>NC_134269.1:122738056-123101806 GCF_031893055.1 Leptodactylus fuscus
GCTATAATTGTCTGCATTTACAGCACTGACGCTCCTATTCATTCGGGCCTAATCAGGATGCTGCGACAGAATGCCAGTGCTGCACCTTTTCCGCCATGTGAACGTACCCTTAAGGTTCTCCGTGGGCCTCTGTGTTTTTTTTTGTTTTGTTTTTTTTTTTGTAATAGGCCATCAACCCAGCAGGTAACTGGCCCTATTTACTTTCCGATCCCCGTTCCTCTTCACAGCCACCTCTACTTCCTTTTGTTCCCTCCAAGGGGTCCTGTGAGCTTCATATCATGTGCTGACAGCAACATGATATGGGACGCACAGAGCCCCGAAGGGAACAAGGGGAAGCAGAGGCGGGCAGAAGTAGGAGTGGGGATCAGTGAGTAAGGTCATGAGCCCACAGCATGAGAATATCTTTAGCAAACCCCATGAGATGCATTTTATAAGATTTGCCTGGTGGTTCTGTTTGGACCAAAGACGTTCAAACTGAAACTTCTATTATTATACTCATAAATATAATGATCCCTCTGGGATCCTGTATGTCTTCAGAACTCTTTAATAATTTTACGTGGGTCAGGCCAACGTCAAAATTCATAATTATACCGGCATCGTCTGCTGGAATCCAGGAGAGGTAAGTAGCACTGTTTTATATTTTTGTCACATTCCCTGGGCCTCCAATTATTATACTCTGGGGTCTGAAAAGTTCATGGGTGGTGTACTCCAAATATCTGACATTATACTGTGTGGAAGCGCCACTATGGCCATTATATTGTGTGCAGAGGCCACTATGGAACATTATGCTGTATGGGGAGGCCATAACGGAACATTTTACTGTCTACAGTGTTCACTATGGAACATCATACTGTGTGGAGGGACTGCTATGGAACATTATACCATGTCGAGGGGCCGCTATGGTACATTAAACTGTGTGGAAGGGCCACTTTATGACGGTATACTGTGTGGAGGGGCCGCTATGACATTATACTATCTGGAGTTTGGCCACGGGAGAGGGGGGGTTGGGTGGGCTGCGGGGGGGCAAGGGGCACTGGTTGCGGAAGCGAACGCAAGGAGACTTAGTGGAGGGGGGGTGGGGAGTGCCACACAGGGTGGATTGGGCAGGGGGCCCTGGGGGGAAGAGGGGCTGGTGGGTGCCTTGAGAGGGGGGGTGCCATCGGCCTGCGGGGGGAAGGTGTGGGGGCCATGGGAGGGGGGGTTGGGACGCGGGCAGGGAGCCCAGGGATCCGTGAGATAGGGGTGGGGCCGCTGAGGGAAATGGCGCCTGTGAAGGGGGTGCCCCAGGATGATAGGTTGGGGGCCAGAGGCACGCGACACAGTAGGAAGCAGGGCCATAGGCGCGGAGACGGGAAGGGGCAGATGCGCGGGTGACAGGGGGGAAGGCAGGAGCAGGTGGTAGATATGCCGCGCGGCCCGATGAGGGCCAAGGGAGGTGAGGGTGCATGGCGGATTGTAACCAACACAACTTGGCTAAATAGAAGCGGCTCAGCACCAACGCCAACCCGCAGACGAAGTTGCAGGCAGATGCTAGTACAGCTATATATATATTATTCTGTATACATTACACAGTATATGTTTGAATGTAAACATATAGCTTCAGATGGGTAATAAACATTATCTAGTGTTTAGATTGGAGGCATCTTACCATTTTCAGTGTTTCTGTCACTGTCTGTGGAGGAGCTGAAGTGAATAAAGCTGTGTGATAACGTCCTATGTGTGGAAAGATGCAGAGATGTCATGTGACCTCAGCTCCACCAATGGAATGCAGGCAGGAGCTTTACTTTCAGTTTGTTGATTGTCCCGCCCACACAAGCTGACTGAGCTTACACCGCAAAATCTAATTTTAATGAGGAACAGGTAAGATAAAAATCATTTTTATAGCACATTTGTCCTATAACCATCTTTCTGAGTTGTCTGGGGCACTTTGATTTTTTCAGCTTAAGGGTGGCCAACCCCTTTAAGCCCTGATATGGCTGTGTAACAGAAACATAAAAAAGTTATGGGGTTTGGAAGACGGGGAGTCAAAAATGACTGCAACTGGAAGGGGTTAAAGCCCATGAACAAAGTGGTTAACTAAACTGGAGATTAGCTAAGTTTGGTCATATTCTTACCCTCTGATGGCGGATTGTGAGGTTGTTGACAAGGTAGTTGTTTGTACTGTCCATATCTACAGGTTATCTTTTATGCAATTATTTGTGTGTTTATATTGTTACATGCAACTATTCCTTTGTATTGCAAAAAAAAATCATAAAAGCAGTTTTGAAGACAATAGAAGGCATGTAAAATAAAGTTCTTTTGATTGATTGTTTCTAAAAGAGAAAGCAAAATATGAAAACTTCCTATTAGATATTCAGGAATATTTGCAATATTCATAATATGATTTTATTCCGATCTACAAGATGCAATTTTGGCAAAATTGACAGTACTTCAACTAGTCATTTGTTATGCCCTGTGTGTAAAAGTGGTAGTGTTATCGTTTAATAATAAGTGTTAAAAAAAAAGTCTTTGACACATGGTGTATCTGCTGAGACAGTTGAGCAAGGTCTGTTACCTCAATTATAGATAGTGAAACAGACATTAATGGTAAAAGGAGTATTCATTAAACTTCATGTTCAGATTCTGATTTGCAGTGTCTAATAGGTGAAGTTGCAAGGTGTAAGAGATCATTTTCTTCTTTCTGAACAGAGGACGTGCCTAAGGATTAAAATTGAATATTTCTTAATACACACACATAACACATATGCGGTATATGTATCACCGATGGATTTGATAAAATATTATGAATATAAAAATAATAATGACTACATTGGAACATTTTTTGACAACACATGTTAGATTTAAATAGTCACCAACTTCTTAGAAAGCTACATTTTATCCATTGTATTTATGCTACGTGCACTGTATCTGCCCTAATGCTTCCCAATTTATGCTGACTTTTCTAACAACTATGTAATGTCCATCAGTCATCTAAGTTGCACATTAAGGGCAGCCACCTTTGTAGTCATTAGTGTCATTAGTTGTGGGGAATGTACCAGAAACGGAAAGCTGAGACAGCAGTACTGCATAGCATATGCTAGATAAATAATTATGACAAGAAAAAGTCATTTTGTGAGATTTCAAGATGTATACCGTAAGAATGCATGCTATTACCTAGCAAGTCATTTTAAAGGATGTAGAAATTTATAGCATTTATAACTCTAAGATAATTTTTCACTTCCCCCTCTTCTTTATTACAGTTGTCTCTTTTTTATTCTTATATTGAAGTAACTGTGTGAGATCTAGTTTGTTATGTACCATTTTGGAGTGTATAATTTATGCTGCGAAAAATACGAAAAAAAAAGTCTGTCTGATTCAATGTATGTCTGATTCAGTTAATCAATATCTTGGAACGCTAACAGATTCCCATGGATTCCTTTGAATTGTAATGTCTGTCTCTATGCTGGTACATTAAAGGGGATGTCTAAGATTACAAAAAGCTGGATGCTTTCTTCCAAAAAGAGGACCAAAGGTGATCTAAGGTATAGCAGTTCAGCACTATTCACCTTAACATATAGTGTAGATGAGCTGTAGTATCACACACAACCAGATGGACAGGCGTAGTTCTCTTTTTAGGAAAAAAAAGAGGCCATGTTTTTATAATCATGTAATATCTTTCTATGCATATATTCAATTTACTTTCTAATATTGATTCCCTATTAGGATAGACCATAAATATTAGATCTATGACATGTAGGACCCCTGCAGATCAGCCGCTCCAAGGCACCACTGCTCCAGGTAATGTTTACATGCTAGGAGCCACATTGATCACTTGCTATACAAGATGTAAGAACTGCTTTAGTTACTTCAGCACTACCCCATAGATTTCAATAAGGCAGTATTGCAGTACCTAAAGCTGCCACTACACTTTGTATGGTGAGTGAGCAGCATGACTCCCAGCATGTAGACATTACTTGGAGTCTCACTGTCCCAAAGTAAGTGATCTATGGGAATTCTGGGTATCGGACTCTCATAGATCTAATATTGATGACCTATCTTAAGGTAGGCCATCAGTATTAGACAAGTGGATAACTCTTTTAGGCTAAGGGTTGGTTCACATTTGTATTGGTATTCCATTCGGGGAACCCCCCTGAACGGAATACCAAACGTAATTGCAAGCGCAGTGTAGTAAAAGCACATGGATCCCCATAGACTATAATGGGGTCCGTGTGCTTGCCGCCAGATCTCAGCACAGAACATGCGGACAGGAAAGTAGTTCACAATCTACTTTCCTGTCCGCATGATTCGTGCTGGCAGCGTGCGGCAAGCACACGGACCCCATTATAGTCTATGGAGTCCGTGTGCTTTCACTGCACAGTGCTTGCAAATGCGTTTCGTATTTTGTTTAGGGGGGGGGGGGTGTTTCACCATTCGGACTCCCCCAAATGAAATACAAACGCAGATGTGAATGAGGGGTAAGGCCCCACGTTGCAGAAACACAGCATTAGGGTTTTTCCAGACTTCATTATTTGAATGGCAGTGCGTCTGTCAATCATAGAAGTCCTTCAGTGGGTAATTGCTTACTGTGCAATGCCATCAATGAACACAGTTACTAGAATGTACAAAAATGAGAACTATTTACCACCCTAATGCACAATTTTGACCTGGCATAGGAAACAGTTTCTGATTAGACTATCAAGCAGGAACAACATATAAGAAATCTTCCTTCTCTCCAAAAATATTTCAAGATCTATAGTTAGCACATCACTATGAACATAGGGTCCAATGAGGGAGAAACCCTTTCCAGAATGCAGGAACTCCCGTCAAACAGCTGATTTTGTCTGAGAAAGCAATAACTGGGCAGCCATCTCTTTTGGATAAATGGATGTCCATGTAATACACTTTTGCTCAATAGCATGCAGGTTATAGGTAAGACAGCAGGTGCAATATTCCAGATACGATTTAAGATTCCTAAATTAGCAGTAATCATTGAAGAGTGGATGTGAGAAGGAACATAGCAAGAAGATCTCTTTAATCTTTGACTGCAGCTTCTAGTACTGTATATGGATTTTTTTCAGCTCCTCATCACGGTGCTCTTAAATTGTTCTCCCTGGCTGTTTTCTAACTCATTTGGGGATGAACTGTAGAACTTAAAATGCTCTGAACACAGTAAGAGCTGTGTTTTATCTACAGCAGTTAAAACACTACTAAAGTTTTGAGGGAGCTGAAAAAAATACTTGTGTAATCATACAATATTTATAGCAAAGTGTCATAAAGCTAAATGCATAGAGCTATAAAGGAAAAACAATAGTGCTACATAACAGTTTATACTATAACAATAGTGATAACATAATTAGGCTTACAAAAATACCCATACAGCTGTGACGTCAAATGAGAACCTACAGTTCATAGAAAATTTCTTTATACATCATATATCTCCACGTTGCTTTGGTGTCTGAATTCTAGTGTTTTAATATCAATGTTTATACAAATATGAACACAATGCAACCCATGCCGTATAGGTATATCAAGTACTGTAATGCAGATCCAAATCAGTTTGTTCTGAAATGGAAGTACCAATTGCCTTAATAGTTATAAAAAGTTGTAAATGACACTATAAGGTGTCCGAGGACTGTATGTAACACCTGCTTGGTCTGTAATGCAAAGCATAGCCTTAGTAATGTCAAAGTAACAGCGATAGCTATGACTGAGTAAGCAGATGGTAGTTGTATCCAGTATCAGATTACATGAAAAAACACTCCAAAAATGAGCCCTTTATGAAGCGTATGCATGTGGAAGTTTATACTTACATGGTGCTACTGGAAGAAGCAATGGCTTTTACAATTCCTATAAAAGTATCCCTTTTTTGGGGTGTAGCAGGAGGTTTAGTGTTTGGAAAGCAGCAATATGTTTAATATTTCTTCTTCAAAAAATATGGCAGGACACTATAAAATGGAAGAGATGGCAGCAAAAGACAGGAAAATATGGGACAGGACACATAAATCAAGATCCAATGCTACGTGATGATTTTGATAGCAGTCATGACAGTGAAGGTATACCATATGGTATAAAATGATAAGGAGATCATTATCTGCTATATGGTGGTAGCAGTGGAAAGACTTTATGAAACAGGACAGACTAGGCAGGAGAAGATGTTCTTCTGTGTGGTTGTGGTGGTAGCTGTGGTGGCAGGGCTATATAGAAGAAGATGGATAAGGTAGGAGATGGTGCTCCAGTGTGGTGGAAGTAGTGGCAAGATAGAATGGAACAGAATGGAAAAGGTAGGAGATGATGTCTGATTGTGTAGGGGAAGCAGGAGCAACAGCATGAGAAGCAGTACAACCAGAGGTGTTATCTACAGATGAGCAAATTTTTCAAAACCAAATTAACCCTTTCCCGACATCTGCCCTAATAGAACAGTGCTGCCAGGAAGGACTTCCCGCAAACCACGCAGAAGCAAAGTGTGCACATAGAAACTGTGTGTTTACAAAACTGCTTTGCAGGTGTCAGCACTCATGTGACGTGTACTCTGGGGTCTCCTCAAACCCTAGAGTATAATAATTAGAGGACCAGAAGAAGTGATTAAAAATAACTAACACTTATATTCGCCTTACCTCACCTCTTCTGGGTATCTGGCAGTCTGCAGCATCCTCCTCACTCCTCTTCTGGCTTACGGCTAAGGACCTGCTCCCCAGACATCACTATTGACCTCAACGGTAACATGGGGCAGGTGGAGCATGATGATGTCATTACGCTGGCGCCATTACACCAGTGTGATAACGTCATTATACCAGCGTGATCCACGTGACCACTGGGGCCCAATCACATGATGCTGAGCCCAGGACAGGTGAATATCAGTATTTTTACATTTTTAATCATAACTGCACACCCCGATCTCACTGCGGGGGTTGCCTAGGGGAATATGTAGCATGGTGGAACCACTTGGATGTGGTGGTCCTGTTTGACCATGAATCCAAGGGGGTTAAAAACCCCAATCGGAGCTGTGCGATTCATACCACAAAGTGTGAGGAAATCTGAATTGAATGCAAATCAAATATTTCCTGAAATTCGGTCAGAATTCCACTTCGTAATTTTCGATTCGCTCATCTCTAGTGTTATCATCCATGATGCAACCTTCACAATTGCATGGAGCCCCACAGATTATATTATATACCATCTGGCAGTTTTTTATTTTTCTAATTGGTTTTGTATATCTGATTATTTCAATAAGTAATGACTGATATTAACATTTACCTCTCCTTCTCTACAACCCAACATACTGTTATCATCTGAACATAATGTACAGCAGCTCCTGAAGCCACTTCATGGTGGCAGCACCAGGGCCTAACAGATGGTGTGATTGGCAAGTATGTGGACCACTAAGGAGACTCTATACTGTGTATGTGGAGTACTAAACATACTGTTTACTAGAGATGAGCGAACAGTGTTCTATCGAACACATGTTCGATCGGATATCAGGGTGTTCGCCATGTTCGAATCGAACACCGCGTGGTAAAGTGCGCCAAAATTTGATTCCCCTCCCACCTTCCCTGGCGCCTTTTTTGCACCAATAACAGCGCAGGGGAGGTGGGACAGGAACTACGACACCGGGGGCATTGAAAAAAATTGGAAAAAGTCATTGGCTGCCGAAATCAGATGACCTCCATTTGCGATGAATAGTGGATTTCAAATCCGGGTCATATGAGAATGTGAACTTTGTGACTATGAGACAGGGATAGCTGTACAGGCAGGGATAGCTAGGGATAACCTTTATTTAGGGGGGAATGTTATTAAAAATAACTTTTTGGGGCTCTATCGGGTGTGTAATTGTGATTTTTGTGAGATAAACTTTTTTCCATAGGGATGCATTGGCCAGCGCTGATTGGCCGAATTCCGTACTTTGGCCAATCAGCGCTGGCTCTGCTGGAGGAGGTGGAGTCTAAGGTCGGACCTGAATGGAGACTGGTGTGGAGCGATCTTAGACTCCGCCTCCTCCAGCAGAGCCAGCGCTGATTGGCCGAATTCCGTACTCTGGCCAATCAGCGCTGGCCAGTGCATTCTATTGGCGTGATGAAGCAGTGCTGAATGTGTGTGTTTAGCTCAACTACTCCACCGGCGTAGTTGAGCTAAACACACACATTCAGCACTGCTTCATCACGCCAATAGAATGCATTGGCCAGTGCTGATTGAAGTAGAGCTGAACCTGTGTGCTTAGCTCAACTACTCCACTGGCGTAGTTGAGCTAAACACACACATTCAGCACTGCTTCATCCTGCCAATACAATGCATTAGCCAGTGCTGATTGGCCAGAGTACGGAATTCGGCCAATCAGCGCTGGCTCTGCTGGAGGAGGCGGAGTCTAAGATTGCTCCACACCAGTCTCCATTCTGGTCCGACCTTAGACTCCGCCTCCTCCAGCCGAGCCAGCGCTGATTGGCCGAATTCCGTACTCTGGCCAATCAGCACTGGCTAATGCATTGTATTGGTGAGATGAAGCAGTGCTGAATGTGTGTGTTTAGCTCAACTACACCGGTGGAGTAGTTGAGCTAAGCACACAGATTCAGCTCTGCTTCAATCAGCGCTGGCCAATGCATTCTATTAGCTTGATGAAGCAGAGTGTGCACAAGGGTTCAAGCGCACCATCAACTCTGATGTAGCAGAGCCAAGTGTGCACAAGGGTTCAAGTGCACCCTTGGCTCTGATGTAGCAGAGCCGAGGGTGCACAAGGGTTCAAGTGCACCCTCAGCTCTGCTACATCAGAGCCAGGGGGGGTGCGAATGAACCCTTGTGCAGCCTCGGCTCTGCTACATCAGAGCCAAGGGTGCACTTGAACCCTTGTGCACACTCTGCTTCATCAAGCTAATAGAATGCATTGGCCAGCGCTGATTGAAGAAGAGCTGAATCTGTGTGCTTAGCTCAACTACTCCACCGGTGTAGTTGAGCTAAACACACACATTCAGCACTGCTTCATCACGCCAATAGAATGCATTGGCCAGCACTGATTGGCCAGAGTACGGAATTCGGCCAATCAGCGCTGGCTCTGCTGGAGGAGGCGGAGTCTAAGGTCGGACCAGAATGGAGACTGGTATGGAGCGATCTTAGACTCCGCCTCCTCCAGCAGAGCCAGCGCTGATTGGTCGAGTTCCGTACTCTGGCCAATCAGCGCTGGCCAATGCATTCTATTAGCCCGATGAAGTAGAGCTGAATGTGTGTGCTTAGCACACACATTCAGCTCTACTTCATCGGGCTAATAGAATGCATTGGCCAATCAGCGCTGGCCAATGCATTCTATTAGCGTGAACTCAGTTTGCACAGGGGTTCTAGTGCACCCTCGGCTCTGCTACATCAGATTGCTACATCTGATGTAGCAGTGCCGAGTGTGCATCAGATGTGTAGTTGAGCAGAACTGGCTCAGCACTGCTAAGTCTCTGCATTCGCATAGGAATGCATTGGCCAGCCTTCGGCCAATCAGCGCTGGCTCTGCCGGAGGAGGCGGAGTCTAAGGTCGGACCTGAATGGAGACTGGTGTGGAGCGATCTTAGACTCCGCCTCCTCCAGCAGAGCCAGCGCTGATTGGTCGAGTTCCTACTCTGGCCAATCAGCACTGGCCAATGCATTTCTATGGGGAAAAGTTAGCTTGCGAAAATCGCAAACTGACAGGGATTTCCATGAAATAAAGTGACTTTTATGCCCCCAGACATGCTTCCCCTGCTGTCCCAGTGTCATTCCAGGGTGTTGGTATCATTTCCTGGGGTGTCATAGTGGACTTGGTGACCCTCCAGACACGGATTTGGGTTTCCCCCTTAACGAGTATATGTTCCCCATAGACTATAATGGGGTTCGAAACCCATTCGAACACTCAAACAGTGAGCAGCTGTTCGAATCGAATTTCGAACCTCGAACATTTTAGTGTTTGCTCATCTCTACTGTTTACTGAAATGGAATGAGAATGGAATGAATGGAAACAAAGCGTTGGAGAGTTCTGAAGTGGATAACAATGACTTTGGATCTAAAACCCATTGAATACCTGTGGAGAGATATTAAAATTGGGAGAAGGCGCCATTCAAATATGACCTAGAGCAGTTTGTAATAGTAGTTTGTAGAGATGAGCGAGTAGTGAAATATTCAAGATTCAACATTCGATTCAAGTAAAGCCTCAATATTTGACTACTCGATCGAATATCGAATCCCATTACAGTCTATGGGGAAAAAAAATGTTAATTTCAGGGGAAACCACTATTCGACTAAAGGAGAGTCAGCAAGTCCACGAGTAGCAGGAGGAGAGTGTTTAGGAGGAGCACTGTGCAGTTAAAGTGCACGGACCCCATAGACTTTAATTGCACAATGCTTGCAGTTGTGCTGATATTCCGTTCGGGGGGAGGCAAGCGCTAATGTGAACGTACTCGTCCTGCAGAACCAGCATTGATTGGCCGAATGCTATACAGTGTACAGCATTCGGCCAATCAACGCTAGTTCTGTCGGAGATTCGTGCGTGAGGAGGCGGAGTCTAAGACCTGACCACAGCAGCCTCCATTGTGGTCCGATCTTAGACTCCGCCTTCTCACAGATGAGCCTCCGGCAGAATCAGCGTTGATTGGCCGAATGCTGTACACTGTATAACATTTGGCCAATCAACTCTGGTCAATGCATTTCTATGAGAAAAAGTCAGCTCCCGCATAACTGAAAGCTGCCAGCTCTCCCGATTAGCAAAGAAGAGCCTGCTGCAGAACCAGCCTTGATTTGTCGAATGCTATACAGTGTATAGCATTTGGCCAATCAATGCTGGTTCTGAATCGAATCTTTACTGCAAATAGGGGTAGTTTGAGTATTTCAAATACCGTAGTATTCTATCGAATACCTACTCGATCAAATACTACTCGTTCATCTCTAGTAGTTTGTTCAAAATTCCAGTTGAGAGGTGTACGAAGCTTCTTGATGGCGTTAGGAAGTGATTGATTTCAGTTAATTTTCCAAAGAGTGTGCAACCAAATATTTAGATTGCAGGTGCTGGAAATTTTATCTAGACCATTTTTGGAGTTTTGTATGAAATTACATAATTTTTGGCTTTATATAAATACATTTTATTAAGTACAGAAAGACAAAATTTAAAAATATGAGCGCTGCAATGGTTCATGGCAGCAAACCCAGAACATACATAGATTACAATTCATAGTAATAATAATAATCAATCCACATAGTCAACAATAATTGTATACAATAAATATGAAGTGAACAGTTACAGAACACATGCACAATGGTTAATCTCATTGCCAAAAGTGGAAAAACATCCCTTACCAGGTATGGAATGAACCGAGCGTTCTGGCAAGGCCCCAACCCCAAAACACGTTTCGGTGCAGCATTCTTTGACATCATCCCAATAGTGGAGATCCCTTAAACCAACTCCGACCAAATAAGAGGGATTCTTACGCAGGTGGGAATTTTTATCAGGCATAATCTCCAAATAAATATTTACATGAAATGGTATCTAAACCCATTCTGAGTTTGCTGCCAGGAACCATTGTGGTCCTAGTGTTTTAAAATTTTGTCCTTTTTTAAACATTTTTTTATATTGGTTGTACTTAATAAAACGTGTATATATATACTTAGGATAGTCTCCTTTTTTCTTCTTTTGGTATTCAGTATTTATATATGGTAACGTAAGAATGAAATAATTACTAGCCCACGAGTCTCACACAACAGCCTTGTAGAAAACATTCTTTGAAAGGATTGCTAGTAATTGCTTAATTATTCATAAGTATATCTAACCAGCTAAATGTTAAATTTAATTACAGTTGATTTGGCACTCGTTTATAGTCTGCTATGTCATGCAGAAAATTACTGTATTTTGGAACTAATTTCAAGTGTTTCAAATGTCTCAGTTTAAATTCTATCTCAGGGAACTGTATTAAAATCTAGACTTACAATTTCCTATATGTCAGATCTAGTACGGTTGTACCCAAAACCAAACTGGCAATTGTAAAATCTTTTTAATTGGTTTTCTTTCCATATTATTACAGGTACAATTGCTGTGACACAGCAATAGGGAACAATAAAACACCTCTCATGTTAAAAGTGCACTTATGACAATGACAGTTTACAAAATCATTCCTTAAGAGGTAAATGATGAATTGGAGGAATAGCTTACCATATAACAGTCACTGAATATCTTACTAAAGATGGAGTTCTTTTTAACCCTTTGAGGGATGGAGCAATTTAAACATTGGACATGAATAATTCTTCAATCTTTACCTCATTGGTAAGCTGGTGATAACGTTGGTAAGTTGTAATAAATACATATTTTTGATGAATGTGCAGTAGCTATATAAGGATTTATTTCTTGCAGCATGAGTTATACTTGTGATTGTACAGGCAAAGAGGCAGGGATAAGCATGGTGAGTATGGTGTAGTAGATGTTAGCTGCTCATGACAAGAACAATCTCATAAGCTATCAACAACTTAAATGAAGTTACCAAACAATATTCAGTTAAATGATCCATATATTTTGGTATTGTAAAAAGAAAAAATACTTTAAAGGGAGTCTATCACTGCCCCCAGCTGCTTTAAACTACTCCCATAGTGCTGTAGATGCTGTTAGCAGAATAAAGATGATAGCTTTCTTAAATTTCAGAGCCTCAGGGATACATATAGAAAACACTTTTATTCTTTACTCATATGAGGGTCTTAGAGCACAAGGGGAGCTTTCTTCTATTACTGAGCACTGCTGCATCATCACTAAACACACCCATCCTGCATTTAGCTCCTCCCCGTGGACAATGTAAGTTGATCCTGGGCAGTGTCAGTTGATCCTCACCCTGCTCAGGGGGAGGAGCTGAATGCAGGATTGGTTGTGTTTAGCGCAGCAGGGCCAGTGATAGAAAAAACCTCCCTCTACAATATCCTCAATTGTATGGGCTCTGAAACCTAAGAAAGGCATGGTTTTTATTCTGCTAACATCATCTACAGCACTATGGGAGCAGTTTAAAGTAGGTGGAGGCAGAATGGAGGAAGATTCTGGAAAAGACACAGAGATTAAATTATTGTGTTTCAAGTAACGTCCTTCTCTTTGCTTGAGCATTGTCAACATTTGAAGTAGGCAATCTTACTATGGATTTACAAGAAAGTCAGTGGCAAAGATATTCAACTAAAATGTTGAGTCTAATGTGTATTTGTATGCTGACTTACACTGCAATTAGATCTTTTAAAGCTCAATACATATAGTGTGAGGACTTTTGCTACAGGATTTGTGTGAACAAACTTTCACAAGCATTGCCAGCAGAATTCCTGTATATTCTATCTAGTTTTAGATCTACAATTACATTAGTAAAACCATGACTTGGGAACTGGCACTAACTATAAGGCAATAATATAAGGCTGTGATAATTTGTTTCTTTTAGTAGCATCCTGAGTTTTGATGCTGTTTAAGACCCTATGGCTGGAGCCACACCGTGAGTGATAGCAGTGGTTACAGTAGGGCATTTTGGATGAGATTTATCATATCAAATCCTATCTATATGCTGTAACTAAAAGCCACAACACAAAGCGATCTGTTCTGCATGTGTTAAATCAATAACTGACATGTTTCAATGCAAAGGCCAAAATCTGAAGAGTTCTTAAAGAGATTCAGCAGGTGAGAGGCAGCAAAAAACAACCATGTTTAGTGGCAGCTTCCAGGGAAAAAATGCTGCAGAATTGTGTTATGTACATTCTGCAGTATTTTCATCCATTGGGCCCCATATTTATATTAGATTGAAATATAATGATATGCAATGCCATCAGTTCTCAATAGAGCTTATGGAAGCCATATGCCATTTCCTTATCTGGAAAAACAGTAATATTTTCCAGACTGAACTCTGTTGCACAAGTTGAACTCATTGCATCATAATAAGATATGATACCATGAACTCCTGAACAGCCAAAGTGCTACTGTACTGATCGCTTTGTGTCAGTTCGGTACTGTAGTACTTTGGCCATTCAGAAGCTCATCATTGATATATCTCTCTATGATACAGAAAAGCCGATTCACAAGATTTTTTTTTTTTTTCCTGGATAAGACTCATGAAGTCAGGGGCCACACGGTGGCTCAGTGGTTAGCACTGCAGCCTTGCAGTGCTGGGGTCCTGGTGTTCAAATCCCACCAAGGGCAAAAAACCATCTGCAAGGAGTTTCTATGTTCTCCCCGTGTTTGCATGGATTTCCTTCCCATATTCCAAAAAGACACAAAAAAAAGCTCTATGTGGGGTTCGCATTCTACATAAAAAAAAAAAGACTCATGAAGTCAAATGAAAGCAGTCTTAGTTTTCTATTGCCAATGTTTATGATTAATAGGCAAATTCCATATCATTACCATATACTACAGTTATACCATGTAATTAGCAAACAGAACATAGAATGTGGTATAAAATGTGCCAAAACTTAGTTCCTTTATGATCTAAAGTGTCATATCTAGTTTTAGATGAAAAAGGGATGTCTTCACAGCATGTTGGCCACCTTACATCTTTGTACTTGTGACCTACCCTGCTATCTATGAAACATTTCAATTAAGACCTATTGACAACCAAATGGGTTATTTTTCTGCCTTAAATATTAAACGAAGGAGAAGGCTTAAACCAGACTGAGCAGCATTCCTAAATTTTACAAAACTATATAGCATTTGATTATTAGCAGCTCAGGCACACACCCCTTGTTATACTGTATGCTGCCCTCATACAGGTAAAAGACAGCTAACAGATCTTGTTTAATTATCAGATACTGGTTAGCAAATCTAAGCAAGTATTCATGTATTGTGCTGTGACATTTAACATGTCCTGTCATTTCTAAATTCAAAGTAACTTTTAATTAAAATTCCTTGCTTTCTTATATTGCTTAAATTGAACCTGTCAACTTGTCCTAGCCACAGGCAACATGTTATAGACTTGGAGAAGCTGAGCGACTTGATATATAATTTATTTGGAAAAGATTCATAATAACGTGTATTCTATTCATATAAATCCATGCTTACTGTGTTCTTATGAGTACAGTGAACTTTTCCTTATGCGAGTATGGATATAGAGATATCTGTCAATCACAGATTAGGACCACCCAGTGAGATTCTAGAGTGGGGGTAAGCAGGGATTTACAGGAATGAAATGCATGTGATACTGAATATTTTGCTACAAATTTTATATATATATATATATATATATATATATATATATATATATATATATATATCAGATAGCATATTCAATGTGACAGGTTCTCTTTATAATGTATCATTATAACGTACATTCAAAAGTGTATTTTTAGTGGCATTAAAGGCAACATCTGAACTTTACCAATCTGTCATGAATCAGTTTGTTAGCACTGCACTACTAATGAGATCCATTTCAGTGCTAGTAAATCTTGTGATTAATTTATTGTACTGAATACTTTGAAAAATCCATGCAGTAAATCACTTACAATCATTTGGTAAATGTAACCACTTGCAGGGCTTAAATGTATAAGGAAAGGGGAGTGCATAGAAATATCTGTCTATTCTCTGGGGTGTAGGAAATCACCAGATAAATTATATTCTGGCTGTGAGATTGATTATAGGACCCAATCTGCCAGCATCTGAATGCTACAAATATAGCCTAACAGCACATTTAACCATTATTATTTTTCAAGGTCTTGTAAATGCTTTTAAAGAAAAAAAAATTAGCATTGAGTGCAATATATTTGTTAGATAAAGTGTGCATTTGAACTTATTCATAATTAATGCTCAACATGGTCAAATTGCAAGCTAACTAAACATTAGTAGAAAGAAAAAAGAAGATTGGTATTAAAAGTGATACCTTTTATTTTCTACTTGAGTAGGTTTGGACTATTACCACAGAGTTTTATAATGCCATAGCATTTCATGCAGAGTCTTTGTAGTTAAGCCCTCAGATGCATGCCTTGTGTGACATGGAAACAGCATTTAATGAAAGCTGGCTGCAAGCTAAGGGAACGCTTGATAAGAGAAAGAGGTTCTTTAAAAACTGGAGTATATATCGGAGATAGTACTCTACATCCACTTTAGAATGCTTTTATCATCAAAATGTACTGGTATACATAGGGTATCCCCATGATTCACACGCAAACATTCAGAACAAATGCCCACAGTGCCGATAACAGAAATATGTTACATATTTGTTTTTCATATTTACATCAATTATTAATTAAAAAAAATTAAAACATCTATATTTTAGAGGTTTTTTTTCACTATTTTCTATCTGATTGCTGGGGTTCCAACATGTGGCAGAAAGCACAATATCAATATCAGTACAGATATGTCCACAATCAACTGATCTCAAGTTTGGTTAAAAATTCAGTTTGTCTTGAATCACAGCACAATATCGCGGCATGCTAAAAACCCCTGAAAGGTTGCAGTTGCCTCCACAGGGTGGACACACTTAAACACATACATGGTAGCATATCACCTTGAGATAATTTGTCAAAAAGCCATGTTGTCTTTAGAAAGGATGCTTAAGGAATCAGGCCAGTTTCTTTTTTTTTTTTTTTTTTTTTTTATATTGCTCCCTTCTTTTCTACATTGGTAGGTCAGTGTGGTGGTATAGGAGTTATACTTAATAACTGTGCAGTTCCTCAGCAACAGTGACTTTATATGCCCCAAGTAACCTGAATCCGAGTTACCATAGGTCATTGTGCTATTCACTAAAACAAAAATAACTGTATTCCTATGAGAACCTCCTTCTGTGTTCCATAGAAATACATTAAAATACTGAGTTCTGCTGCATTCAATAACACAGTGACCTGCAGAAGCAGAATAAGTCGGGCAAAGCAGGTCAATATAACTGAGGAATGTAGGAAAGGCGAGGGGTGGGGGGGGGGCAATAAAAAAAAGAGACTGATATTTAACATGTTATATACATACTGATGCAGCCACGTTTAGCATGATTTTTAGAAGACTTGTAAAAAATAGTACACATTTATACTCAACTTCCCTCACCTATTTTGGCATTCAGCTCTCTCATTTGGTCTTCTTCCAGCTTCATGGGTGACATCATGCATCCAGTATAATTGCTTGGGTCTTTGGCTCTCAGAGGTCACATGGGGCACACTGACTATTATGCAGTCACCGATCACAGACTCAGTATTGACTCTGAGTACATGTCATTACTTAGGAGGCTGTAAGTGGCCAGAAGAGGACCAAACAAGAACACTGGACACTATGAGAAGGGCTAGAAGAGGTGAGGGAAAAGGAGTACAAATGTTTGCTTATTTTTTTACACGTCCACTGGGTCCCCACCTATTATACTCTGTATACTCTGGGATCTGAAGAGACACCAGAGTATAATTATTTCAATTCTATCCAAACTAATTTGGACTAAAACAAAGCTGATGGTCAACTTGTCCAAACCCAAGACAAAACAAATCTTTAATGGTTTGCCCATCTCTAATTCGTTCCACACACTGCAACATAAAAATGCAACACAAAAATACAACAAAAAGTGATTTGCATTGAGGATTTTGAATACACAGCATGTCAATTTTTGCTGTGGGTTTAACTGCAGTTTCAATCTTTGCAAGGTTAATAGGAAATAGTGACTCAAAAAAACCCAGCTAGTTTAGGTTAAAGATAGGTTAAAGTGAGAGCTTATTGAGAAAAAAAAAAGTATTTTTTCATTTTCTTGTCCCAATGTTAGTGAAATCTGGATACAGTTCTTTGACCACTGGTAAATGTATAAATTTTACAGCTAAATGAATGCATTATTGAAAAAAAAATAAATTATAAATTATCTCCATATATTATCTCCATTATCTCCATATTTGGTTAACAAAGTTCAAAGATGGTGTGAATTATTTGAGGGGACCATTTTTGAAAATGGGGTAAGTTATAATATACAATTCAGAACTGAAATGGCCCCTAAAAAAATAAGTTTTAGAAATTTGCTTTTAAATTTGAAAAATTGCTGTTAGAATTGTAAGACTTCTAACGTCCACAATAACACAAGGATGATTTAAAAAATATGCAAACATAAACCAGATAAACCATGGTAGATATTGTTTATATACTAATCTGGGATATATGACTGTCCCATGACTGTACCATTTCATAAATAAATGCAAGCAAATGTACACCAAAGTTTACACTACATGAAATAAAAAAAACAATCTCAAAATCAATTTGGGTAAGTTAGAGTCTAAAAGTTATTACCACAAAAAGGGACACGTCAGTTTTGAAAAATAATCTCCTTTAAGGTAATTTTAGGTTGTCCTTAGCATGTTAAAGTGACTGAATATTTTTTCTTTATTGAATTCACTTTATAGATTCTGTTTGGATGTTTTTATTTTATAGTTTTTTTATTTCTCTTTAGTTGTGCTTTGAATATAAACGTCAAAAGTGCACATAATGTAGCATTTATAAAAGAAATGTAAATTAAACTCAGAAAAAATTAAGAAATATGGTTATTAAATCTGTTGGGATCATATATACTAATTTAATCAGATCAGCTTGATACCAAATACTTAAAATAAATAAATAAATCATAACTTTTAATAAGATTAAGTTTAAAGGTCAAACAAGGTATATCAATATTAAAAAACAATTGGAACCATATTACCGGTTGATGGTGTATCACACAATAAAGGGCTGGAATATAACGCTGTTGAACCCAGGTGGGTTACGTAACGCTGACTACTTACGCTCAATCTAACCTCTGGATCCCAGAATCCAGGTACTTCTGCCCTCACAAGGGCAGTACCAAACTGTCCCTTAAAATAACCCTAATTATGTCTCGCCATTCTGTCACGTTTTGACCTATGGATAAGGGTGCTCATTAGGGGATATAGAGTAGATTTCCGTCCATCTAGAAAAAGAGAGTTTTCATGGAGATAAGCTCTATCATGCAGAGGAGCTCTAGCCAGTCTTATACTAACCTGAATTGTAGATTAAGTAAAACAATATTGTACGTTACAAAAAGGTAAACTGTTATGTATTTTATCAACAAAGTACTTTATAAAATTGGAAATATCTTTTTTCTTGAATGCTGAGATTCATAAATAAATAACTTATATTTTTCCTATTGATCTATTGACCTTTACTTTATGTCCAAAGATTTATCTTTTGTGTTATTTTGGTTCTTCGTTATTAGGTTTTACAATGAAAACTAACATTATTGAATTAAATGTTTCTGGACAATGCACAAAAAGGAGAAAGAAGTCTGAGTTGGGAAAAGACTTGAAAAATGTTTAAACCATTAAAATTCAATGAATCATTTGACATGCAGGCAACCAAGACAAAACTAATTATTTTTACAAATTGTAAAATAATTTAAAGGAAATTCATTAAACTACATTTAGTAAAATCAAAAAAATCTGTACTTGGAAAGCAAAAGACAATGTTCTATTTTACTAAGGTTAGAATTTTTTAAGTGCAAATAAGAAAAGATTATGTCCAGTAGTTGACTTTTAGAGATGTAGGAAAATGTAATTTCTGGAAATTTTGGCCGCTTACTGTTAATTTATAAGGGTTACATCACACACATATTTTTTTAAAAATTCTGGGCTTTGAGCTGGATTTTCATGCATTTTTTGAGGCAAGACAAGGCATGGATTCTAAAGTAATAGGGAATAATAGGAAAGGCTTAAACTCCTTGTGGGATCCACGTTTGACTTTAGGTCTAAAAACTGAACAAAAACTGCTAAAATACTTGTGATGTTTTCCCAAAAAATACTGTATTTGAAAACACCCTTAAAATATGTTATAAATCTTATTTATGTGACACTATATATATTCACTCATTTTCCACGGGTCAGTTTTTGCTTCTCAATGACAATGACAGAAGGTTCAAAGATCATTAAGGTGGCCAATGGTTACATACCCTAGAACACAGTTTGGAGTATTTAAAGTTTGTTTTTTTTCCCCTTATCATTACACTCACCGGCCACTTTATTAGGTACACCTGTCCAACTGCTCGTTAACACTTAATTTCTAATCAGCCAATCACATGGTGGCAACTCAGTGCATTTAGGCATGTAGACATGGTCAAGACAATCTCCTGCAGTTCAAACCGAGCATCAGTATGGGGAAGAAAGGTGATTTGAGTGCCTTTGAACGTGGCATGGTTGTTGGTGCCAGAAGGGCTGGTCTGAGTATTTCAGAAACTGCTGATCTACTGGGATTTTCACGCACAACCATCTCTAGGGTTTACAGAGAATGGTCCGAAAAAGAAAAAACATCCAGTGAGCGGCAGTTCTGTGGGCGGAAATGCGTCGTTGATGCCAGAGGTCAGAGGAGAATGGCCAGACTGGTTCGAGCTGATAGAAAGGCAAATAGCCACCCGTTACAACCAAGGTAGCCAGAAGAGCATCTCTGAACGCACAGTACGTCGAACTTTGAGGCAGATGGGCTACAGCAGCAGAAGACCACGCCGGGTGCCACTCCTTTCAGCTAAGAACAGGAAACTGAGGCTACAATTTGCACAAGCTCATCGAAATTGGACAATTGAAGATTGGAAAAACGTTGCCTGGTCTGATGAGTCTTGATTTCTGCTGCGACATTCGGATGGAAGGGTCAGAATTTGGCGTCAACAACATGAAAGCATGGATCCATCCTGCCTTGTATCAACGGTTCAGGCTGGTGGTGGTGTCATGGTGTGGGGAATATTTTCTTGGCACTCTTTGGGCCCCTTGGTACCAATTGAGCATCATTGCAACATCAAAGCCTACCTGAGTATTGTTGCTGACCATGTCCATCCCTTTATGACCACAATGTACCCAACATCTGATGGCTACTTTCAGCAGGATAATGCGCCATGTCATAAAGCTGGAATCATCTCAGACTGGTTTCTTGAACATGATAATGAGTTCACTGTACTCCAATGGCCTCCACAGTCACCAGATCTCAATCCAATAGAGCATCTTTGGGATGTGGTGGAACGGGAGATTCGCATCATGGATGTGCAGCCGACAAATCTGCGGCAACTGTGTGATGCCATCATGTCAATATGGACCAAAATCTCTGAGGAATGCTTCCAGCACCTTGTTGAATCTATGCCACGAAGAATTGAGGCAGATCTGAAGGCAAAAGGGGGTCCAACCCGTTACTAGCATGGTGTACCTAATAAAGTGGCCGGTGAGTGTATGTCTTTGGAATGTGTGAGAAAATCCACGCAAACACGGGGAGAACATACAAATTCCTTGCAGATATTGTCCTTGGCAGGATAAGGAATTATGTACAGTGTAAACTTGAGCATTTCTGATAATAATTTGATTGCTATCTCAGTGGTCTTGGTAAATGTTTAGCATTTATAATACACTTAGAGTAATTTTCCCCAGGGGTCACAAATAACGCACAATGTAGTTTGTGAGGCTTCATATAGAAAAGTAGTCAGGATGAATATTGTGTTTGTCCTGAATTGTATATTCAATCCTAGTCTGTGGAGCCAAAGTGATTCTGGGTGCTGACTTAAGATGCTCAGGCATGTAACAGAGTATGACACTTTTTCTATTGGTTTCTTGTAGAATCTGCTCATGCCATAGGTGAACATGTGGTAAATTCAGTAAAATATGCTGTGAATCTGCCATATCCTATAGTCTCACACCAAAATACATTTGCTTTGATTTACGCTCGATCTGTTGTGTAAAGAGATGAAAGTATGAAAACAAACTGTAGTCAATTTTTTGGTGCACTGAAGTGCAAAGCAACAGATAATACATTGCTAATGTTAGTTCCATAATAAATAGTGGTGTCACTCTGTCACACTAAAGACAGCAAACAATGCTACTGCTACAAAGGAGTAGCCTACTTGTATTTGTTCTTATTGGATATAATACCATTGGGCATTGAGGCAAAGCTTAAAGCTACACTAAACTGACAATCCAGAAGATAGAAAATAAAAATTCTCTATGTGACACCTCTCATCATATCCTGATTTTCCTGTTTATGAGGAGAGGCTGAGATTTGGGCTGCACATGTTTTTTTTTTTTTTATACAGTAACTACGGTGCAGTTTTCTGCACCAAGTTATAGGCACTGCTGCACAGACTCTGGGGCACTTTGAATTTTCTCTTTAGCTCCCCTCATTGCAGAGTTCTGAGCTTTGTTATTTCTGGTGCCCTGTATGTTAATGAAGCCCTTCACTGTCAGAAGGGTGCTTTTGACAGTGAAGGGAGCAGCAACGTCATTCTCGCAAGTTCAGGCACTCCTCTCTTCACAGGACTGCAAAGAAGACCCAGAGGAGCGATCCAGAGTTCTGAAGCAGAGGAAGGAGAACTTCAGTGACATTGCTACTGGTAAGTATAGAAACCCCTAAGCAATGAGCATAAGTGCCCAGTAGACCCTGAGAATCTAGGTCTAGCCCCTATACAACGAGCATTATCTCTAGGAAATGAGCATTAACCCCTAATAGCCCCTAGGCAACAAGCATTAACCCCTAATAGCCCCTAGGCAATGATCGGTAGCCCTAGCAATGAGCATTAACCCCTGGTAGCCCCTAGCAATGAGCGGGTACTGCACTTATGACATCGCTGCTCCCTTCATTGTCAGAGATGCTCTTCTGACATTGAAGGCCTTCATTAGCATACAGGACGCCAGAAATAACGGGGCTCAGAATTCTGCAACGAGGGGGGCTAGAGAGAAATTTCAAAGTGCCCCAGAGTCTGTGCATCAGCGCCTATAATGGTGCAGAAAACTGCACAGGCTTGGGGTGGTAAAAGGTCCTTTTTAAGCTTTGATAATTTAAGCTTTCTTATAACCTTGTAATATTATACATGTTTACCTTTCAGGAGCTTTGGAAAGCTGAGCACCACCCAATGAATAAGTATTCTGAATAGTGAACCTCATGGTTGCCCCAACACTCTGGGACAGTGTATATATACTAGATACACTGCTCAAAAAATAAAGGGAACACTACAATACCACATCCTAGATATCAATGAATTAAATATTCCAGTTGCAAATCCTTATTCATTACATAATGTAATGTGTTGCGAACAATAAAACATAAAAATGATCAGTGTAAATCTAAATTAATATCCCATGAAGGTCCGTCTGGGCTTGGAATGATACTCAAAAACATAATGAAAAATCAAATTATAGGCAGATTATAGGAAATTCCTCAAGAACAAGGAAATGAGGCTCAGTAGTGTGTGGCTTCCAAGTGCCGGTATGACCTCCCTACAATGCCTGGGCATGCTCCTGATGTTCTCCTAAGGGATCTCCTTCCAGACCTGGATTAAAGCAGTCTTTGGTACAATGTGGCATTGGTGGATGGAATGAGACATGATGTCCCAGATGTGCGCTATTGGATTCAGGTCTGGGGCAGGCCAGTCCATAGCATCAATACCTTCATCATGCAGTAACTGCTGACACACTTCAGCCACATGAGGTCTAGCACTGTCATGCATCAGAAGGAACGCAGGGCACACTGCACCTGTTTCTCATGGAGTCTGTTTCTGACAGTTTGAGCAGACACATGGATATTGGTGGCCTGCTGGAGGTCATTGTGCATGGCTCTGTCACTGCTCCTCCTTGCTGACCACTCTAAGTACTGGAGCTCACTATTAGAGTTCAAGGAATTGCAGTTTTAACTTCAGCACTGTTACTCACATCTAAGCTCCCCTATTTATCAGGAGGGATGTACAGAAGGGACTTTAATTGCTGCACTTGTTATTAATAGTCTGGATCACTATTTGATATATGGGCAGGATCCTTGACAGGAGAAGCAAGGCTAATCTTCTGTTATAGAGGGACTATATCTGCTGCTCTCTGAACTTATAGTCAGGATTACTACGTATGACTAGAGATGAGCGAGTAGTACTCGATCAAGTAGGTGTTCGATCGAATACTAAGGTATTCTAAATACTCGTACTCGATCGAGTACTACTAGCTGTTCGAAGTTAAGATTCGATGCAGAACCAGCGTTGATTGGCAGAATGCTATACATTGCCAATCAACGCTGGTTCTAATCTTACCTTTAAAAGTCTTCTCCCTGCTCAGCGTCCCCGCGTCCTCTTACGGCTCTGAATTCACTCTGCCAGGCATCAGGCCTGGGCAGAGCCGACTGCGCACGTCCGCTTGTAGTGCGGGCATGCACAATCGGCTCTGCCCAGGCCCGATGCCTAGCAGTGTGAATTCAAGGCCGGAAGAGGACGCGGGGACGCTGCACAGGGAGAAGAATCCAGCCCGACCCTCACTCATGGAGTTGGTAAGTAGAAGTTGATCGAATGTTGCATACCCCTGAAACGAGCATTCCCCCCCATAGACTATAATGGGGTTCGAAACCCATTCGAACAGTCGAACAGTGTGCGGCTGTTCGAATCGGATTTTGAACCCCGAACATTTTAGTGTTCGCTCATCTCTATATATGACATATGTGCTGGATCCATGACAGGAGAAGCGAGGCTGTTCCACTGATAGATAATTACTATGTCCGTGTCCGTGGCTATTGTCTGTAGAAGATTTTAGCAACGGACACTTGCGGGTCTGTTTGCAATTTCCATTCATTTCAATGGGATTTTATCTTGTTTCCTTTAGTGTCCGTTTACAACCGTGTCTGTTTTTTTCACGCGGACAAAAAATCCAAGGGGCTACACGGTGGCTCAGTGGTTAGCACTGTAGCCTTGCAGCGCTGGGTCCTGGTGTTCAAATCCCGCCAAGGGCAAAAAAACATCTGCAAGGAGTTTGTATGTTCTCCCCATGTTTGCATGGATTTCCATCCCATATTCCAAAGACATACTGATAGGAGAAAATGTACATTGTGAGCTCTATGTGGGCCTCACAATCTTAAAAAAAAAAAAAAAATCCTACATGTAGGACTTTTCTGACCATTTGAAAAAAATAGACAGTAAGTGTCCATTTTTTTTAACATTGAGGTCTATAGGCAACAGACATATAATGGACAGTAGGTGATAGCCATGAGTTACTGTCTGTTTGTGTCTGTTATGATAGGTGACTATTTTCTTTTTAAGACATACACCTTCTGAGCGGACACCATTGGTAATGTGAACCCTACCTAATTGTCATTGACATGTCAAGAGAGCTGAGAGAACTATAGGAAAAAGCAACAGTCAGAAAGCCACAAAAAAGTCACCAATGTATAAAACAATAAGATTTATTTATCATAAATATAAAATCCCAATCCAATAAATTAGCAGGGCAATAGATGGAACATGTGCCAAAGACACAATAAGACACTTTAGAGAAAAAAACAGATAAATCTAACAGGTGCTGGCACAGATGGCAACAAATATTTCTCAGTAACCAAAAAAACATATATTATCATATATCAATTATGGACCAGAATGGGTTAATGCAAAATAAGTCGATATAAATTCCAGATTGTCCAAAGAACAGGGCAATGGGGAGAAATTATCAAAGTATAATACTTTATGTCTATAAATAAATAGATAAACCCCCCATATACCTCCCCATGGACTGTTCACCTAAATAGCCTCCACCCCTCCAGTTCACAGATAGCCACATGTTTCTGGTCCAAAGAAAGTCACCAAAGATTTAGATTAGGTTACCTGAAGCCATATTAGACAGCACAGCAAACCCAGATAGATCCAAAGGATATATAAAACGCACTCCAACGCGTTTCGCCGTGAAAGGCTTCGTCAGGAGAGCTGAGAGAAACAACATTATTTCATATGGAGTTAGCCATAAACAGGTTAAACAATAGTTTCACTGCAAAAACAGCAACAGACTGGATTTACATCATTTTGGTCATTTCTTCTGCTGTGTTGGTAGACAACACGGTTCATGAGGGACCCCAATGACTGTAATTGGGACCTCTCAGTATCTGTTGCTTTTTCCATGATTGTACTGATTTTCGCTGGATGAAACAATCTCATCTGCAGGACTTTTAACCGGTTAAGGACCAGGCCCAGAAGTACATTAAGGACCGGGCCTCTTTTTTCAAAACTGACATGTGTCACTTTAAATGGCAATAACTTTGAGACGCTTTAACTTACACAAGTGATTTTGAAATTGTTTTTTCGTAACACATTATACTTCACGTTAGTGGTAAACACTAATCAATATTTTTGTATTTATTTATAAAAAAACTAGCAAATTTGATGGAAATTTGGAAAAAATTGCAATTTTCAAAATGTGAAATTCTCTGCTTTTCAGGCAGATAGTCATACCATCCAAATACATGAATAAATATTATCTCCCATATCTCTGCTTTATATCGGCATCATCTTTTGATCGTCTTTTAATTCATTTTGGACGTTACAAGGCTTACAAGTGTAACAGCGATTTTCCAGATTTACAAGAAAATTCCTCAAACTAATTTTTTAGGGAACACTTCAGTTCTGAAAGGAATTATAAAGGCCTATATAATAGAAACCCCCATAAATCACCCCATTTTCAAAACTACACCCCTCAAATTATTCAAAACAGCATTTGGGATGTTTGTTAACCCTTTAAGCATTTCATAAGAATAAAAATAATATGGAGGTCAAATTTAGACATTTCATTTTTTTTCACTAATACATTCATTTAGACCTAAAATTAACACATTCACAAAGGGTTAAAGGAGAAAATGCATCTCACATTTTGTTATACAATTTCTCCCGTGCACAGAAATACCCCACATGTGGGTGTAAACTGATTTTTGGGCACACGGCAGTGCACGAAAGGGAAGGAGTGACACTGGGTGTTTGAACAGCATATTTTGCTGGAATAATTTTCAGGCACCATGTCACATTTGCAGAGCCCTTAGCGTACCAAAACAATGGAAACCCCCCAAAAGTGACCCCATTTTAGAATCTACACCCCTCACAGAATTCATCAAGGGGTATAGTCAGCATTTTGACCCTACAGTTGTTCCACAGATTTTACTAACATTGGAATGTGTAAAAGAAAAATTACTAAAATGTCACTTTATCCCCAAAGTTTTCATTTTCACAAGGGGTTAAAGGAGTAAAAGCCCCCCAAAGTTTGTTAAACAATTTATCCTGAACACGGCAATACCCCATATGTGGCCATATTCTGCTGTATGGGAACATGGCGGGGCTCAGAATGGAAGGAGCGCTATTTGGCTTTTGGATGGCAGATTTTGCTGGAATAATTTTAGGTGCCATGTCTGATTTGCAGAGCCCCTAGAGAACCAATACAGTGGAAACCCCCTAAAAGTGACCCCATTTTGGAAACTACACCCCCCACAAAACATATCAAAGGGTAGAGTGAGCATTTTGACCCTACAGCTGTTTCACAGATTTTATTAACATTGGGACATGAAAATGAAAATTTACTTTTTTTCCAACAAACTGTCAATTTAGCCCCAAATTTTTCATTTTCACAAGAGGATAAAGGAAAAAAAGCTCCCTAAAGTTCGTTACACAATTTCTCCTGAACACAGAAATGCCCCATATGTGGTCATAATCTACTGTATGGGAACATGGTGGGGCTCAGAATGGAAAGAGCGCTATTTGGCTTTTGAAGGGCAGATTTTGCTGGAATATTTTTCAGGTGCCATGTCGAATTTGCAGAGCCCCTAGTGTACCAATAAAGTGGAAACCCCCTAAAAGTGACCCCATTTTGGAAACTACACCCCTCATAGAATTTATCTAGGGGTTTGGTGAGCATTTTGGCCTCACAGCTGATTCACAGATTTTATTAACAATGGGACGTAAAAATGAAAAATTACTTTTTTTTTCCAATTAATCGTCCATTTAGCGCCATATTTTTAATTTTGCAAGTAGCTGAAGAATTAAAAGCCCCCCAGAGTTTGTTACACAATTTCTTCTTAACACGGCAATACCCCATATGTGGCCATAATCTGCTGTATGGGTATACGGTGGGGCTCAGAATGGAAAGAGCGCTATTTGGCTTTTAGAAAGCAGAAGTGGCTGGAATAGTTCTCAGGTGTCATGTCGCATTAGCTGAGCCCCTAAAGTATCAATACAATGGAAACCCCCCATTGTGACCCCATTTTAGAAACTACACAGGTGACAGTAAACTGGAATTCACCAAGAAGTGACCCCATTTTGTAGGGACAATTTTAGGGCCTCTGCAAATGTGACGTGGTGTCCAAAAACAAAGAATCTAAATCTGCACTCCAAAAGCACATATCGCTCCTTCACATCTGCGCCCTGCTGTGTACCCAAATAGCGGTGTATGCCCACATGTATGACACTGGTGTACCCCGGATAACGGACTTAATGCCATATGTGGGTATAAATGGCTGTTTGGGCACAGCCGGGCACAGAAGGGAAGGAGCGCTATTTTGGTTTTTGGAGCACAGTTTGGTTTTAGGACACCATGCCACTTTTGCAAAGCCCCTGAATTGCCAATAAAGTGGAATCCGCAGACATGTCACCCCATTTTGGACACTAGCCCACTGATGGGATTTATGAAGTGTTGTAACGAGCGTTTTTAACCCTTGAGTGTTGCATTTATTTAGTTTCCAGAAATGAAATCACAGCTGATAATGAGAAGTTAAAAATGAAAAATTTCCAGAGATTCGCCATTTTAGTGCCCGATATGTTGTGCCCAACTTATGTCAGCAGAGACACTCCAAAAACTGGTAAGCGGGTATCCCGGGCACAACAGCTTTTAGAGCGTTCATCTCTGATACAAGGCGGGCACAACATATTACGCACTGAAATGACGTATTCCTGGAAAAATTGTCATTTTCACCTCTCACAATCAGCTTCGTATTCATTTATGGATAATAAGTTATAGCAACACTTGGGGGTTAAAAATGCTCTCTGTACCCCTGGAGAAATCCTTCAGGGGTGTAGTTTCCAAAATAAGGTCACATATCAGGGGATTCCACTTTACTGGCGTTTCAGATCTACAAAAGTGTCATGGCATCCAAAAACCAAACCGTCTGTGCTCCAAAAACCCAATAACCCTTCTTCCCTTTTGCGTCCAGCTGTGCCCTAATATCAGTTTATACCCACATATGACATTACGTCCGTTATCCTGGGTACACCAGTGTCATACATGTGTCATAAACTGCAGTTTGGGCACACAGCAGGGCGCAGAAGCGATGGAGCGCGATGCGGCTTTTGGAGTACAGATTTTGATGTTTGGTATCTGGACGCCATGTCATGTTTGTAGAGCCTGTAAGGTACCAGAAAAGTGGATTCCCCAAAGGAGTGACCCCATTTTGAAAACTGCACCCCTCAAAGAATTTCTCAGGGGGTGTAGTGAGTATTAGTATCCCAGACGTGACTGCACAGCGGATGGCGAAGAGGGAATGTATAAGCTGTGCGGAGAACATTGCAGACACCAAATTCCCTACTATGTCCCAGTAGCTCCTATGATTGGGGGAGTCACTCTGGGGGTCACTTTGGGGGTCACTTCTGGTGTTTTTTCGCTCATAAGCTGTAAATCTGGGGTGTCCCCTGATATTCGCTCGCACAGCTTATATATTCCCTATCTGCCGCAGCCAGTTGTGTTCTAATAATTTGGCGATTTTTGGGGGGTTTTGCCTTGACATTGCTAGATGCTATATTTTCTTTATTTTTCTGGTGACGTGGCCATATAAGGGCTTGTTGTTTGCAGGATGAGATGCATTTTGTAATGACACCATCTTTGGGTGCCTACAACTTACTGATTACATTTTATTAACTCTTTCTTGCTGGATTAAAAAAAAAAAAAATCAATCCTGCATTGAGTTTTACATTTTAAATTTTTCGCCATGCAGCGTACAGCATAAGTAACATGTGTCCTTTATTCTGCGGGTCGGTACGGTTACGGCGATACCTCATTTATGTTATTTTTTTATGCGATACTAAGTCTGCAGAACAAAAACACATATGGGGACATAAATCAATGTTTTTTGCATCGCCATCTTCTGAGACGTAACATTTTTATTTTTCGGTTGACAGTGTTGGTTGAGGGCTTATTTTTTGCGGGAAAATGTGCGCTTTTTATTGGCACTGTTGTGGGGTGAATATGACTTTTTGATCACTTTTTATAGCATATTTTGTAGGATGAGATGGCAAAAAATCATTATTTCCGGCGAGTTTTTTCCGTTTTTTTTTTCCGACGTTCACCGTGTACATTAAATATTATTTCAGTTTTATTGTACAGGTTGTTACGGACGCGGCGATACCAAATATGCATTGCTTTTTTTAATTTTTAGTGCTTTTTTTTATATAATTCATTTTGTATAGAAAAAAAGGGATTTTTGGACTTTAGAACTTTATTACTTTTTTCATACACTTTATTATTTTTTTTTTAACTTTTTTTTTACTTTTTCATGTGTCCCTTTAGGACACTTGAATCAGTTGATGCTTTGATGAAAGCATCAACTGATTCTACACAGTAGCAGACAGGACACGAGCAGGACATGAGCCTGCTCGTGTCCTGTAAGCTGCAGAGGAAGTGAGACACATCGCTCACTTCCTCCACCGCCTGGCAGGATCACCAGGTATGTGGGGGCTCCGGTAGTCTGGGGTCACTGGCCAGACCCCAGACTACCTGTTACTGACATCGGCACCCCTCGATCTCGCCGCGGGGGGTGCCGATCACTTTAAATTATCGGCGGATCCCTTTCGATCGCGCCGTGATGTTTCACGGCGCGATCGAAAGGGTTAACACGTCCAGTCGGACTGAGTTCCGACTGGACGTTATGGAGGAAGGGGTTAGGTGTTAGTAACACCTAACCCCTGTCCCCCCCGCACCCCTCCCCCCGCCAGAAAGGTACCTAAAGGCCGGACGTATTTCGGCAATAGTCCGGTCTTTAGGTACCAGCACATGAGGCCGTAAATTTACGTACGGCGGTCCTCATGTGGTTAAGTCAATGATTTTAAACGGACTCTGTGCTGTCAAAGCCTCTGTCACAGATTTCATAAAACCTAATTCACAGGAGTACTCAGCTTGTTGTTGTGCTGGTGGGTCTTTGAGGGGTTATAAAATGTTTGATCAGTTTCCATTACTCATAAAGTTAAAGTGAAGGATTTTAGTAGGTTAATTCTCTTAGCATAACGCTGTTTAATGTGGGTCTCTAAGTAATTGTAGAAAGTCCTAAACATCAGATTCTATAAAAGAGCCAATCTTTATTCATTTCATATCTAAAAATACAGTGATGTTTCAGTCGCACAAAGCAGTTTTCAAGTGCATAAAAAGAACAATTGAAAGTGTGTGAGTCTCTAGATACAACATGAGTAAATAATGGTTAAATGTACTTTACAGGGCATCCCTTGCTGTAGTTTGGGTTTTTAGATCAGGGTCCACAGATGGTAGCTTTTATTGTTGTACTGGGATGAGATGCTATCTTAAGGTATGTTCAAAGGATATGAGAAACAAGAATGAAACACACCTGAAATTTCAGTGGAACAGACAGCAACGGGAAGTAATGAAATTAAAAAAAAAAAGTGCTAAAAGTGATAAAAAAATGTTCCCTATATGATTGATACATTATAAGGAAGCACATCGCATACAACTAGTTACTTAGCTTGAGGGCAGCTTTCTCTTTTGGGAAGATATGTTTTGTGCCTCAGTCCCAAATATATCAATGTAATTTGATTATATTTGTGAATCAAAACTCGCAACAAATTCATTTAAAGCAATGGGAAAAAAATTGAGTCAAAGTTGAGTACATAGAGTTCTAGACACAGCAGGTCTACATGGCTAGAAATAAATATGGAGGTTCATACAGGCTGATATATTGTGGACATAATATAACTTTGGGAATAATCTAGTTTTATTGATTTGCTCTGTTGGCCTTCTACCACCTGCATTTTCATACATTGCAGGCTGCTCCATCCAGTTTAGTGTAGAATCTGTTCAATTATCTCTGCTAGATTACTGATCATTGCACTAAATAAATTTAGTTACAACCTTTTCAACAAATTTTGCAAAAAAATAAAAAATAGTATAGGTTATTATATTAGACTTTGTAATAAATATAACCAAAGAATATTTGTCTTTTTGCTATTGTCAAGCCGTTTACCTGTTCCTCCTCTCTGCTAAACGGACTTGAAAATTCTGCTATACCTATCTTAGAGTGCACATGCCTTAAAGTCTATGAAGAGAGGAAGAAGAGAGGGAGAGAGGCACAGCAGCAGAAATACACTTTTAGGCTAAGGCCCCATGTTGCGGAAACGCAGCTTTTCTTGTTGCAGATTTTGTTACATTTTTTTTTTTTTGTGACAAAGCCAGAAGTGGATTGAGCAGACGGTAACCAGCAAAAATGGAGATCGGGCACAGGTGTGAACCTGCCCTTTGTAGATGGGATTCTCCTCTACCCATTGCATGCATTCTATTGCAGCTAGTCTCCACCCATGAGCTCAGAAATAAATGCAAACTACATATAGAACCTGCAAAAGGAAAAGCTACTAAAATTGCGGAACACAATAACACTATGTTTGTCATATAATGCACAAAAATAGTGTTATTTCCCTTTAAATCAAAAGTATGTCTGATTTATGAGCATTCTGCCCCATAGAGGGGGCTCCAGACTGATCCATCACAGAGCTTGTATTCAGTTAATGAGCCTGAGCAGCCTCAAACGTGTATTAAGACATGTAAGTAAGCTGCAATAGCCAAAAGGACATGCAGCATGTTTTTATTCCCGTAATGAAGCCAATGTAATAAAATAAAATCATCCCAAATATGCCAATAGTTTGAACCATTTTTCATCTTCCCTGCTGTACATATTCACATATAACAATGTACAAAATGTCACCATCCTGTTAAGGATTCTATTTATCACAGACCAGTTTACATAACAGTAAACATCCAATTTACTTTATTTTTCTGTCTTTTTACAACTGTTTCTTCATTTGGATTTTTACTTAAATGAACATTTTAGAATCAAAAGGGAAAAACACCATTTTATGACTTCTTTACTGCGAAATTGGGTTAATGTATACCAGATTGCATGCTGAATGTTGCGTTAATTGCATTACTGTAGAAAATAGAACTAATGAAAAGAAAAATACAGCAAAATGAAAAGAGAATCGACATACAATCAATTTAAGAGTATTTGTCTTCACTAAATAATGACTTGAATAATATCATTACTTGGCAGAAACGTGTATTTCACATAAGGGACAAAATAAAGGAGCATCTGTTGAGTGCTGACAGTAATCTAACACTTGTGAAGTTTATTACATTGAGACCCCAGCAATGAGTTTTCAGAGACACAACTTCGGCAAAAAACCCCATTGTTTCAGATTGACTTTGCAGTACAAGTTCTATTAACTTTATAGCACACCACCAAAAGTATAATTAAAACAGATGGTGTTGTAAACCCAACTGAAAGGATGGAGGCATTTTTACAGATAAAATGCTTTAAGTTGTGCAGCACAGCATATGTTAATTTACATTAAGATGCTTATTTACTACCTTCCAGTTCATGTTTCATGGTGATCTAAGGAACTATGTCTACATATTTCATTTTTTTTCTCTTTATGCAGCATGCGTAGCTTGAATAGGTCAGGCATTATCATGAATAACTTTTTTAACTAAGTCTCATAAATGTAATTTCATGAAAATAAAATAAAAACAATATTTTATATATTATAAGTGGATAATCAGAGAATCAGAAAAATCTATAAAACATATTGGTGGGTTTTCTCTCCTCAGACGTCTATTTTTGATCTTATAAAATTCTACATTTTCTAAGTATTCAGATCCTTTCACTTTTTCTTATTTTGTTATATTGAGATTGTATACTAAAATTAAAAAAAATTAAGTTTTCCCTATCAATCTACACTTACACTGATGATCAAAAGGGTAACAATTTTTTTTACCTTTTCACTTTCGGGCTCCATATCTCACCATCCATTACAGCTTCCAAAGTGAGACTACCATCATTTTATAAACAATCACCTTGGCTATCTCATACATAAATGTGACTTGCAACTATTTAGCATATGATTAGTTAAGCAAATTCTTGTCATGCAACTGCATTCTTACTATTTTGCTCCTAAGAAACTAAATTTTAATTTTGATTATTTTGTAAATAATTTTGGTTTCCAACACTGCCTGAACCTGAATCCTTCTGGACATGCTCTCAATCAATTTCAAACATGTTTTGACGAAATCTGAACCCAGGTCTCTTCTCACATTCTCAAAGTTGGTGAATAGTGGGTATGAATACACTTGGGTATGAATACAGCATTTTATTCAACTCTACACACAAGTGTGCGATTGGGTTGAGGTCTGGGGACTAATCCAGCACCTCTACTTCATTGTCATTAAGCCATTTCTTTGCTAATCTTGACATATCCTTTGGGCCATTGTCCTGCTGGGACATACCTTTTCATACTCATAGTACTAGAGTGTATGTCTTGTAGGATACTCACATATAGCTCAACATTAAGACCACCATTAATCCTGGTCAAGTATCCAAAGCCTTTGGCCATGTAACAACCCCATATCATCAGGCTTCCTCCACCAAACTTGACAGTTCCTTCAGTTTCTTGATGTTAGCCCCCTTTTCCCTTGTTTCTTCCAGATACATTTCCACCCATCAGAGCCCAGTCAATTAACTTTCATCTCATTGCTCCAAATTACCCATTTCCAATCTTCTATTGCCCACTTTTTATACTTTTTTCAAACTCGAGCCAACACTTTTAATGACGATATTGAAGTTGAGGCTTCTTCACCTTTTTTCAGGCCACCATTCCAGGAATGTGTAACACACATTACACAGTACTTGTATGGATATCTGTGAGCTCACTATTATGAAGCATGCGAATCATCTCCTCTGCCGTGTTTATCGCTAGAACTGATTGACCTTGTGATGAGCCAACCTGTTGACTGTTGAATCCGATAATTTACATGGATGTTCACCTCTTTTCTTTTGAATAGATGGACTTTATTTTGTACTCTTCCTTTGGCAATTTTCTAGGTCCAATGAGCTGGATGATGCTGTTTCTCTTTTCTTGAGAAATCTTCAAAAATTTGAAACATTGTTACCATTTGCTCATCAGTGTAATACATAAGACTGCATTTTTTTTGCAGATTTTTTTAATTTATAAGTTCAGACCCTTTGCTATGACACTTTATGACAAATATAGCTCTGATGGCCTTCTATATCTCTTGACCATCTTCTATATGCTTCTACACTTTGACTGGAGTCCACCCATCGTAAATTCAGTCCATTGGACATGATTTGGAAAGACACATCCTTGTCTATATAAAGTTTCACAGCTGGCAATAAACATCACAGCAGAAAATTATTCCATGAGGAGAAAAAAACTGTGTGGAGACAGGATTGTGTGGAGGTCCAAATCTGGAGAAGAGTACAAAAACATCATGCTGCACTGAAAGTTCCCTAGAGCACAGTGACCTTCATAATTCTTAAATAGAAGGGGTTTTGACTGGAGCAAAGTACAGAGATATTCCTAATGAAAATGTGATCCAGAGAGCGGGCAGAAAGTTCATTTTCCAAAAAAGCAAAGTTCATAAGAACACAGTCAAGACAACACAGGAGTGATTTAGGTGCAACTCTATGAATGTCCTATCAAACATATCTGGAGAGACCTAAAAATGGCTGACCACTGACAGAAGCCCATCAAATATAACAGAGTTTAAAGGGATTCTACCATTAAAAAACTTTTTTTCTGTGGCTAACACGTCGGAATAGCCTTTAGAAAGGCTATTTGTCTCTTACCTTTAGATGGGATCTCCGCCGCGCCGTTCCTTAGTAATACTGGTTTTTACCGGTATGTAAATTAGTTCTCTGGCAGTGATGGGGGCGGGCCCCAGCGCTGAAAATGTGATGAGGGCGTCCCCACCGCTGCCCGAGAACAGGATCCTGCACCGCCTTCTGCTGGATCCTCCCCTTCTTTCTTCAGCAGCGTCACCTCTGTCGGCTCTTACACTAGTAGAGCCGACTGTGTATGCTCGTAATTGTGGCCTCGGAACTAGGCCGCGCATGCACAGCATGATACATCGTGTGGACTCCCCCTACCAATATTCTGAAATGTAAGCAAAATAAGAAAAGGCAATGGAGCACAAAATAAATGAACAAAAAAGTAAGGCAGGCAGATTTCTGAACCCTTCACAATAATAAGATTGTAGAAAACTAGTAGTGCCCCAAAGATAAGATAATTAAAGTGGTTATTTAGTTTTAGCAAACAAATAGTGTTGTCTGTACAATGAAAAGTTGTACAATATTCCAACATACCTTCTGAATCAATTTCTCACAGTTTTCTAGATCTCTACTCGGTCATTCATTCTCCTTACTTCCAAAAAATCTGGCTAAAAATCTGTCCATGGTCATGTGATTTGCAGTTCATGGTCATGTGATGGGCTCACAGGTGTTATGATCACAGCATAGTAATTAGTCAACTAGTAACGAGCTGCACACCTGTGTGTCCATCACATGACCATGGACTGATTTTTATTACACAACCACAAAATAAGTGGGAACATAGTATAAAATGTAAAGAAAACTAGAAAGCAGTGGTTTGGAAATCCCATATATCCATATTTTAATCACAGTAGAACATAGAACACATACCAGACTTTGTTCACAGACCATGATAACTGGAAGTATTCTTGAGCCAAGGAGGTGATTTGCATTGCTAATACAGGTGCCAACTGATCAAGTTTCCAACTATCAAACATCCATGCATAAAATGATACTCCAGACTCACTTCAGGTGATATACAGTCCTATGAAAAAGTTTGGGCGCCCCTATTAATCTTAATCATTTTTAGTTCTAAATATTTTGGTGTTTGCAACAGCCATTTCAGTTTTATATATCTAATAACTGTTGGACACAGTAATATTTCAGGATTGAAATGAGGTTTATTGTACTAACAGAAAATGTGCAGTATGCATTAAACCAAAATTTGACCGGTGCAAAAGTATGGGCACCTCAACAGAAAAGTGACATTAATATTTAGTAGATCCTCCTTTTGCAAAGATAACAGCCTCTAGTCGCTTCCTGTAGCTTTTAATCAGTTCCTGGATCCTGGATGAAGGTATTTTGGACCATTCATCTTTACAACACAATTCAAGTTCAGTTAAGTTTGATGGTCACCGAGCATGGAAAGCCCGCTCTCAAATGATCTGAAAACAAAGATTGTTCAACATAGTTGTTCAGGAGAAGGATACAAAAAGTTGTCTCAGAGATTTAACCTGTCAGTTTCCAGTGTGAGGAACATAGTAAGGGAATGGAAGACCACAGGGACAGTTCTTGTTAGGCAGGCCAAGAAAAATATCAGAAAGGCAGAGAAGAAGAATGGTGAGAACAGTCAAGGACAATCCACAGACCACCTCCAAAGAGCTGCAGCATCATCTTGCTGCAGATGATGTCACTGTGCATCGGTCAACAGTACAGGACACTTTGCACAAGGAGAAGCTGTATGGGAGAGTGATGAGAAAGAGTCGCCAGAGGTATGCAAAAGCACATTTGGACAAGCTAGCTTCATTTTGGAAGAAGGTCCTGTGGACTGATGAAAAAAGATTGAGTTGTTTGGTCATACAAAAGGCGTTATGCATGGCATCCAAAAAAAAACAGCATTCCAAGAAAAACACTTGCTACCCACTGTAAAATTTGGTGGAGGTTCCATTATGCTTTGGGGCTGTGTGGCCAATGCCGGCACCGAGAATCTTATTAAAATTGAGGGTCACATGGATTCCACTCAGTATCAGCAGATTCTTGAGAATAATGTTCAAGAATCAGTGACGAAGTTGAAGTTACGCCGGGGATGGATATTAGAGCAAGAAAATGATCCAAAACACTAAAACACTGCTCCAAATCGACTCAGGCATCCATGCAGAGGAACAATTACAATGTTCTGGAATGGCCATCCCAGTCCCCAGACCTGAATATCATTGAACATCTGTGGGATGATTTAAAGCGGGCTGTCCATGCTCGGCGACCATCAAACTTAACTGAATTTGAATTGTTTTGTAAAGAGGAATGGTCCAAAATACCTTCATCCAGGATCCAGGAACTGATTAAAAACTACAGGAAGCGACTAGAGGCTGTTATCTTTGCAAATGGAGGATCTATTAAATATTAATGTCACTTTTCTGTTGAGGTGCCCATACTTTTGCACCTGTCAAATTTTGGTTTAATGCATATTGCACATTTTCTGTTAGTACAATAAACCTCATTTCAATCCTGAAATATTACTGTGTCCAACAGTTATTAGATAGATCAAACTGAAATGGCTGTTGCAAACACCAAAATATTTAGAACTAAAAATGATTAAGATTAATAGGGGTGCCCAAACTTTTTCATAGGACTGTATAGCAGAAAATAGTGAATGTTCCAGTGTCCAGACATGTAATAGTTAAAAAGGATTAAAAACATCAACCATGCACAGCAAAAGAAACCATGTTATGACTGCCAGATAAAAAAAAAAATCCTCCCATGTGTTCATATAGTCCTTAAGAATAGGAATCATAGCTATAATTTCTTTAAGGACTGCATGAGACAGTTTAACACTATTCAGATGGGAGGATTTCAGTGCATTTTTTTAATGGCTTTGAATGAACTGGATTTTTAACTATTACTTGTCTGGACACTGGAACAATCACTATTTGTATGCACTTATTATCAAGTTCTGCCTTGTTTTAATGCAGTGCCCCTGTCCCTTGTTCACATTTCTTCAGATTCTCAGAATATTTTAATGCTATTTTGTACCATGGATGGGATATTCAAAGACTTTGAAATTGTTAGAGATTGTAGAACCTCTGACCATCTTTGCTTCTGAGAAAATCTGTTTCTATAACATGCTCTTTTTATACAGTCAATTGACTTAGTTGAAAGTTGACTCGCTAGTTGTTTTCATTAGTACCACTTACTTTTTCAGCTTTTTGTTAACCTTGTTTCAACTTTTTTGAGATATGTTTCTGCCAACAATTTCCAAACAAGTTATTTTCTTTGAATGGAATGAAAAAATGCCAACTTTATAGTTCTCATATGTGTTCCATGTTACATTTTACATAACCTCCTTCCAACATTTTTTGGAAACAAGGTTGTACTTTATTTCAATATACTTTATGCCATACTATTATACTTAATTGTATTATACTTTATACTGTCTTTTATTTGTGTTATATCTCATGATGCAAAAAATAAAATTTAATCTCATCTCTGGGACATTACTAGTTTGTCTACAAACAATCACATCCTTGTGCAGGGTTCAGGACTCTGCCTGTGTTACTTCTTTCTTTGCATTTATTTTGCACTTCATTGCTTTTTCTTGTCCTGTTTATATTTCATGCTGTTGTTAAATTCAGACAAGGAACAATAAAACTTTTTAATGTGATCTAATACTGTATGTCTTATGGAGCGCTGACCTATTCTCTTGCGTTCTATAGATCCATATACTATCTGTACTACCTTTAAAGAATTTATATATGCTTTTGAAATATACTTTAAGAAATCTTTAATATTTCCCACTACCTACGTGTAGCACAGCAGAGGACTATATCATGGTGCTTGTACAATCTACAGGTCTCTTCTTTAAAAAAAAACAAAGAAAATGACTAGGGCACAAAAAATAATAATCAAAATGCAAAAACTTTATTAGACAAATCGTAACAAACAATATACAAGGGAGGACAGCATACCATCAGACTGAAGGACCGACTCAGGTAAGTACAACAAGTATACACAAAGGTAAGTCTAAAAGGAAAAAATGGGTATAATAACAATAATGTGCAGCTAGAAAGAATATCAAGTATATAAAGCAGTAAAATACAGCCAGGGATAACCAAGAGTGTATGCTATAGGTATCACAGAGGTGAGCAAACTATGTTGCACCGCAAAATATAAATTAGCAAGCTATGTTACACCACAAAATGCACTAAATAGATGTAAAAGAGAATGTCACTGCAATAATGACAGATATTCATCAATATGTCAATAAATCATGTACAGGGTGGACATAAAATAACCTCAGGTGTTTGGAGTCGTGTGCAGGCTGACCCAATGGACGGAGTTGCCTGAAAATTTGTATGTGTGCTAATCAAGGCACGGGGAAACGGACAGCATGAAAAAAAATTAATATGAAAACTCCCCATCAGGGGATAACGTGGCGCTGTACAGTGAGCGTGCGGCGCAAAACCCGTCTGTCGATACTTGGGGATGTCCCATTTGGACCACCGACTAGCATGACTGTTCAATGTGGCTGCCATAATGCATGGTGAGTATGGTCATCCTATGCAGAACTTGCTCGACGCTTGCGTGTAACATCTCACTTCCAACGTGATGCGGTCTTTGTCAGGCAGGGTTTCAACATTCCCCCGATAAACATGCTTTTTCAAGTGTCCCCACAACCAGAAATCACAAGGAGTGAGATCCGGTGGCCACGCTGTAGGGAATGAGTGGCTCAAAATCCTGTCATCGGGAAAATGTGCACGAAGAGCGTTCTTCACAGGATTTGTGATGAGAGGAGGGGCTCCATCCTGCATGAAGGTGATTGTCTGTAGATACTGCCGCTGTTGGAGTTGGGGAACGACCACTGTTTTCAGCATTGTCCAGTACCTCGCTGCTGTGACGGAACAGGTGGCAACCCCAGTTGGGCCCATATCTTTGAAAAAGAATGGGTCGATCATGAACAATGAAGTGAACCCACACCAAACGGTCACCTTGGGTGAATGCAGCGGAACCCCCTCGAGCGCACGCAGGTTTTCGGTGGCCCATAAGCGACAGTTCTGTATGTTGACCGTTCCATTCAGGTAAAAATGCGCTTCGTTGCTCCACAGGATATTCCATGGCCAATTGGTATCCACTTCCAATCTGGCCAGAAACATTAATGCAAATGTCATGTGTCATTGTCACGAGGAAGCAGTTGGTGATGATTTTTATTTTTATTTTTATTTTTTTTTCATGCCGTCCGTTTCCCCATGCCTTGTTTAGCACAGATACAAATTTTCAGGCAATTCAGTCCATTGGGTCAGCCTGCACACGACTCCAAACACCTGAGGTTATATTATGGCCACCATGTATATGTAAAAATAGTTTGTATATATAATACCAGTCAATATACATCTAGTAGATAGACAAAGTGCAAAGAAATATAAAGAGACCAAAATGCATGATTGCAAATATACATGAATATCAATCAATGAGTAGGGAACAAAAAGTTGCCCACTCACTCATTTAGAACAAACCCATGATGGCAAAATAACCAAGTAAAAGTATTACCAGAGAGAGACGCAACTCCAGGAATCCCCTACGCACGTTTCGGCGGGGTCTCTTCTTTAGCAGTACATTTATAGTGACATACAAGTTAACAGTAGTCATGGCAGAAATAGTTTTTTTCCATGACTCATCATCAATAAATAAGAAATAAATGTCTTTTGTTTGAAAATGTCAGGAATGCTGAGAATTCTGAAGTAGTGTTTCGTCCAAATGAATTCTATTTGTATATGTTTATCAGCAATATTCATATGCAGAGATAGAAATGTTTGTTGCGTTGAATGTAATGATTTTTACCTGTAAAAAAATTCTTTATGTTCTGTAACTAGTTGTAACTATGTCATAACCACATAGAATACTTAGAAAATATACCTAGTTATTTTGTAACAGTGAAGGTAAAGATATACAAGATTGCAGAAACTGTTAATCAACTTTGTTTTTTTTTTAGAGAAAGAATATCTCCTTGAGTGCAGTAATGGTTCTCTGTAGAAGGTGATTGGTGACTGATGATTGATGCCACATTCTTGTTCTTCAAGGTCTAGCCATGCAGTCTAAGGCTAACTGCCTACTACAGGGATATTCTCTAACCACCGTAAATTGTAATAATTGATTAAGTGCTTAAATTATGTCATTGGCATACCATGAGGCATGATTTCCATAGGGGTGCATTAATTTCAAAAGGAAATGCCAAATAGCAGTTTATGCTGCTAAATAGAGAATAGCAATAACAGCAATAATAGCATTAGAAGAAGAAGAGATTTACTAAATTGTTGTAACAATGGCTTTTGCGTAATAACAGCATTTGCTTTTAGTACCTGCAATGAACTGTCATTTCACACTAGGATCAGACATTTGATATCATTATCAGTTTCATAGTAAATTGATAATGATGAAAAGTACATGTGCAGCAAATTAACAATTGAGGCAGAGATATGGACGTGTCCCTACCTAACTGATCTCTAGTTTGGTAAATGGGAATCTGTCGGCTCCAACAACATTATTAAACAAGCCCAGAACCTTATACTGTTCAGAGTCATGAGCACAGTGCTATAATTGTTTTGTAAAATGGCTGCTTCATTTTGTCAAAAAGTTTACCTATTATTTCGGACTTCCCAGCTCTCACCCGCAGATTGGAGAATTTTGGCAATTTATCTAACTTCAAGGTTAATTTTGTTAAGTAAAAAATCTTAAATATAATCCTGTCCCAGTCTATGATAGACTAAAACCCCTTACCACTTTTTTCATGGACTAAGGGCTGGCTGAAATACTTGTCATCTCTATACCATCTAATCTTACCAGCCACTATAGTGCAAATTACCTTCCTTTATTTTTAAAATCTAAGAGACTATTGGACGAATATCATATTGCACCTATTTCTACACTATGAACATGATTCCCATTCATGGTTCTACTTAGTAATTTCTTTAAGAAATACATATTTAAAATACATATTTCTGTCCACTGCAGTTATTGATATTCCCTATTTAGCTTGGCATTATGTTTTTGAAATAAATGCACCCCTATGAAAATCGTCTCCCCACTCATTTTTATCCTTCCCTCCTTTCTCCCCCTCGAGCTCACTCTCCTTCTTTAAACCTTGAAAAATTAACTTGTTTTTCTTATCCATAACCCATTGGACATTGCAGATCCTGTGACGTCTGTTTCACTTTACTGCTTGTACATTGTTTATTAAATTTTATTAAGAACTAGCCCCTGCCCACAACTTCATCTGCTTGTCATTGGCGTTGATGATCCACCTATATTCAGCAAATTGTTGCTGTCGATGGTTTGCCTGCTCTGGCGTTTCGGCAGCTCTTAAGCTGTACTGCTGCCGAACTTGTTCCTCACAATGTACCTATGATTTTTTTGGCATCTCAGCAGCTAATTGGGACGCTATATAATGAGTGTGTTTTTGGTGTCGATGATCCACCTGCTTCGGCATTTCAGCTGCTCTAAGAGCCACTTGATGCCTAGCTTGCTCAATCCTCCTAAGCTCTGCTTGAGGAGAACTCTGTTGACTTCTGGCTACCTTCATAGGTTTTAGAATTTTTAGAATTCTACACTACCTCCCTTTCTCACTGACTGCCTCCTCTCTCACTCTGTTATACTTCCCTTCCCTGTCTCCCTAGCTAAGCTATTCCACCCAGAAATAGCCCTTTCCAGCTAACTAACTAACTCATCTCACCCCCACTGCATCGAACTTACCTATCTTCCTCTCTGAGAGATGGCTCCTCCTTTTTTTCTTGGGCTCAGGCTGAAGACTCGCATCTGCACAGACTGGAAATACCTGTGAAGTCTGTGAAGTAGAGATGTAGTGCCATCTCTACTCTGCATGTGTCTCAGGCACCTCCAGATTGTGTAAGCATTTGCAGAGGGGAAGAAGGGAGGAGCTACTCCAGAACAAGAAAACACGTACGTATTAATGGGGTTGAGGGGTGGGGAGAATACTGGTGATGTTCCGTTTCAGAAAACACTGGATTTTCAGAAAGTATCTCTGGGGTGGTCACATGACCGCCCCAGGGATATGGATCATTATAGATTTTTTTAAATAGAAGTAAATTAGAAGTTAGGCGAGGGTAATGGGTTTAGTTTAGGGTTTGATTTCTATTTTATTGGGGACAACCCCTTTTACATTATTCATTAAAACTTATTTTCTGCAAGTTAATCCACTAGTTAATAAAAAAAAATATTTAATCTGCTCCATTCCTTTATGCAGATATAATTGAGTATTATGCAGTACTTTGACTCATTATTGCAGTAAGGCAGGACACAATGAAACATAACACACACAAACAGATTAGGCCACTGACCATAAGAGTCTATTTTGGGGGACAAGCATTCAATATTAGTAAATATTACATTTTTTGGAGGGGCACTGAAGAATCATTAAAGAGGGCACTTTAACTGTGTTTATGGCACAGAGGTCAATAATGGGGCCCTATGCCTGTAACAAGTACATTATTAATATGTGAGGGGCTATAAGAACATACTATAACCATTCCATAACAATAAGAAGACACTGTGAGGAGGGTACTAATGGCAGTACTTTTTATACCAGTCCCCAACTGACTCATGAAGGCATTACAGCAGAGAGTTTTGTATTGTAAATTATTCCAATAAATGTCCTCACATAATTCCGAAATGTCAGTGAACATTAATTTCTACAGTATAAATGGTACTTGATAAATATGGATTATGTCTTGGATATGGATACACTTAACCAACATAATGTTTACATAGCTGCATATTACAGTAAAATGTACATTGTATAGAAAATAATTTAACTTTTCTGAAGCTCCTGCTAATCGTATTAAGAATCCTTTTATCTCCTTATTTATTTAAGAGATTAAAATCAAATTGGAGAAATAAAATTTCTGAATCTCAGCTTCTAGCTTCTTTTCTGCACTTGGGTACAGCGTTGGAACCACAAAATTACTGAATGATTAAATACAGTAGACAATGTCAATTAAAAGCAATAATTAGGATGGACAATGTTATTCACTGACATTGAAAAAAACAGACGTATTATAGTAGTGAAGGACAAAACAGAGCCTGTGAAATGAATCGCACTTTCAAGTCAGTCCTAAATAAACAACTGCAGTGTACTTTAAATTTGGAAATTACTTCTAAATCAAAAGAGACAGAGCAATTTTTCATTTAAATTGAAAGGCTATTTACTTTCTTAACTGATGCTTAGTACACTGATGTATAATGTCAAAAGGTAAATGATTTTGAACTAAATTCAATTTAAATTTCATTACATATATGCTTGAAATCATGGTTTTACTTATTTTTTGCATTCTCTTTGAGGATCTTTCACTTTTAATAATTTTCTTGCCTAATGCCATGATCTATTTTACACTGTGAGTTAACATGAATAATGCCTTTTTCATTCACTATAAACAGATTTAGTATGTCTGTGAAATAGACTTATGTGGTTCAAATGGCTTTTTCATCTACTATTACAGTGGTCTTTTAAAATGCTTAACAAATTGTACCATTGGCACTGAGATATCCACAGTTGACTCTTACTCACAGAAACTACAAACACCTGACTCTGAATATTTTATATTTCATAGGACATAAATTCAAAAATAGAATTGTATTGCTTCTTTCAGTATATGCTGTTTTAGATATTACTTTTTTTTTCATATGATCATTCATGATCATGGCTATAGACTATTTCATTTTGGCATACAATTAATGGAGACATCAGTAAGCTAACTTAATTAAACAAAAACTCTAGTTGCCATGATGGTTATTATATATTTATTGTATATTTGTGTTCCTTTTGTAACTTATGGATGTACTTTATTACGTATAACCTCATGTTAATTGTGTACACTGATATTTATTAGTATGTATTATTTTGTATACAAATATTTTGGTATTATTTGGATAATTATATTCACCTTATATGGTATGTCTATAAAACCCAAGTGAATGGGTTTTAAAGCTGACTGCTGGGTTTCCATCCCCTGTGCAGTTTCACTTGGGTTGAAGATGGAAACCCGGCGGAATGCACACACCGGACACTGGGCACAAGTGTAAACGCCCCCTTAGTCGTGTGCATTTAGCCTTAGGGCGGATTCACACCAGCGGGTTTCCGTCTTCTACCCAAGAAGCTGGACAGGGGACAGAAACCCGGTGCTCAGTAAAGTGACCACTTGTGTGCATCTTCTGCCTCTCCGCGGTGAGACACAAAGTCGGACATGTGTCTTTGTGTACAAAAAAAAAAAAAATGGTTTCACCGCGGAGAGGCTGCATACAGACATTGGCGGTTTGCTTAAAAATTCAAGTCAAATGAATGGGTTTTAAAACTGACCACCAGCAAGCCATCCCTATGTAGTTTTTTCTGGGCTTAGGATGGAAACCCCATGGGCGGACACGGGCGCAAGTGTGAACGCTGCATTACTTTTAAAACCCTTTGAAACCCTTTGGGTTTTAATCTGAACAGTTTGAAAGATTGACAACTTGAAGATTTCAAAATACTGATTTAGAACAATGTGAACCGGGCCTATGTTCCTGAGCCCATTCCATACCCCCATGTGGCATTATAATGTAACTATATGTCATATGTCATCAGGGGTGTATAAATGAATGTATAATGCCTTTAATAAAAATAAAATATGTTCAGTGGTGTTTTCCACTGTACATACAGTACAATACAGTACAATGCCAACTATTTATACTCCAAAATTAAAAGGCATATCAAAAGTACCCCTTCTACAGTTGTAATGATGTTGTGATCCAATCTATCTCCATGCAACCAACCGTACAGATCAGCCTTGAAAAAGGTCCCTGACAAGGCCCTTATTTACTTGGTGGATGTAGTTTAATGTAAATGGTCAGCCATAGCCATCCTATACTTTTTATATCTGCATTTGCCTATACTTTTTTACGATAAAGAAATACTAAATCATTACAGCAGAGAACATCAAGTAGAAGAAGTGCTTTGAGAAGTGAGCAATACAGTAGGGAATAATATATCCAGTTGCCTTATGACAGTAAATGTCCAGCAGCATTATAACAGATTCCTGAACAGCTTCTTCCAATTCAGCATCAAAGACACTATGAAAAAATTGTATAAAATTTTTCTATTAAAAATAAACTGTGCTGTAACCATACTCTGTCAATTTGAGCTTTAAATTAAATTTACTTCCTCAGGAGAGATTAAGTAGCTCTGATATTTAATTCTCAGATAATATGCACTTTTTCAACTACTGAGTAATGTTATATTTGAAGTTGAAAATCAGTAATAATGTATAATATTAGATTTAGGCAACAAAATAATGAAAATATGCACAATATTTAGCATTTTGCATAAATACATTCTTGACATGATGCAACATGAACCTTAAAGGGATTTTTTCATTTATAACTATGATTTTCCATAAGTGTACAGTTAATGGGAGTTCAATACATCCTCACTATAATGAAGTGGCATGGCGCTAATAATGCTTTGTTTTATTTCAGGGGCTGTGGCTGCTTGTTCCTTGCAATGAGTGCTGAGGCGGCCTAGAAAATGCTGTTTTTTTCCTTGAAAAATGTGATATGGCACGTTTCTAGCAAAGTCATATGAATGCTGATACTTTTTCCTATTCCTAACTATCAATGAGGTCACAGTAATGGGGCCCCCACAAATCAGACATCAGTGGAATATCCTAGACAGATGCTATTGTATTTGATGGAACCTAATACAGATTATTACTCATATATGTTACCCGCAATGTATGAAATCTGGAATTCTATTGAATCTCTAGGCTGTCAATTTATGAAATGATTTATCATTTCATACATTGTCTAAGCATTCGATAGAATGCCAAATGAGAAAGCGGAAAAGTATGAAATAGGTGACAGCAAGGCATTAGCATCTCCAATCACTTTGTTCGCTCCGGCAAGGCACTAGTATCTCCGATTGCTTTGTTCGTCCTGGCAATGCACTATAGCATCTCTGATCACGCAAGGCACTAGTATCTCCGATCGCGCTTCATTCCGGCAAGCAAGGCACGTGACTTTGAACCTGACGCCCCGTGCTCGCGTGCGCGATACACGACGGTTGCTGCTGCCTCAGGCTTAGAGAAAGACTTAGACTTTGAACCCATGCACGCACTGCCTCAGGCTTAGAATTAATTGGTTGTTCATGAGTGTCCATGAAAATGGAGGAGGAGGAGCAAGCTGTAGTGTTGGAGAAGGAAACTTTGATTTGACGATGAACTGTCCAAAATTCAAGGGAACACTACCAAAAACAGTATTTTCTTAAGCAACACTACTTACAATAAGTTAATTAATGATGTCCAAAAAGCCAAAATGACTACTAAGAAGGAACCCAGGGACTATTGGTTACTGAACTGCAACCAATGATGATTGTAGAAAACAAAAGTAAACTCATGTATCCTGTTAAAGAAGGCGCCATTACTATCCAGTATTACGTCACGGACTCAGTTATTTCACGTACTTCATGAAGCTCATTTGGCTATTGGACACGGAGGTTGTGATAGAATGTTGAAAGAACTTTCAACCAAATACAAAAACATTGCACGTCATGATATTGGCTATTGGACATGGTGGAGGACGTGATGATAGAATGTTGAAAGAACTTTCGACCAAATGCAAAACACACCCTTACACGTCATGATATTGTACATCCACCTTTGGGAACCCTCTTGCCAGAAAAAAAAACCCTCTTGCCAGAAAAAAAAACACCAGCAGAAAGGCACTCTCTATTGTTGTTTTTCATCCTATGCCTAAATAGTAGTTGTCATTCTATAGAATGCCTGCTTCTCATACATTGCCAGTAACATATACAATCTCTAACATATATTATATAGATATACAGATATTTACAGCACTACTCATTTATATTACATATCTATGCATACATTACCTATTGATATCACTATCATTTTAACAATTATTTTTTAACCTCGTCAATGGTAATAAACCTGAAGAACATTGCTGTTCAAGAACTCTAGGCACAAAAGAAATTAATCTGTATAGCCATGTTCATTCTCTTTTATATGCTTTACAGAAGATTACCCTGTAGTTATTAGAAATAAATCAGAATTTTATACATTTCTATAGTGCCATTTTTTATCATTGTGAACTATGTGAATACATAAATCCCATTTAGTAGTCCATATAATGTGAACATATTATATAGTCTGAACACTGCATTGGTATAGACTGCCTGCCAGTTTGTCACAGTAGTAAAATCCATAGACTCATTCCATCATTTGAGTCACAGCCCAAAGAAAACATTTTCTTTTTACTAAATGGCTGTGTAAAAATCCCATGAGGCTTAGTGGCTTTATAACATATAGTATTCAATTCTATTGCTGCTACATGGTGATTTTGTCAAGACTTCATTCTAGATAAGAGATCTTTAGTGAAGACAAGTGAATTATTTCAATATTAAAAGAACATAACACTTCCTATTTCTACTATAAAACATATTTTTTTCAACCTCTTACTATAGTAATGCATCAAACATCTATCTACTACAGTCTTTTCATTTTTAAGTAAATCCATTTACTTGCACCAGATTATTTATTTTGCATTGGTGAAGCCTGTTTATGGCCATCTGTGATGAACACAATCTAAATGCAAAATAACAGACAATAACTTTTGTATGAATAAAATAGACAGTAACAAGAAAATTTACACAGTATGCCTAGCTGGGTGATTGTGATATATATCTATCATTTTTACTTATGGAAAACCCTTGTGTAATGCTACATGTCTCTTATAATACTGCTAGAGTATATGCCTATAGTAATGTAGACAAAAAAAACTTTCTCTAACCCCTATCTGTACCATCTGTAATATGGTGCCATCCTCACTGTTCTAATACAATGTAGTAATGGTGTCAGCACCATCATTTGCTGGAGCCATCTGTACTTAAAACTGAAAACCTCAATCTAATAGCCTCATAGAGGTTGTGATCCATAGCATCCACAGAATCTAAGTAATCTTTAAGAGCGAGGAAGTTAGAGTTTAGCATGCTATGGCAACCAAGATTCTAAAAATGTGAATATATATGTAAGCCATGGGTTTTTCCAGAGGCAGGACCTAATAAGCTGATGTTCATTGTAAGGTTACATTCCCACGGAAACATTACTTTATTGTCAGTGAATGGGGCTATTCACATGACCATTATTTTTACACTTTCACTGACCATCAAAATATAGATTATGTCATATTTTTTGCCATTTTCCCTGAAATACCGTTTTACACTGAAATGTATGGGGGATGCAATAAAATGGGTGACCCTCAGGTGCAAGAAGGCCAAGCAAAATGGATGATTTTCATGGACATTTTGCACCTCTATTGTGTGCATCTAGCCTAAGACATTATACACAGTCCAGTCATATTAATGTGACCACTGCCTAATTTTGACGTCAACGTTAAATAACCAATCGCAGAAGGCACGTGTCATCAGCCATCTGGGTACACTCATCATTGTGGAAGGCACAATGGATCAACACAAGTATGCATCTATCCTTGTGGACTATGTTCACCCCTACATCAAAATTGTTTTTCCTCAGGATGATGGCATCTACTAGCAGGAAAATGCGACATGTCATAAAGCTCACAGTGCACATGCGTAGTTTGAGGAGCACCAGGATGAGTTTACCGTACTCCCTTGGCCAGCAAATTCCTCAATCAAGAATCTGTGGGACCACCTCGATTGGGTTGTTTGTGCCATGGATGCTCAACCGGGTAACCTAGTGCAGCTAGACACGGCACTGGAGTCGGCATGGCTCAACATCCCAGTGATCATCATCACAACATCCCCTCTCTTCCTGCACGTCTCACAGTGGTCTGCTCTGCAAAAGGTGGTTATTCTAGATTTTGACAGGTGGTTACATTAATGTGACTGGACTGTGTAAATTGTAATACAGAAATATTGCACTGTATTATAGAAGGATCACACCATCTAATACTATTTTTTTTGTAAATCTTATTTTATTGAGTTTTTACAACATTATGTACAAACATATAAAAGGTGGATATGTACAACATATAATGTATATTTTACATCATACAAATTCAAAAACAAAGGGAGAAACACATGTTCCAAATAAATGTATCTTATAATGGATTACGTCACTCACATCATGTACAGTTGAGTGAGCTATCATAGTTTCAAGTTAGGTAGAAGGTGTGAACTTCAAATGAAGAAAGAATAAATGTTTATGATGTCATCAAATGTGTTCTGAGTCTCCTTGTAAAAATATGACATAGACAAGAAGACTCTGTTAGATTTGCATTCCAGTGAAAGGGGAGGGGGACGAAAAAGAGAAAAAAGGGGGGGGGGGGTGGAGGGGGCGGAGCCAGAAAGAGAGAGGAAGATTGGGGGAGTGAAGTGAGGTAGAGAAGAGAAGAACAGGCTGGAGACTAGGGTAAGTGGGGGTGCAGGAGAGGAGGGGGGTGGAGTCAAGCAAGTACTTTTTCATGGGCATGTGTCTGCCAGGTTTGTACCATGGTAGGTTAACCAAGGTGACCAAATATTTTTAAATTTGTCATGTGTGCCTCTCGACCAACTTAACAGTTCCTCAAATCACGCAATTTCATGAGTCTTTTCTATCCAATGCATTATCGGGGGTCTGGTTGATTGTAACCAACAATGCGGAATAACAGCTTTTGCTGCTTCTATTAATAAAGTTGTAAGATTTGTTTTTTTAGGGGTTAAATCAGGTTGAGGTAGAGATAAGAGGACTTAGGCTGGTGTTAATGTCGTGAGTTTTGGAGCTATACTATCCAGAATCTGTTGGACTTGGGACCAGAAAGGAGTTATCATATTGCAGGACCACCAAATGTGTGCTGGAGTACCCTTTTCAGTCTTACATCTCCAGCATACATCTGAAGTAGCTAACCCTCGGGAGAAAAGCCAGGTCGGTGTCCTGTGCCATCTGGACAGAATCTTAAAGAGGACCTTTCATCAGATTGGGCACAGGCAGTTCCATATACTGCTGGAAAGCTGACAGTGCGTTGAATTCAGTGCACTATCTGCTTTCCTGATCTGTGCCCTGGGTAAAGCGCTATCGGTCCCGGTGTGAAGGTAGACCATGTCCATTCTTATTTTTATACATGCTTTATACTGCTTAAGAAATTATATTTTTCTTTGTGCAACGTTTATACATTAAGATGGCGCCTGTATCCAGTACCGCACCCAGAGGCTGACGCACATGATCGTCATGTGGTTTACAAGAAAGACAGTATGATTTCTCGGGAAATCGAAAGCTAAGAGATGTTGAAATTTAAGAGCCAATGACTGATCGCCAGTGTATTCGGATACAAGACGTATATGCTTACAGCCTGCCGTTATCTTATCTTTCTTGCATTCCTGTATAAAAACTGTAACTTCCTCAATAAACCTCAGTACTGTGTGAGCAGCCAGAGCGTCCAGCATGGTCTGAGATTGAAACTGAACCACCTTGTGTCAGAGTCTCTCTTAGCAAGCGCGCACATGCATGATTGATTTGGAGCAGGTGACTGACCACTGGAAGTGACCCGTATTCTGGCGGAGGTCACTACCTCAACACCGGTACCGTAGCGCTTTACAGTCAGAAGGGTGTTTCTGACACTCTGTCAGGAACGTCCTTCTGTACAGCAGCACCTATCGCACTGTGCTGTGTGAACGGGGAGGAACACCCCCGCCCTCTGCTCACAGTGCTCGTCCATAGATGAGTATTATCAGGAGGGGAGGGGGCGTTCCTCCCCGGTCTCAGAGCACAGCACTATTAGCGATGCTTGTACAGAAGGACATTCCTGACAGTGTCAGAAACGCCCTTCTGACTGTAAAGCGCTACGGTACCAGGACCGATAGCGCTTTACCCAGGGCACAGATCGGGAAAGCCGATAGTGCGCTGAATTCAGCGCACTGTCAGCTTTCCAGAAGTATATAGAACTGCCTGTGCCCAAATCGGAGAAAGGTCCTCTTTAAAATGTATTTCTTGTAGCTTCACACAAGAAAAAAAACCTTGGGAATTTTTGAGGATGGTTTCGACCTCTCATTTGTGAGGGAAATTTCCAGTTCCTTTTCCCAGGAGGAGATGTACGCTGGTTTATAAGTCGTGTGTGTGGACATGAGTGCTTTTTTGCAAATGGGGAGTTTCCTCATTCTGGGAGAGTGAGAAAGAATCAATCTCTCAATGAGTGAGAGGCTTTTTCATTCCAGCCACATTATGGAGAGAGGAGGCGCACCATTTGTAGTGCTCATAGTGTAAATATTACATACGGTAATCGGGGATGAGTTCTAAAAGAGAGTCAAGTGCGAGTGGTTTGTCATTTGAATAGAGGTCATCCACATATTTCCCTTTTAGGAGCTCCCAGAAATCATCTTGTAAATTTTTAATCATTTAGTCATATAGTGATGAAAGCAAACAACAACACATCTTAGAAACTGCTAGATACAAGTGTAGAGATTGTAGTTTGCTTTATATTTAAAATGGGCTACCACTATGGGTTGTGTATGCATCTCAGAAGGCAACAGGTCTAGTCTTGAGAATAAGAACATGCAAGCTGCTATGAACAAGAGCAGGATGCCCTTTAGAGGTACAACGTGGAAGCGCAGCTCTATAACTGACCTTCTGCAAAATGAACTGTACATATATCAACTTATTATACTAACGTAAAAACAAGGTAATTCGCGTTATACATTGCAAGGCGAAATTAACTTGAGTAGATTTAAGGTACTATTATACAATATTGGGTCTCATCCTAGTGACTCACCATATCCGCAAGGGATATGAAAACAAGATGCTGTTATCCGTATACTATTTAAGCTATAATTTCTGGGATAGTGAGGGAAACCAGCTACGTATGGCAGGCAGCGAAATAACATGCAGGATTATATTATGCCGTATAAGCATAAATCAAGGTCCTCAGGTCTTCTAAGTAAATGTCAACTGTGTGGAGTAAACCCTCTATACTCTGTGTCGGAGGAAAGAATAGGGTGAAAACTCCAGCCAAGAACAGGGTAAATAATGCGAGTAAGTCAATTAGTCTTGAGGGAGAAGTCTATTTTTAGCTGCAAATTTCTTGGTTTTCGCATACTTATGGCGGTGAATATGTTGGTCAGGGCATATCTCTGGAAGTTCTGGAAAGTCTGGTATTGGCGGCGTCGGTGTCCAGGATTGGATCTCAATAGGCTGCATGTTTAAGTGTGTCCATAAAGCAGGCAGATCATCCGGGGTGTGAATGGTAAATCGCTTTCCACGGTTTGTTACTGCCAACCCAAATGGATATAGCCAGGCATACCTTATATCCTTTTGTCTCAATACTTCCAGAAGAGGTTTTAAGATACGTCTCTTCACCAATATGGAGGGAGCTATATCTTGGTAAATGGCAATTGCATCATCTCCAACTTTAACCTCCGGCCTGTCTTGGAATGAGAGCAGTCCACATATAATGTCCCTTGGAGGGTCTCCCTGCTAAGGCCTGGGCTTCACTGCTCTGTGTATCCTATCTACTATAACTGAAGAAGCGCGTTCGGTGCCAAGCAAATCTATGAAGAGGGAGGAAGCCATTTTGTCTATGTCCTCTGATTGCCCCATTTCAGGTAAGCCTTTTATTCTTATATTTTTTCGTCTGTTGCTGTTCTCTTGATCTTCTATGAGAACAAGCGACCGATCTATGTAATATAGGTGAATTCTGGCTGATACAGCGGTGGCATGGTTTGTGAGTGCTTCGCAACTAGATTCTAAGGATTGGACCCTCATAACAACATTTTCCATCACTGCATTAATCTCCGTGAGCTCGGTGAGTATTGGAGTTAGAGCCATAGATAGTGTTTTCTGAAAGAAGGTTTTGACAGGGGGTGGGAGAGAGGTATCTGCTTGCTCACCTTCAGTTACGCTGTCCAGGTCCGAGTCGTTTGCTGTGTTGACCTCCTAGCGTGCATTCAGCGCCATTTTGAGTGAGCTGGCCGGAGATTGGGAAGTCTTTTTCCGGAGGTATTTCTGTAGGTCTCCTTGACTTTTTATGGTTTTCGGGGTGCTCTGGGTTTCAGGGATTCTTTCTCCATTAGGCTTGACCATTTTGTGGAGGAGACGCTAAAAATTAGCTCTTCTTTCAGGCTGCCATCTAGCTCTGCGCTCAGACTCCGCCCCCTATCTAATACTATTTTAGGACAAAGAGATTTAATATATTTTTAAAACATTTAAAAAAACCAAAGTAAAACAACAGTCACATAACTCTTTGCTTATCCACAACATTTAACTCTTTAAGAATCCAAGTTAGTTAATATTTATACTTGATGACTTTTTACATATTTTCCTTTCCTGCCTTCCAAAATGCATATTTTTTTTATTTTTCTGTCAACATAACCGTGTGGTAGCTTATTATTTGCATGACAAGTTGTACTTTCATTTGTTACCATTGTTTTGATTAGCTTTTATTAATGCTTTTTGGGGGTCTGTGTGAAAAAAACACAATTCTATGAAAAGTTTTGCATTTTGTTTTTACAGCGTTCACTCTGCATTAAAAATTACATGGCAGCTTATTATAATGATACCATATTTATAATGGTTTTATTATGATTTACGGTTTTTATAGATAAAAGGCCTTCTGGCTGAAACCCTTCACGCCACACAATGTTATCCTGGGGGATACGAGGGGTGGTAGGGGGAAAGGCAATCTTGCAAGCCCTATGAACTTTTGTCAACAGAAAAACAAACACTATCACTCTTGGAATGCGAGGCCACAAAAACAAATTCTAAAGTGCTTTTATTTTGCAAAAGTAGAAGTTAGTAACGTGGGAAACTTGGAATTGCCTTAATCATAACAATATGCAAAATAAAGTTAAAGGATTTGTTCAGGTTTTTTTTTAATTGTCAATTGGACACAGGCTGAAGTATATTAGAGCTGTATGAACACTTGATACCGAACAACATAACAATTTTCCTGTGGCACAATTAGATATCAGCACCAGAATTTAAATTCATATTTATTTGAAATTTGAAACATCTTTTGGCCATAGAAAGTATAGTAGTGATGTATAAATGCTATACAGAGAATAATATGCCAGATTAGCTGGTTGAGTGATGCAGACTCTTCAGGGAAACCAAGCACAGTGCTGTAATTTTGTATAGTGACTATGCTTGGTATTGCAGCTCATTGAATGGAACAGAGTTACAAAGACACCATGTGACTAGTGAACATGATCTCATGTGGCCTGTGAAGCAAAAGCAGTGCTTAGGGAGTGCCACAGTCCACTCCAGACAGCTAATCCACAATAGTAACGGGTGTAGAACCCCTTTTCTTTTTCAAGGTGTCGAACCCTTGCTCTTTTTCAATTGATGAGCTATTCAAAGGGATATAAAGTCATCAATTAACAAATCCTGGAAAAAGTCACGTGGACGCAGAAAGTATAATAGTGTTGTATAAATGCTTGACACATAGCTATGTATGATTACACTTGTTTAATGGCCATTCATTGTTTTATGTTTAGTTGTAAGTATCAAGATAATCTGTTAATATTCCCACCAATGCTAAATATCAATAATCTAGTCTTCTCTATCTAGTCCTTACCATCTAATACTAAATATTTCCATGCATTAAATAGCACATAAGATTGTATTTGCTTGTCAGTATTTATTGAAATAGGAATATGCTGATATTAAGAAGCCACTAGTAAAATGTCAATGTACCCCTAGTGCATCTATTACAATTAAGAAGGCAATTTCAGCCTGGTGCCTGCTAACAATTGTACTTGATTATTTGGAAGCCATACCAATTCTATATAAAGACAGAAATTTTGGCAGGTTGGTCTAGAACTTGTATTCGGTAACACCATGCCAAGGAGGAAAAAAATCGTATGCACTCACTTTATAAGCATTGCTTGCTATTTATTAGTAATAAAGGGTTCATATAGCTGTTTGTTTAGCATATAATAAATCCATGTAGGGAAGTCATATGTCTAACAAGTATGTCACATGACTCCTTAGCTTAGACACATATTTACAAATGTGCAGTAATTCTTACAATATGAATATCAAATCCTATTCCATTAGATTGATTGCATTTAAGACCACATCCCCTTAAAGCAGTGATAGACTTTGGCAGTAATTTAGGTTATTTTTACTCAAATTATTTATATCATAAACACGCATGCTTAGCTTAGATGAATATACATTGTCAGTTCAGAAGTTTTGATGCTTTTGCTGCTGCCTTTAATGTGAATCTTGGATTGACATTCATGAGTGAAAATGATAGTGCATCTATAACTTTCTTGGATTCCCGTATTACGATAACAACAGAGTTTACAATACAAACGATGGTCCAACAAGGAGACAGGGGGTATGCTAGCTGCTAATTCATTCACCAGCACAAGATATTTAAAAGTGGCAGCATCCAGAAATAATATAAGATGTGGAATTGTTTGAATTGCACGACAGCGGGCACCATTTACCTTATCACCTGCCCATGCCCACTTTATTTTGTGGATAAGACAATTGAGCAAGATCATTATCATATAAGGGAGCATGTGAAAGATATTCTGAATGCCCAGGTCATACCCATTTTTAATCATGCCCATGAGAATCATCAGGGAGTTGTATTTGTTGTACTCCATTTTCAGGCAACCAAATGAGTGTGCCTCCAATGAGTGGTGGTGACTGGGACATTTTAATTGTGGAATAAGAGCCACAGTGGATTTATGGGCTAACCTGTCAGAGCCTGGATAGACTGAACAATACTACCTTATAATAATTTAATTGTGCCAAAATTTTCAATTGTCTCCTTGACTGTCCCATATGTGCAATAGGATGATTAAGAACATACCATAGGATTTGTTTCCACCAGTTTTTAATATAGGTCACTGTTTACCTTTTTGTTTACCTTTCTCTATGATGATTCCATACATTGCTGCTATTTGGGTACAATGAATTAATTCCAGGTTTAAGAAATCCTTCATGCGTTCTACAGCCTGTAAAGAGTTGTTAGGTGACACTATATTCTAATGTTCCCTGACTACTTGTACTTTGAAGTGATGGGACTCACCTTTCGTGATTATTTACATTTTGATTTCATGAGTCTTTATATTATCGCCAATGACTTGTTGCTCTTTACTCTGCAGTGTGTGATCCACAGGGAGTTATAATATAATATAATATAATATAATATTATATAATATAATATAATATTATATAATATTATATGTTATAATGCAATACAATATGTGTTGATATATACAGACTATCTAGCTCTACAGAAACAACTTGTGTATTTGGCATGCCACTGATATCAATGTGGGCACACTACGGCAGTGCATATCAACTATATAATAGCAACAACACATCAATATATATCAAATTCCTGATAACACATTTAGAACCATGTAGGGTCTTGGTTTTTTGGGGGAAGGGGGGGCACTAAGTGCATCCTACAATTTTAACGACAATCATAATACTAGTGGTTTTGCCTGATGGTGAAATTATCCAGACAGGTGTACACCTACAAATGCTAAATTACAATGTTGTTTTGTTACACTCTCCCCATTACTAATACTGGTAGTACCTGGTTTAGCTTTGTTTCTGAATTAGTCAGCATTTTGGCCTATATAGAGTGATAATAAATAATTTTAAGCCACATGGTAACACAGTTCTGCATTCACACTTCTGACTTTATTGGCAATAATTTAAAATTGTGTCTTTAATGCCCTTATTGCACATCAGTGCATATTTGTTTCCAAAGTGTAACAGACTGTAGAATCAAAATAATCTTATAGTAAATCCAAGGGATTATTTTCCTACTGATATGTTCCATTTTGAGCTGGGGAGTAGCTGAAAGGGAAAGGACAGAGCAGGGAGTGAAAGCTCCTCCCCAGCCAGTTGTCTTGCAGTTTGTCCCATTAGACTGAAGAAGGAAAGGGTCATAAGGATGCACTCCTTAGACAAGTAGAGAACATGTATTTATATAACTCTGAATTTTGAGTTGCTGTATCTATATCATTTTGATAAATGACAGATGATAGAAGTTTATTGAGAGATCTGGATTTTTTTTGTGTGCATTTTCTATGTTTTAATGTTCCTTTATCAGTTTAGCACATAGAGCCTCTATTCTTCTAAAAGCATTGGCACAATCCTCTCTAGAGGATTTCTTGAGAGCAAAGTTTGAGCTTGAACACTTAGAATGCATCAAAACTTAGCAAGTTATTTTATTTGTCTCCACTGTTAAGTAATAAAATTGATGTCTCATTAGTAGAACATGTGCAGTGTAAAATGACATTAAAATCATTTATAAATCTCATAAAATGTAATGGGAATATTTTTTGCCTTTTGTAGATTGTGAATAAATGTTTAGCTTTGTACTTGTTAGGTTAAGAATCTTCTAAAACCTGAGGCAGTTTACATGCTGCTAAAATATTATGGTAAATTAAAACTAAGATGTATTATTTAGTCTGAAAAGAAGCCAATAAAATCTACAGAATTTTTAAAATTTGTTTCAATGATTTTAATAGACACTAAATCTTTGTGCACAGTTTGTGTGAAATAATCTATTTTCTAAGCATCTTCTGGCCAACAAGGTAGGATTTCTCATTTACAATCTTAACATTCTGATGTTACAAATATTATTCTTTCCATATCTTTGCTAATTCTAGAGCTGTGCACATTTTTTATCAGTTTGATTGAAACTGGATGGTCAGAAATGTAGTAATAGTGTTTCACGATATAAATAATCCACATTTACTAACAAAGCAAAGAACCTGTTGCTGAATTTATTCTTGGATACATGGTAGAACAACTTGGTACATCTGTAAAGTCAATTCAACACTTCTAATGGCAATTATTACATTGTTTATTACCCAACATATTAGGATATGTTCATAGGTAGCAGATCCATGTTTAGTGTAGATTTATTTACCGTAGATGTGCCAAAAATTTGCAACTAAGGAACAGTGTATGTGAATTTTACAAGTTCTAATTCTACAATTCTAAACTTCACCAATTGCTATTCAGTAAATTTAGCAGAAGAGTGGCTCAGTGGTTAGCACTGTGTCCCTACAGCACTGGGGTTCTGGATTCGAATCAAACCAAAGACAACATCTGAAAGGAGTTTGTATGTTCTCCAAGATTGTGCGTGAGTAATCTAGTTAACCTTCTATACTCCAAAGACATACTGATAGGGAATTCAAGTGGAGTTACTTGAGGGAGTAGAGAGGATGCAGTTATACCGGGCCCCAGGAGATTTAGGGTGCCTATAAGGTGTCTCTTGTCAATATGAGGAAAGCAGTGCTATAAACAATACATTATAGTTTTGGGGCTAGGTATATATTTTGTAGTGAAGCCCACCCCAAGGCTTCATGTTGTATCTCTGACCTCATCAATTTCAGCTGAATTGACTAGAGATGAGCGAACAGTGTTCTATCGAACACATGTTCGATCGGATATCAGGGTGTTCGCCATGTTCGAATCGTATCGAACACCGCGTGGTAAAGTACGCCAAAATTCGATTCCCCTCCCACCTTCCCTGGCGCCTTTTTTGCACCAATAACAGCGCAGGGGAGGTGGGGCACGAACTACGACACCGGGGGCATTGAAAAAAATTGGAAAAAGTCATTGGCTGCCGAAATCAGGTGAAATCCATTTTAGACGAATAGTGGATTTCAAATCCGGGTCATATGAGAATGTGAACTTTGTGACTATGAGACAGGGATAGCTGTACAGGCAGGGATAGCAAGGGATAACCTTTATTTAGGGGGGAATGTTATTAAAAATAACTTTTTGGGGCTCTATCGGGTGTGTAATTGTGATTTTTGTGAGATAAATTTTTTCCTATAGGGATGCATTGGCCAGCGCTGATTGGCCGAATTCCGTACTTTGGCCAATCAGCGCAGGCTCTGCTGGAGGAGGCGGAGTCTAAGATCGCTCCACACCAGTCTCCATTCTGGTCCGACCTTAGACTCCGCCTCCTCCAGCAGAGCCAGCGCTGATTGGCCGAATTCCGTACTCTGGCCAATCAGCGCTGGCCAGTGCATTCTATTGGCGTGATGAAGCAGTGCTGAATGTGTGTGTTTAGCTCAACTACTCCACCGGCGTAGTTGAGCTAAACACACACATTCAGCACTGCTTCATCACGCCAATAGAATCCATTGGCCAGTGCTGATTGAAGCAGAGCTGAATGTGTGTGCTTAGCTCAACTACTCCACCGGCGTAGTTGAGCTAAACACACACATTCAGCACTGCTTCATCACGCCAATAGAATGCATTGGCCAGTGCTGATTGAAGCAGAGCTGAATCTGTGTGCTTAGCTCAACTACTCCATCGGCATAGTTGAGCTAAGCACACACATTCAGCACTGCTTCATCACGCCAATAGAATGCATTGGCCAGTGCTGATTGAAGCAGAGCTGAATCTGTGTGCTTAGCTCAACTACTCCACCGGCGTAGTTGAGCTAAACACACACATTCAGCACTGCTTCATCACGCCAATAGAATGCATTGGCCAGTGCTGATTGAAGCAGAGCTGAATCTGTGTGCTTAGCTCAACTACTCCACCGGCATAGTTGAGCTAAACACACACATTCAGCACTGCTTCATCACGCCAATAGAATGCATTGGCCAGTGCTGATTGAAGCAGAGCTGAATCTGTGTGCTTAGCTCAACTACTCCACCGGCGTAGTTGAGCTAAGCACACACATTCAGCACTGCTTCATCACGCCAATAGAATGCACTGGCCAGCGCTGATTGGCCAGAGTACGGAATTTGGCCAATCAGCCCTGGCTCTGCTGGAGGAGGCGGAGTCTAAGATTGCTCCACACCAGTCTCCATTCTGGTCCGACCTTAGACTCCGCCTCTTCCAGCCGAGCCAACGCTGATTGGCCGAATTCCGTACTCTGGCCAATCAGCACTGGCTAATGCATTGTATTGGCGTGATGAAGCAGTGCTGAATGTGTGTGTTTAGCTCAACTACACCGGTGGAGTAGTTGAGCTAAGCACACAGATTCAGCTCAGCTTCAATCAGCGCTGGCCAATGCATTCTATTAGCTTGATGAAGCAGAGTGTGCACAAGGGTTCAAGCGCACCATCAACTCTGATGTAGCAGAGCCAAGTGTGCACAAGGGTTCAAGTGCACCCTTGGCTCTGATGTAGCAGAGCCGAGGGTGCACAAGGGTTCAAGTGCACCCTCGGCTCTGCTACATCAGAGCCGAGGGTGCGCTTGAACCCTTGTGCACACTCTGCTTCATCAAGCTAATAGAATGCATTGGCCAGCGCTGATTGAAGCAGAGCTGAATCTGTGTGCTTAGCTCAACTACTCCACCGGTGTAGTTGAGCTAAACACACACATTCAGCACTGCTTCATCACGCCAATAGAATGCATTGGCCAGCACTGATTGGCCAGAGTACGGAATTCGGCCAATCAGCGCTGGCTCTGCTGGAGGAGGCGGAGTCTAAGGTCGGACCTGAATGGAGACTGGTGTGGAGCGATCTTAGACTCCGCCTCCTCCAGCAGAGCCAGCGCTGATTGGTCGAGTTCCGTACTCTGGCCAATCAGCGCTGGCCAATGCATTCTATTAGCCCGATGAAGTAGAGCTGAATGTGTGTGCTTAGCACACACATTCAGCTCTACTTCATCGTGCTAATAGAATGCATTGGCCAATCAGCGCTGGCCAATGCATTCTATTAGCATGAACTGAGTTTGCACAGGGGTTCTAGTGCACCCTCGGCTCTGCTACATCAGATTGCTACATCTGATGTAGCAGTGCCGAGTGTGCATCAGATGTGTAGTTGAGCAGAACTGGCTCAGCACTGCTAAGTCTCTGCATTCGCATAGGAATGCATTGGCCAGCCTTCGGCCAATCAGCGCTGGCTCTGCCGGAGTAGGCGAAGTCTAAGGTCGGACCTGAATGGAGACTGGTGTGGAGCGATCTTAGACTCCGCCTCCTCCAGCAGAGCCAGCGCTGATTGGTCGAGTTCCATACTCTGTCCAATCAGCACTGGCCAATGCATTTCTATGGGGAAAAGTTAGCTTGCGAAAATCGCAAACTGACAGGGATTTCCATGAAATAAAGTGACTTTTATGCCCCCAGACATGCTTCCCCTGCTGTCCCAGTGTCATTCCAGGGTGTTGGTATCATTTCCTGGGGTGTCATAGTGGACTTGGTGACCCTCCAGACACGGATTTGGGTTTCCCCCTTAACGAGTATATGTTCCCCATAGTCTATAATGGGGTTCGAAACCCGTTCGAACACTCGAACAGTGAGCGGCTGTTCGAATCGAATTTCGAACCTCGAACATTTTAGTGTTCGCTCATCTCTAGAATTGACCTATGATGTAAACACGTATGGGCACCTACCAGCAACCATCTCTTTTTTGAATTTAAACATTTTTTATGCTTTCTTTAACTTTGTCTTCTAGCGGCTTATTCCCCTTTGAAATGAACATGCACTCATAGTCAAAGTAGGCTATATGCTTTTAATGTTGTTGGTGAGCAAGCATTTCTAAGAGCTATTGCAAGCAAATCTTTCCTCCATAACAAACTGATATATAACAATTAAATTATTTCATGATAATCAAATTGAAGTAATAGGAATTTTGATCAGCAGTATACAATTCTACATTGTGCAAAATTATATTCGACCCTTCAATGACAAGTACATGTAACTACTGCAATATAAATAATATAGATATTAATTATAACAAACATCAATGATAAATACACATTGGAGTTCCATTATGTTTCATAAATGTCAATTGTAATATGAATATATATATATATATATATATATATATATATATATATATGACTTTACCTGTTCAAGAGTTCTCAGTGTTTGGGTTTGTGGCTTTCTATGGTCTCAGAACTCCATAGTGTCTTCTAAAATCTTTGTTATTTACAGCATGAGTACTTTTTCCAATATATCATGAGTAATAGTAAAAGGATATAAAATTGCTAGAACATTGGGCTGTAAATCAATCAACATTAAATTTATCATTTGATGTTTTCTTATGGTAGGGTATGGCTATATAATTTATAACATCGACATGGCATAAAGTTATGAATATTGTTTTGTAACATCCATTTCCATTTCTTTTTGTCAGCTTGTCTTATATTATTTGATTTTGTTTTTCCAAAAATGTTATCTTTGCTTTCGTTTATTCTACATTGACTCAAACTAATTATTTAAAAATAATTAGTTTACATGTATCTTTTTCTTTAGTATCATTAAGGCTGATTGATCTTTTTTAATTAGGATGGTTTCTATACATATTTTTCAGTGCTATCTCTCTAATGAATTTCTGTAAGTTCCCTGCCGAGCACAAATTCTCAGTTAGTCAGTAGATTATGTGTTTGTATAGAATAATTACAGAATTCTATATACAATCTTGACAAAGTCTAATTGTCAATATGAAAAAGAAATCCTCACATAGAGTTGTTCTAAATGAATTATATCTCCCACTGACAAATCCTTAAGACTGGCACATTGTAAACTAAAGGGGTACAGACAATGGTATTGTTAAGACCTGCAGAAATCTTCTGCTATGTCTTTGCTTCCCTCCTACTGGATTGTTTGGCAGTTACTATGTAGCTCTCTTGAGGCCTGATTCATTATAACCTGAACGTGCAGAGTGCTGAGGGCAGTGTCTTAAGGAGCAGTCCCTAATTGGTCAGCCTTTCTTTAAGCACTGCTAGGCCCTTCAGAAAACTGTGGATTACACTGTTAAGTTTCATGTCATTATGTAAGGCTGGTTTCTTGTCTTTCTTAGTCTTATAATTGTTTTGGTTTTTAGTTATCCTTATATATTCTTGATTCAGTTTTGCGTCCTAATGTTATTTTCAGACGTGTTCTAGGGTCAGTTTTGCAGATCAGTGGTTAGAACTCTGAAGTTATTGAGTCCACAAAGCATTGTCGACTTTTATGTACTCAGTTCTCAGCCCCCTACTTTGTAACTTTACTTGATCTAATACAATAAATTATCAACTCAGTGTGTGAAAGCTTAGTGACCCACGTCACAAATTCAATTGCACACAGTACACAGCAATGGACTCTACTGCAAGGGGGGGGGGGGGCGTTCCTCACAGACTGTCAGAAACGCCCTTCTGACTGAAGAGCTACGGTACTGGCACTGATAGCTCTACCCCTGGTGAACATAACAGGAAAGCCGACAATGTGCTGAATTCAGTGCACTGTTGGCTTTCTAGCGTTATATAAAATTGTATGCGACCCAAGTGGTGAAAGGTCCTCTTTAACAATTAAAATAGTTTTTACTGCCATTAACTGTACTGCAGTTCAGTCAGTGCTCCAATTAATATTTTCTCCCCAAAAACTTAAATTCAAATAAAAATTAAATCTTCCTAGTATTATTAGTCATTGCCTGCTGACTTCATGGAAGTCCAAGTGGCAAGTTGTTTTTTAAATTTGGTACTATTCCGTTATCGGGCCAGCAGCAGCGCATTTCAGCACCAGCTTTCGGGACAGCAGTTCAGTTCAGCAGCGGGAATTACAATGACATCCGAGGACTGCTGGCCCGATGCTTGTGCCCAGTAGCCAGTACATCAATGACCCCCCCTCCATCTCCTCCTCCTTCCAGTGCTGCCCCCCAGCTCTCCTTACATCTACCCCGTACCCTCTCCCCGCCACATGACTAAGCCGATGCTGGCCCGATGATAGAGGCCGTGCTTGTGTGTAGTAGGCAGTACATCGATCGATGCCCTCATCCTCCTCTTCCTTCCAGTGCTGCCCCCCAGCTCTTCTTACATCTGCCCCGTACCCTCTCCCTGTAATAGGCCTCACCGTAAATCTTGAGCAATGAATGCTACTAGATAGCCGCCGGACGCTGCAGAAAGTTTGTCCCTCCGGCTCGCTGTAGCTCACCGTTCCTATAGTCGGCGTGTTTCTTGTCAGGGCCTGGATTGAGCCCCGGTGTCTTTCCTTTCGGTCTCGGTACTAGCGCTGAGGTGAGGCCTAGTCGTGTGGCGGGGAGAGGGTACGGGGAAGATGTAAGGAGAGCTGGGGGGCAGCACTGGCAGGAGGAGAAGGATGGGGGAGGGGGGTCATCGATGTACTGGTTACTGGGCACAAGCATCGGGCCAGCAGTCCTCGGATGTCATTGTAATTCCCGCTGCTGAACTGCTGTCCCGAAAGCTGCTGCTGAACTGCGCTGCTGCTGGCCCGATAACGGAATAGTACCTTAAATTTTATAATATTTTGATATCTAAGCTGAAATATTCTCAGTGCATAGATAATCATGATTATTTATTAGTCACTTTTGGGGAGTTTGTTCACTGGCACTTTTTTGTACTTGTAATAATTTATTTTAAAGAATGAAATAAAGAAGAAGTTTTATAAAATATAAAGGAGTGCGGACCAACTTTCCTCTTGTATCTGTGTACCGAAGCAAGCTTCAGGAGTCCGGAGCTATTTGGCTGTGCACCCAAAGAAAATTGCATAAGACCAACAGGAGTGGTGAGCTGCAATCTTTCCATACTATTTCTATTTACTGTATTCTCAGTGCATGCCACACTTGTAATGTATTAAATTTACATAGATAAAGTACCATTAAACGTCACTCTTTTTCCAAATGACTTTTTTATTGAAATCTGAAATCTCCTACCAGACCAGTGCTGATTTGTTAAGTGACAGCAAGCTCCACAGTCTGCTGACTGAATTACTTCGAGTGTCCCAGAACATATTGAGAATAAATGTTAAACAACAAATTTTAATACATTTTTGTTAAAGAAGACCGTTATATACGTCAACTTTCCCAGTATGTGTCCCAATTGCAGAGATATCTGTGCCGTCAGTTTCAGCAAAGATATGTCTTGACGGTTACACGGGCTGGCCTCACAACTTCACAACCAGTGTAAGGAGGAGGTGTGCGGAGCACATCCTTGACGGTACTGTGAAGGTGGGGGGGGGGGGGACTTCCTCACAACCTGAGCAATGATGCTGAGTTGTAAAGCCGGCCCCTCTGACATTGTAGAGATATTGCACTCCAAAAAATGGTTATGCTTCTTTTAATGGTTTACCTAAATGTTACAATGTTTTGGGTTATTATGAAGGCTAAACTGCAAGTAGAATTTGAAGAAGTAGCCCCTTTGTGTAAATGATAATTTGTCAAAGAAAAAGTAACTATTTTAAATGCAGTTAGCTAACCTTTCCATGATGGAACTCCACGCTTCCATGCTGACACACATGAGCAAACACCTGAACAACCAGGTTAAGTCATTCCTGGGTTTCTTCCTTTATTGGCAGATTCCCTGAGGCCTGAACCCAAGGACTTCTGGGAAAACAGTTTGGATCAGTGGCAGGAAATCGCCCAGTTTGCCATGCAAAACTGTTCTTTGTTGTTGCTGTTATTTCTTGCTAAATTCTATGCTGAATATGCAATATGTTTCAATTTATTTGAAGATTTGGATAAAAAATTAATGGGCAGTATAGCATATAGGCTTGGCATAACAGTTAGAATATGGCAATTTTTTCTGGTGCTATTAAATATCAGGATGTAAATTACTTTGAAAAACAATTGTCAGTGTTATATTTGTACTAGTAGAAACTGTTAAACTGTTGGTTGTTCTAGCTGACGTAAAATTTTTAGTGTCACACTGAAATTGCCATTCTCACAGCTACAGTAAATCTTTTTTCCACTTTAAATTTTTATTATTTTGGCATTTTACTAATTTGTCATAACATTGATGTGAACAACAACTTTTTTTTTTATTTCAAATTTTTTATTGGTTTTACATATTCAATACATATTATGTAGTATAAACTATTACCACTGTTTTAAGATGCTGACATTTCAGTAATGAAAACCGCCTCACAGGCAGACTTGTGTAGTTGCCCATAGCAACCAATCAGAGCTCAGCTTTCACTTTACCTCAGCAGTTTCAGTGATGAAAGCTCCCTGTATAGTAAGCAATAATGACAATCTTACTATGAGGCAGTTTTTGCCTGACCAACATTGCTGCTCAGTAAGGCTGCTTACACACTGCAGTATTTTTCATGGGTCCGGGCTCTGGATTCTACAGCTCCACGGACTTCTATGGAGCCTGCAAAATTCACAGCTTTGTGCACAAAGAGGTCTATGGAACCACCAAATACATGGCCTGGAGGCCCGTGAAAAATACCATAGTGTGCAAGCAGCCACTAAGAATACCCGACGTGTTTTGTCAGTGCGTGTGTGTGTGTGTGTACGCGTGTGATCCCTGTGTATGTATGTATGTGTGCATGCAAGTGTGTGGTCCATGTATATGTATGCGTGTGTGTGTGCACGTGTGTGATCCATGTGTATGTATGCACGTGTGGTCCGTGTATATGTGCAGCAACCTGGTGAAGGAGATCAGAGAGTGCAGATCAAAAAGACATGGGCTGTGTCACCTGCTAGGCCTGGTACGGTACTCACACACTCTGAACCCTCTACAAGGCCCTGCAGCCATATGGGGTCCTGCAGTTCTACCTGTTGGATGTGGTAGAGTCCTTGTTCCCCCCCCCCCCCCAGGGCGCACCTTGTTTGAGAGGGGACCACTCAGTACTGACTCGGTGTGGTGTTGTTCAGAAGCAGCCCTGATGGTGATGCAGGCGATGACTCAGGAGTCCAGGATTGAAGGGGTAAACCAAATAACTTTTTATTCAACAGCACCAACAGATTCACCAGCAGCCTTGCAAGATGGATTACAGCATACAGTTCAATAGACAATAAGAAACCAGCCAAAGGGTAAATAAGACTCTGCAATCCTAGCCATACTTTTCTCCTACCCTCCTCTCATACCACTCCCTAACTCAGCAGATAGGGGACTGTAGCGGGGCTATGAGTCCTGATAGGGAATACTCCTGTCGCGTACCTCTGTAGCTCCTAATGGCACGGACACAGATGTTGCTCAGTGACACCTCAAGTTCTCTCACTAACTCTGAAACTGACTCTGGATATACCTGGAATAAGATGGCTTGGTTTTTTAGTTTCTAGGATGAGTTCTCCTATTGTGCCACTCAGTAGGGAGTATGTAAGATGGCAGCTGAGCTCTGAATACTGCTCTCTGGAGCTGGATAACCATGACTTGGATCTGGACACTGGACTTGAGCTAATCCTGGACTAACTTTGGCAACAGCTACCAGAGAATATAAACCCTTTCCTAGAACCCCACCCAGTGGCCTGTTATTGGTCATGAGATAGTACAGCATTATATGAAAGTGCGTATATACAGTAAAATGGCAGACATATTGCATCTATATAGATATATATAAGACAAGACAAACAGGACAACCCCAGGGTACATGTAACAAACACAAAACACATTGCAGCTCTCTCTGGGATGCTGCATATGTATGCATGTATGTGCTCATGTGATTCATGTGTTTGTGCGTGCAAGTGTCCATGTGTGCTGTAGTTGTGTGTGAGTACGCACGTGCTCTGTTCGTCCGTGTGCGTAGTGTGCATCCATCTCAGTGTGTTTGCTTGCATATGTGGTCCATGCGAGTGTGCGTGTGTGTGGTATGCATGTGATATTTATGGGGTGGTGTTGTGGTATTTGTGGGGTGGTGTTTGTGTTGTTTGTGTCTAGAGAGGTCTGGTGTTTATGTGGCGTGTTGTGAATTACATGTGAATTACAATGTGCGGGCCGACAGTCTGGGCCATAAAATATAGAACAGGTCCTATTTCTGTTCTAATTTACGGCTCTTACTGCGTGGCTCCTATTCATTTTATGAAAAAGGCCGTGGAAGCATGGCCAATGCACGGACGGCACATCTGAGACATCTGTCTGTCCTCTGTGCACCACCTGTGTCTTTAATTCACAGCTGGCTGGCAGTACACAGTCATCTGCAACCAGCCTTAGATAAGCAAGAACAATAGTTATACCAAGAATAGACAGAAGAATAATCTAGAAATACAAGCCAGTGTGTCAATTCACCCACAGTGATATACACAGAATCACTCTCTATGTTACATTCTCAAATAGGATATTCCATCTCCAGATGTCTACCTATAGTCAGGACATAACACACTCATGGACTGTATAAGTATATCGCAGAGTAAATACAAGAATGTCTTTGAAATTTAACAGAAATAGTGATGGCAATAATGATATACATACCATCAGTGGTATAACTAGAAATAGTGGGGCCCCATGGTGATCTTTTGACATGGTCCACCCCCCAAGACCCCAACCAACTCCCCCTTCCCTTCCACTTCCCTGCATGCACTATTATGCACCATAGTGGCCCCTACACATAGTCACACACTATTATGCCTATAGTGGTCCCTGCATACACTATTATGCCCCATAGTGGCACCTACACAGTATTATGCCCCATAGTGACCCCTGAACACAGTATTATGCCTCATAGTGGCCTCTGTACACAGTATTATGCTCCATAGTGGCCCCTGCACACAGTATTATGCCCCATAGTGGCCCCTGCACACACTATTATGCCCCATAGTGGCCCCTGAACACACTATTATGCCCCATAGTGGCCCCTACACACAGTATTATACCCTATAGTGGCCACTGCACACAGTATTATGTACTGTAATACATAGTACTGTAATAAGTTTTCTGCCTGGGGAACAAGGGGTTACAAGTGCCACATTCAGTAACAGTGAAGAGTGTTCATACAGTTCACTTAAAACACTCTTCACAGACATTGAATGTGGCACTTGTAACCCCTTCTTCCTCAAACATCACACTTATAATTGTTGGAAAGGAGAGCAGCAGGCAGCTGCCAGCACAGTACTGTGTGCTGTACAGCCTGCCCTGCATGCATGGGTTAACTTCACCAATCTCCACTCTCCAAAAGTACTCAGTTCTGCTGCTCTGCTCACTCCATAAGTTGAATCCCCCACACTGTATTCTTCCTACACAATGTCACTGCCCCTCCCCATTGTCAGGACGCACACTGAGACTCTCCCCCGCCCTGACACCTTAGGGGGATTTGGGTCTCCAAAAATTTATTTTTTATTTCTTTTTTTGTCATATTAACTAGTGAGGGGGCTCGGGCCCCCTAAGGTGTCGGGCTCTGTGGCAGCTTCTACCACTGCTATTGTAAGTTACGCCACTGCATACCATCCACAAAAACTAAGCAGTTACTGTGAATGAAGTCATTTCCGACTGGTTTGCTTAAATAGCCAACGGCTTTCCCGTTCTGTGCCTCTGCTGAAGAGCTATCGATGCCGTTACCATAGTTCTTCAATGTCAGTAGGGTGTTTCTGACAGTCTATCAGGAGCAACTCTCCCCACAGTAGCGTCTATTGTGCTGTACTGTGAGAGAAGGCATCCCTTACTGCCCAGTGATGACGCTGAGCAGTGAGGAATCCCCCCCCCCCCCCGTACTAGTCTATGGACGAGTACTGTCAGGAGGGGGGTGTTCCTCATTTGTATGAACTACAACAACCCTGAAGCTACTGGAGGCACTACCAAGACCAAATGTAGGGTTTCTGTTGTCTCCCACTCACATAATGAAAAGTTATATTCATCTTCCATCACCTCTCCTGGGCATCCTTGCAATATCCTGTGCTCCTTTGGCGTCTTTCTGCTTCTTCCACCCTTCTGGGTGACATCACAGGCCTCAGGGTCACATAGGGTATGTCGACATCATGATAATTGCATTTTTATCCTGCTACAATTGCTGGCTGAAGTAATGATATCATTACTGTAAGTTCTCAACCAACCATACATGATTGGCTAAGAGGTTGTCAAGCAATGATGTCAAATGAAAAATAATACTTTAGCACTCAAGATCTTGCAAAAATTCTTGTATTAAAAATTCTTTGTTTTAAATATACTGTAATGTTAAAATCCATTCACACAGAAGCAATTGGTCAGTTCATAATTCATCAATAGAATGTAACAGAACCAGAACATTTCGGTCACAACGGAGCTTCATCACCATTGTGTCTGTTGTAGGAAACCATTGTGTGTGGGATAGTGGCCCACACATGCTGGTTTTCCACAACAGACACCAAGTACCTTCTGGCATTAGCCCTTTATGCTGGAATGATTTAGCAAAAAAGAAGAGGGCATATCTTATATGTTAAATTTCAAGCAATGACCACTTAGGTCACACAAACCATGTGATCCTTTTCTGTGCTCTTCTATCTTATGTTACATATGGTAGTGGGCATTTTACAGGTTTGTCCAAGATGAATTGCAAAAGATTCCGTTTTATTAGAAACTAAAACTTTTGAAAAATGTGGGATGAAATTTTCTTGCTCCAAAGCTATTCAATCATCTATACCAACTAAATCCTTGAAATGATGAAATTCACACCTTATAGGGTGGCCACAACTAGACACATTAGTTAGCATATCCTTTTGTGCTAACTCTTGTTTATACTTATTTTGCAATACATATATCTGAACTAAAGATGAGTGAATGTAATAGGGAATGCCCACAATAATGCAAACATCATTGGCATGCCCCATATAACTGCTGATGCTCAATCACAGGCCTTAGAGGCCCCAGGGTGGGTAACATTACTCAAGAGACTGGACACTATAAAGATGTACAGGGGAGGTGAGGTAAGGTGAGTATAACTTATGTTTCCACACCTCTCCTGAGTCTCCACTTTTTATATTCGGAAATCTGAGTTGAACTCATTTGATCCAAAACAAATCTTTGGGTTGAGCCGTCTGAACCCGAAATTAATTGAATCTTTAGAGGTTCACACATCTCTAATTTGAGATGTCTAGCCAGAAAAAGGAGTAAGGAAAGTTGCATCTATATTTCCAAATATCCATTACGCCTGAAAATGTGAACTAAATATTTTTTCAACGTGTGTTTGTATTTATCACAACTACTACTATAATGCAATTTAGAAACCTAGGTAGAATCAACAAGGTTTTTCTTGCTAGTATTAGTGATATGCCTTACAAATCCATAAGGAATACAGAACAAAAAAGATGAAAAGGGATTTCTTATACTTATCTTCTCTTTTTTTGTCAGGAAGATTATGTATTTAGTGTTGAAGGATTCTCAGTAGAGTTTTACAAAAATGCAGCTTTGCTGGAAGTGAAGTGATCACTATGTTTCTTAAACCATTTTGGAGATTACAGCATAGGAAAGACAAATTCTAATCTAGGTCATTACAAACTGTAAAGCACTTGTCAAAGATACAGTAACAGAATGTGATGTTGAAAGACTACCACAATATTCTCCACTCACATTCATGATTTGAGAAAAAGCAAAGTCCTGAGTCATAGATGAATGGAATCTTATAGAATAATAAATTCTCACTGAGTTCTTACACTATATCTTAAAGTAAAGGAGTGCTTTAATAGTCCATTCTAATGCAGGTTTCACTGAAACTAATGGAAAATAGCTGAAAGGGTTTTTACCTAAAAGTATTTTTATTGGCCAGTAATGAAAATATATGGAAAACAACAACTTATTATTATTATTATTAGCAGTAGTAGTAGTAGTATTAAGTTATGTATATAGCACCATTAATTCCATGGTGCTATACTGATTAATACAAGCGGTGATTTTCTACTCAATTAACAACGTGAAAAACTTTCAGCAATATGAAAACAATATGGCGACAAGTAAAATTTGTCCAATTGATGAAAAAGAACGAGAACACCGGGCACCGGATCAGCCATCTCTGCAGGTAAGTGGACACCAGGGGGGACTAAGTAGCCAGAGGTTTAAAAAAAAAAAATCCTCTGGCTACTTAGTGATTAAAAAAAATCACTACAAAGCGTGGATTCTAACAATTAAAGCGTTCAGTTGTTAGATTCCATGCTGTACAGTGAATAGGATTGTTGTTAAAATCCGATCTCCGATTAACAAAAAAATCCCATTGACTTGCATTGGGATCAGAATTGGGATCAAGATCGGGTTTGAATGAAAAATGATCGGAAATCGGATTTCAAAATCGATCCTGAAAAGTCAAGATCGGCTCAACCCTACTGCTGAGCTTGACCAAATAGTAACTGCATGTTCTATTCCTACTACTAAAAGGACCAATGCATTTGTCAGTAAACCTTTGCTAGCCAATGTCAGTCTACAGGTATAATGGTGCATTTCAATTGTCACGCACTGCATGTGCAAAGGCTACTAGATTTTTTAAATTTCCTGTGTTTTTGGGCTATCTGCAGCTGAATTAACTGTTACTGACCTGGCCTATGGCCTGGCCTTATGAGGACTGAATTTGTGCCACCTCCTATGACATTTTGACCTGTATCCAGACTACCCTTTGCCTGACTGCTGGTACTTAGCTTCACTGCCTTTTTGACCCATAAGCAGCTGTCACCTTTAACAAGATCACTACAAAAAGTAGCAATCCTGCAGTAAAGTTGTGATCCCTTTGTAGGGGTTAAAGAGTTAAAACCCAGCAATGTCCTTAGTGACCTAAAGCCAAACCAGTTAGGTGATGCATGTTGGTTCACAGCCATTGTCTGCCACAATATGATTAATTTGTGTAAAGATATTACACTTGGTCTATTACTCTAAAGAAGCACTCTAATAAAAAAAAAAAAAAAAAAACTTGAAACTGAGGCTGTCTGTAGAGTAATGTTGAATAAGTTACTGACAGTTTTAGGGCCCCTTCACACGGTGTAAGCGCGCTGCTCATTTAGACATGTATACACGTGTCCGAGTGCGGTGCTTCAAAACAGAGCTCATTGATTTCAATGGAAAGCGCATGTATAAGCTCATATTTTTTTTTTTTTGTATTGCACAGCTAATTTTTAATATGGTTAATTTAAAGTTACATTTTAAGAAACCAGCGGAGCAGTGCGGATTAACGTTATTTTGATTGCATTTCTATATAATACCCTTTTCTTAAAGTTCTGTATGTATAGCTTGACTATTACATATCACATTTATCATGTGCAAACTTTTTCTGTAAAAAATGGAAAATAAAGTAATATTTTATAGTAAGAACAGCTACTCTAATAAATTATTCTGTGAATGTGTGTTGTATGTATTTAATATTTGCTTTGGGTCACTTGGAACCTTCCACCTGTTGTCTTGAGGAGTTCATTTTCATTGTGTTACCTTTACTTCTAAAATAAATAAATAAATACATACATACATACATACATACATACATACACTCACCGGCCACTTTATTAGGTACACCATGCTAGTAACGGGTTGGACCCCCTTTTGCCTTCAGAACTGCCTCAATTCTTCGTGGCATAGATTCAACAAGGTGCTGGAAGCATTCCTCAGAGATTTTGGTCCATATTGACATGATGGCATCACACAGTTGCCGCAGATTTGTCGGCTGCACATCCATGATGCGAATCTCCCGTTCCACCACATCCCAAAGATGCTCTATTGGTAACATCTCTGCCTGTTCGGTCCTCTGCGCCACCCTCTGCTCGCATGCTGCGGCGTCGGAGGCGTGTGCAGTTTGACAATCTGCTTAAGGTTTTTAGTTGCACTGTGTGAACACGGCTCTAGTCCTTAATTGGATTTGCACCACACCCGTCTTCTGCAAGGTTGCCTCTGTTCATTAAGTGGTTAATCTGTCTTGCCTGTGATTGACAGCTTTTCTTCCTGTCAGGTTCTGGGCGGGTTCTTCCTTCCCTATTTAGTCTTGGCTCACAGTCACACTGGTGCCGGTTATTGCCCTTGCTTTCTGGTATTGCTTGCTGTTATTTACTTGTATGCTTATCCTTGACCTCTGGCTTTCCTACTGACTATTCTCTTGACTCCGATTTGGCACTGCATCGCTCTCTTGTTACCGAACCCTGGCTACTTGACCTCCCTTTGTTGTTGTACGTCTTGTCTGCGTTTTGTGTTTCACGTATTCAGGGAGGGATTGTCCTCGTGGTTGTCGCCTATCACCTAGGATAGGGTCTGGCAATAGGAAGGGAAAGCGGGGGGCTTCAGTTTAGGGCTCACTGTCCCTTGTGCCCCTCCCTCCAGGGTTCACCAGCAGCTTCTGGGGAATTATCATCTGGCTATTCCCTAACAGAATAACCGGCCTAAAACCTACATCCATTGCTTCCCTACGGATAAGCATGGATCCTATCCAGTGCCTTGCAGCAAAGTTGGAGGGATTGACAGGCCTGGTAGCTGAGCTAGCTAAACAGGTTCAGACCCTAACTGAGGCTGCTGCACCATCCCCAGCTGTTTTGGCACCTTATAAGGTCAAGATGCTACTCCCGGACCGTTTTTCAGGGGACCGTGCAAAATTTGAAACTTTCAGGGAGTCTTGTCGCCTGTACTTCCGTGTTAATCCACATGCTACTCAGGCCCAAATGGTGGGAGTGGTTATATCTCTTTTACAGAGGGACCCACAAGCTTGGGCCCTTAAACTCCCTGCTGAGGCTGAGGAGTAGGTTGATCTGGAAAAAAATTTTAAGTCCCTGGGCTCTATCTATGCTGAGCCAGACCACATTGCGCTTGCAGAATCGCAACTCCTCACCATGCAGCAGGGCAAACGCTCTGCAGAGGAGTATTGCTCTGAGTTCCGTAAGTACAGTGTAACGGCAGGTTGGTGTGAGTCCGCGCTAAAGGCTCAGTTTAAACAAGGGCTATGTGATCGTGTTAAGGAGCTCTGGGTTGGTCACCCAGATCCCCCAACTCTTGAGAAGGCCATGACTTTGGCGGTCCGTATTGACCGCAAGATCCGAGAGAATTTAAAAGAGAGAGTAGGGCCTGTTGCCTCCAAGTTTTCTGTCTCTTCCTCTCTCTCCTCTGATAAACCTACCTTTCCTCCCGTCACTTCTGGTGAGGAACCCATGCAACTGGGAGCTATGGACGCCAGAACACGACGAGAACATCGTCTCAGGAATAACCTGTGCCTGTACTGTGGTTCCTCTGGTCATGTCATCCGAGACTGCACTATCAGACCCCTGACACCTGCGCAAAGACTTCAGTGCCTGAGTGGTAATCGGAAGAACCACTCAGGCAACCAGATATTTGGTGGGAATAAGATGTTGTTATCTGTGTCTTTGTCCTCTGGGGACAGATCTGTTTCTGGCAAGGCCCTAGTTGACTCTGGGTCTGCAGCTAATTTTATTAAATATTCAGTTGTTGAATCTTTGGGCATTGAGCTTTTGCCACTTGACACACCTATGTCTGTTGCTGGAGTGGATTCTACTCCACTGGCCAGGGGTAAAGTCAGTTTTAAAACCCCCTTGATCTCTTTGCAAGTGGGTTCTTCACATTCAGAGGTCATAAGCCTTTTTGTTATGGAGAATCTCTCTGCTGATGTTATTTTGGGGTTCCCCTGGCTGAAGCTCCATAACCCTATTTTGGATTGGGGTAAAAAGGGGTTGGTAAAGTGGGGAGATCAGTGCTCATCCCACTGTATTGCTTTACATTCTGTTGATTGTGTCAGTGAGGAGAAGGTCTCAGCTACTAAAAGTTGGGAGCGCCCCTCCGGTATTAAAACCTGGTGGTATCAGAAGCGCCAGGTGAATAAAAAATGATTGCCTGGTTCTCAAGCATCTGTGGTTCAAGCAGAACCAAAATACAAGGCAGGGAAAACTCAGAATCCCTCTAGAACTGGTTTGTCTGGTGAGGGTCCGGTGGCCCCTCATAAAAGGGGGGGTACTGTAACATCTCTGCCTGTTCGGGCCTCTGCGCCACCCTCTGCTCGCATGCTGCGGCGTCGGAGGCGTGTGCAGTTTGACAATCTGCTTAAGGTTTTTAGTTGCACTGTGTGAACACGGCTCTAGTCCTTAATTGGATTTGCACCACACCCGTCTTCTGCAAGGTTGCCTCTGTTCATTAAGTGGTTAATCTGTCTTGCCTGTGATTGACAGCTTTTCTTCCTGTCAGGTTCTGGGCGGGTTCTTCCTTCCCTATTTAGTCTTGGCTCACAGTCACACTGGTGCCGGTTATTGCCCTTGCTTTCTGGTATTGCTTGCTGTTATTTACTTGTATGCTTATCCTTGACCTCTGGCTTTCCTACTGACGATTCTCTTGACTCCGATTTGGCACTGCATTGCTCTCTTGTTACCGAACCCTGGCTACTTGACCTCCCTTTGTTGTTGTACATCTTGTCTGCGTTTTGTGTTTCACGTATTCAGGGAGGGATTGTCCTCGTGGTTGTCGCCTATCACCTAGGATAGGGTCTGGCAATAGGAAGGGAAAGCGGGGGGCTTCAGTTTAGGGCTCACTGTCCCTTGTGCCCCTCCCTCCAGGGTTCACCAGCAGCTTCTGGGGAATTATCATCTGGCTATTCCCTAACACTATTGGATTGAGATCTGGTGACTGTGGAGGCCATTGGAGTACAGTGAACTCATTGTCATGTTCAAGAAACCAGTCTGAGATGATTCCAGCTTTATGACATGGCGCATTATCCTGCTGAAAGTAGCCATCAGATGTTGGGTACATTGTGGTCATAAAGGGATGGACATGGTCAGCAACAATACTCAGGTAGGCTTTGGCGTTGCAACGATGCTCAATTGGTACCAAGGGGCCCAAAGAGTGCCAAGAAAATATTCCCCACACCATGACACCACCACCACCAGCCTGAACCGTTGATACAAGGCAGGATGGATCCATGCTTTCATGTTGTTGACGCCAAATTCTGACCCTACCATCCGAATGTCACAGCAGAAATCGAGACTCATCAGACCAGGCAACGTTTTTCCAATCTTCAATTGTCCAATTTCGATGAGCTTGTGCAAATTGTAGCCTCAGTTTCCTGTTCTTAGCTGAAAGGAGTGGCACCCGGTGTGGTCTTCTGCTGCTGTAGCCCATCTACCTCAAAGTTCGACGTACTGTGCGTTCAGAGATGCTCTTCTGGCTACCTTGGTTGTAACGGGTGGCTATTTGAGTCACTGTTGCCTTTCTATCAGCTCGAACCAGTCTGGCCATTCTCCTCTGACCTCTGTCATCAACAACGCATTTCCGCCCACAGAACTGCCGCTCACTGGATGTTTTTTCTTTTTCGGACCATTCTCTGTGAACCCTAGAGATGGTTGTGCGTGAAAATCCCAGTAGATCAGCAGTTTCTGAAATACTCAGACCAGCCCTTCTGGCACCAACAACCATGCCACGTTCAAAGGCACTCAAATCACCTTTCTTCCCCATACTGATGCTCGGTTTGAACTGCAGGAGATTGTCTTGACCATGTCTACATGCCTAAATGCACTGAGTTGCCGCCATGTGATTGGCTGATTAGAAATTAAGTGTTAACGAGCAGTTGGACAGGTGTACCTAATAAAGTGGCCGGTGAGTGTACATACATTTTGTTATAATTTCTGAATTACCGTTTTCAATTGCTTTTATGCTCACATGGAAATGTTCTGTTATGTGAACCACAAAGCAACATGTTTTACAAATATTCAATTCAGATTTATTTTTAAGCTGTAACTCTTCTATAAAGGAAGACCACAGAGATGTTATTACTGAAATTTAGCCAGGGAAATATTTCTGTATAAATGGTTGTATTCTAATTTCAGGCAGTAAGAGCAGGTGCTCAATACAAGAAGGAAGTGTATTGTTTCACAAAGTTGTTTACAGGAAATATACAACAATGACACAATCAATACAGACAACGGAGATGGGACAATATAAAATAATAGGCTTTTTTCTTGGAGGCCTAGTGCTTTAAAACCACTATAAATATGAGCTATTTTATAAACATGCCAGTACTATGATGCCTGACAAGAGCTGTATCCAGGCAGGATAGATTTCCCTTCAATTCTCTTTGCAGTGCTAGAGATGAGGCAGTGTTTATGATTCCTTGTTTCTGAAGTTAATCTTTAGCCACCAGGAGAAGTTGCATAAGGTCACTCAGAGCCACTGTCACTTTTCTATGATGCTGGTTTCACTACATTTTTATTCCCTGTGTATTCCTGATGTTGAGTTAATGTAACTACCGTATTGCTATGCCCCTCCATTCATATTTACTGCACTGTGATATCAGCCCAATGAATCAGTTGTCTAGATGCTCAGATCCTCCATCCCCTTATATTTTCAGAAGGTCTGGCCCAGTCAGTCGTTTTTAAAGGAGTTTTCCCATCTTATTGTCTCAGCAGTCTGCCTGCAGTGGCTTCTGCTCACTTCCTGTATTTCTCTTTCCCCTCCTCCCTCTTACTGAACGGGACACAGAACACTTATGTAGGTCAGATAATATGCAGATGCTTGTACAGAATGGATTTAGTGTCATCTATGTATTTACATAGAGAGATTACAGACTTGGCTTTACCAGAAAACTGCAGTTAGCTGAACTGATTGCCCTGCCAGCAAGAGCAGTGAGTGAGTGATGTCACGTGTCCTATAGGTTCGTGATCGTAACAACGCTGTATAAACAATACAAAGAATAAGGTCACATAGCAGACAAACAAAGCAGAATTCTAAAGCAATATATTTAGGAAAAGTCTTCAATTTACATAAGCTACCAGTATAGATAGGATAGATAGGATCTTTGAGATGGGAATACCCCTTTAAGACTTTCTTTGGGTATATCTCTTCTTTATGTGCATATTAGTAATTATTGATATATCTCTGGACGTCAGCGCATTGTAAGTTTTGTAAACATATAACGTACTGATGTATAGAGAAATAACTGGCACATAGAGATAATAAGAATGGTTAATAAGCCTGAAGTTCAGCTCTTAGAGTGTCTGCCTTCCATATTGAAAGTCATGAGGTGAAAATTTGGACAAACTAAGTGAAAAATAAATAAAATAAAACTTTAACTATAAGGCAGGAATCTCCTGTAATTTATTTTCCTGCATTCAATTAGTGTTTAAAAATATATATAATTTTTATGACCCATACAATAAAATGAACAAAATATTTTAGTGATCACGAAATGGCATTAATAAAAATGTTTAATTAACATGATTAATCATTATTATATGGGGTCTGAATATATTCAGCTTTGCTCTTTTGTTAAGGCCAACTTCACTTTAAAAGGCTAAATTTGTTATAAAAGTTTTCCCAACTATCATAATAAGATAAGATAAGATAAAATAAGATAAGATAATCCTTTAATAGTCCCACCTTGGGGAAATTTCAGTGTGTTACAGCAGCATGATAATACAGATACAAGATAATAAAAACAGTAAGAAGGAGACACACATAGCTGAGAAAAATACTAGGAATTCATAGCCGCTAAGCAAGAAAAGAAAGAAAGAAGACTTCAGGATCATTTGCTCTCTCTTCGGTTGGTTTGATGTAGATTATGTTGCCTGCCTGGTTGGGAGGAAGGACCTCCGCTAGCGCTCCTTCTCACACTTGGAGTGAAGGAGTCTTTCACTTGCAGTGGTACCAAGTGCCATCAAGGTCTCATACATGGGGTGGGATTTATTCTCACCATGGACAGTGTCCTTCTGTCACCCAGCACTTGTACTGGGTCCAGGGGGCTCCCCAGGACAGAGCTGGCCCTTCTGATAACCCCGTCAAGTCTACTTCTGTCCCTGTTTGATATACTGCTCCTCCAGCAGGCCACACTGAAAAAGATGGCTGAAGCAACCACAAAGTTGAAAAAGGCCCTAATATGTGGTCCCTGGACTCCAAAGTCCCTAAGCCTCCTGAGCAGGTAGAGCCTGCTGTGACCCTTTCTATACAGCACATCCAGGTGATCAGCCTAGTCCAGTTTATTATTGAGGAGCACACTGTTATGGTCAGCAGGGTTTATTAAAAAAAACAACTTAAATGAAAACCCCACAGAGCCCTCTGGGCCACTAACTGCAAACCAACCTGGTGTGATCACCCACTAACATTTCCAGTCACTGCTAACCAAATTAAAAAGACCAGGTGTGCTCTGTTGAAATTCACAGAGCCCTGTGCAGTCAGAGCAGCCGCACAAATAAACAAGCTGGCTAGCCTGAACTCCAGGACTAGCCAGAGACCAAGTAAACCCTGTGTGCAGTTCCACCCAACCACCCAGGCAACTACTGCCAAGCCCACTCCCAGTCACCCTGTCTGGGAAGTATTGCTAGCTGCCCCTACAGAGTTGCACCACAAACACACAAGGAAGCATGCTGCCTGACTACCAGTGGCATTGCTAGCTCAGGGGTCTTTTGCTAACTAGGGCAATTCAAATAATATTTCAGGCAGGAACCCAAGCACACACACAACACACATCAATTCAGGTTTTTGAATGAGATCATAGAGCGCCGGGCGTCCAGACCAGCCCCCTTATATAGGCAAGGGGCGGTCACCAGCAAATAGCCCAGCTGCCCAATCCGAGCGTCTATTGGTCGACTCCTAAGTCGATCACCCATCCGACCACGCCCGGCTGCTGCAAGGCAGATTAACCCCTGCAACCCTGGACTGTGCATAGGAACAGGCGGCGACGCCCATGTCATGGCCGCAGTTACTGCACAATCCTAACACACACCCAGATACTTATATGTCTTGCCTATCTGAATGTATGACCCTTTGATCTCCACCGAAGCACTTCTCGGGTCGGAGCACTTCTCCATTTACTAAAGTCCACCACCATCTCCTTGGTCTTCCCAGCATTAATCCTGAGGTGGTTCTGCTGGCACCATTCAACAAAATCCCGGTTTAAGTCTCTGTATTCCCTGTCATCACCATCAGTGATGAGGCCTACTATGGCAGAGTCATCAGAGTACTTCTGTAAGTAACAGCTGGATGAGTTGTGCCTAAAGTCAGCAGTGTACAGTGTGAATAGAAAAGGGGCAAGAAATGTACCTTGTGGTGCCACCATACTACAGATTAGAGTGTCCAACACACAGTCCCTCACTCTCACATACTGTGTTCGGTTTATGAGGTAGTCAAGTATACAGTTGAATAGATGATGGACCACTCCAACAAGGTCCAGCTTGTCCCTCAGTATCCCTGGCTGAAAGGTGTTGAACACACTGGTGTTCTCGCAGTGTTCCCTGGTTTCTCCCTGGTTACCCCATGTGAATGTAAACTAATACATGGGAACACAGGAAGATGCAGAAAGAGTGCCAATGACCTTTTGGAAGGCAGATTGTACTGTGATCACTTTCAAGCACCATTTGCAGAGCGCCCGAGGTGCCAAAACAGTGGAAACCCTCATAAAGTGACCTCATTTTGAAAACTAAACATGGAACAAACAATTGTACCGAGCGACCAAAGCAGGAAACCCAACACCCACACCAGGTGATATAACAGGGATAAACGACCAGAATTCGGGAATAACACTGCGCTGACTCCAAACGTGTTTAATTCAAGCAACGCACTTTATTGAATTTCAAACACACGACGCCTTCACCAGCGTTTCGGGGATTACCCCTTTATGAAGTGTACCAGAACAATGCACCAGTATCCTTACAAGCCAAAGTTTGGGCGCGCAGTGTGAATTATAAAGAAGAAGCTGCTCGTGTCAGCCTTGTTTACCTGACGCGCTGATACACAGACAAAGTTTCTTCAGAGAGGTGATCTTATCTCCTTGTAAGGATACTGGTGTATTGTTCTGGTACACTTGATAAAGGGGTAATCCCCGAAACGCTGGTGAAGGCGTCGTGTGTTTGAAATCCAATAAAGTGCGTTGTTTGAATTAAACACATTTGGAGTCAGCGCAGTGTTATTCCCGAATTCTGGTCGTTTATTCCTCATTTTGAAAACTAGACCCCTGAAGGAATTTAGCAAGGGGTATAGTGAGTATTTTGACCCAACAGGTTTTTCACTGAATTTATTACCATTGGGATATAAAAAGCCAAAGTTATTTTTTTTATGATGAAATATCGCTTTAGTTCCAAATTTTTCATCTCTACAAAGTGTTAAAGAAAAAAACAACCAATAATTTTCTCCTGAACACAATAATACCTCATAGGTAGAAACTACCAAAAGTGACCCCATTTTGGAAAATAGACCCTTCAAAGAATTTATGCAGCACCAATGAGCTTCTTGGAGAGCAGATTTTGCAGAAATTGGTTTCAGGCACCTTATTGCATTTGCAGAGCCCCTGACATGGAAAGCCCAACAAATGACCTAATTTTGAACACATAACTGTTTCAATGACAGGACAGGGAATAACTGTCTGATTGCTAGGGGCTCAAACTCTGGGTCCCCAAGTGATCAGGAGAATAGGGGCTCAAAAGTCCCCCTAAGGTCTCCTTGTGAATGCAGTGCCAGTGAGCTTGTGTGACCAATGCTACATTCACTTCTATGAGACTACCAGGACTGTAATCTCTGTTAGTACATGCAGCCCCATAGAAATGAATGGAGCATTGATAGGCCCCCGGGGATCCTTTGGATAGGGGATAAGTATCCTTAACAGGACAACCCCTTTAACTAGAATAACCAATATTATAGAAATTAATATAAGCCTTCATTGATTTGTATTATATTGATTCATATTAATGTGTTAAATGTAATTGCTTCTGTTTTACTGGAAAATTCTGTTTTAGATATTCTGTGATAGTTAGCTTTTTCTAAATTTATATTAAAAATTAGATATACTGTCCAGACTATGAAGAGTAGCCTTAACCAAGTTCCACAAATCTGAACTTGTGATTTGAAATATAAATGGGCACCTGGTGAATACAAGGAATATATCAAGATATCTACATATGCTTACTACCTCATCCTGCTGGCTACTAACATCCTATGGACCATATATGCACATGGCATTGAAATATGAATGTGATTGGTTGATCTTCCAATAAATAATTGTTTGTCTAAGTGAGAACTCTGAGATGCCATTGACCACTGACCACTTTTGTGTCCATCAAAAAAAAAGGATTGAAATGGATGACCATCAGTTTGCATCCATTTGCGACTGATTTTTGTGTCCATTAAATGGATGTTCTAAACGCAAATGCGATCAGAATATAGCCTAATACTGTGAAACTAATAGACCTGTTACAGTATATCATAAAATGGAGAAGTGGGCAACTACAATACTAAATACATCAAAACTGGTTTAAGTCCAATCAACACAGAATATTGCAGGAAATCTACAGTATTTTTAACCAGGAAGTTAGTACATGCACGAGTGGAGTTATCTAAATGTCTAGTGAAGACTATTTTTGTCACAGTGAAATTGTATAACATTGATGTTTGAAGCACTCAAGTGTATTCTTCAACTTGTGTATGATGTCTAATCTAAATGGTTGAAATCAATGTGGCCCCACGTTATTATTTATTTATTTATTTATAGAGCACCATGAATTCCAGGGCACTGCGAATATGAATAGGGCTTGGATACATAGTATGAAAATTATGACAATAAACAAACTTGGCAGCCACCTGGCACTATGGGAAGAGGTCCATGCCCACAAAGGTTTACAATTTACAATCCACAAGTTTATATGCACACCCCATTCACACCTGATAGACATCTTACAAACCTTGGCTTGTATAAATGTAATAGCTCAGGTCATTTGGCCTTGGTCATTTGGCAATCCAGTGTGCAATCCAAGTGTGCATCTAAGTGTAGTCTTCAGAATTATGCCAGAATTGAACCAGAAGGGAACAGAAGGTAACATAATCCAACTGCTGTAAACTGCTCACTTGCCTAACAGAAATGTTTCTCACTTTAATCACTATTGTTCTCCCACTCCTTGTAAAATCCACTTTTCCACCCCAAACCAGCCGTGACAGTAAAGAAATCCTCATCTCTCCCTCTCTCCTACCCCACCATATAACTTTCTCTGCACAGGTCCTCACAAACCTGCAGGCTTTCCGTCCCAGAGACATACAACCCCCCCCCCCCCCGCCCGCACCCTCTCCTACCTACACCTTCTGTCCCTCTCCCTGCTCCTCCTTACTACTGATGACATATCTCCTAATCCTGGACCTCCCCAGCAGATCTCCACTGTCGGTCGTCTCCCCACACCTGGCGCTAGTGCACGGAACTCCTGAAATCTCAAACCAATCTCACTCACTCCTACCCCTCCCCCTGCCCTCCCCGGTGCACTATGGAATTCCCACTGCGTATGTAATAAACTTGCCTACATCCACGACCTTTTCATTCTCAATGAATTTACATTTCTTGGTCTCACAGAAACATGGCTGACATCCTCAGACACTGCCTCCCCCGCTGCACTCGCCTATGGAGGTCTGCAATTCTCACATACTCTCCGCCCCAACAACAAACCTGGTGGAGGTGTAGGCATCCTCCTGTCAGACAAGTGCTCATTCGCCCCTATCCAAGCGCTACCTGCCCTCACCCCCCCTCCTTTGAAGTGCATTCTGTTTGTATCTACTCACCCGCCAACCTCCAACTGGCTGTCATATACTGACTGCCAGGACCTACCGCTGCCTTCATCGACCACTTCACCACCTGGCTCAGATCACCCTTCCGCCTCCAGTCTCCTGTCCCTCACCGCCTCCTTCGGTCTCTCCCTTTGGTCCTCCTCTGCCACCCACACAAAGGGAGGCACACTAGACCTCATATTCACCCACCTCTGCTCCATATGCAGTCTCTCTAACTCTCCGTCCACACTCTCTGACCACAACCTGCTAACATTCTCTGCCCTCTCTTCTCCAACAGACCCCCCACTCTCTAAACCACCACACCCCCGCAGGAACCTCAACCGCCTTGACACCTGCACCCTCTCAGACTCTCTCCTACCACTCGCTGACATATCCTCAATCCAGGACACAGAAGCCGCTGCTGCCTTCTATAATACCACCATTACCTAAGCCCTTGACTCTGTGGCCCCCTACACAAACTCTAGAGCCCGACCAACCAATAGACAACCCTGGCACACCGACCTGACTAAAAAACTGTGACACGTCTTGCGGGTTGCAGAGCGCCTCTGGAAGAAAAGCCACTCCCAGGAGGATTTCCTCAGGTACAAAGAGGCAGTTCTCGCATTTAAGAATGCACTCACCACCGCCAAGCAGGTCTACTTCACCACACTCATATCCGCACTCTCTTGCAACCCCAAACAACTATTCTCCACCTTCAACTCCCTCCTCTGTCCTCCCGCCCCCCCTCCAACATCACTTATCTCAGCTGACGACTTTGCCTCTTACTTTAAAACTAAAATTGACACCATCAGAGACAGCCTCACCCTACTCCCTTGACAACCCCTCTACCCAACTACTTGCTGCTCCCCATCCCTGACCTGTTTCTCCTCCATCACTGATGAAAAACTCTCCTCCCTAATCTCCAAATCCCACCTCACCTCCTGCGTGCTCGACCCAATTCAGTCACATCTCATCCCCAAGCTCACTGAAGTTATTACTCCAGCCCTAATCCATCTCTTCAATCTATCCCTAACCAGTGGATCCTTCCCCTCTGCCTTCAAACATGCCACTGTCACTCCTATACTTAAGAAACCGTCCCTCGACCCATCCTCTCCTGCCAACTATCGTCCCATCTCACTTCTCCCGTATGCCTCAAAACTTCTTGAGCAACACGTCCACTCAGAACTCTCCTCCTATCTCTCGTCCAACCTGCTCTTTGACAGACTACAGTCAGGCTTCAGACCCCGGCACTCCACTGAAACTGCCCTAACAAAAGTCACCAATGACCTGCTAACCGCCAAAGCCAAGCGCCATTACTCTGTCCTCCTCGTTCTTGACCTCTCCTCTGCCTTTGACACAGTTGACCACTCCCTCCTGTTAGAAATTCTCTCATCCCTTGGTATCTCAGACTTGGCCCTTTCTTGGATCTCCTCATACCTCACCGACTGCACATTCAGCGTCTCCCACTCATACATCACCTCCTCACCTCGCCCTCTCTCTGTAGGTGTCCCCCAAGTCTCCGTCCTAGGACCCCTCCTGTTCTCAATCTACACCCTTGGCCTGGGCCAACTCATAGAATCTCATGGTTTCCAGTACCATTGCTATGCCGACGACACCCAAACATACATCTCTGGACCTGACATTACCTTCCTGCTGGCCAGAGTTCCAGATTGCTTAGCGGCCGTAGTCTCCTTCCTCTCCTCCCGCTTTCTCAAACTCAACATGGAAAAAACAGAGTTTATCATCTTCAGCCCTTCCTGTATGGCCCCCCACCCGACCCATCTATCAAAGTTAATGGAACCCCTCTTACCCCTGTCCCACAGGCCCGATGCCTTGGAGTAACCCTGGACTCTGACATCCTTCAAGCCACATATTCAAACCCTCAACACCTCCTGTCGCCTCCAGCTCAAGAACATCCACTGAATCCGCTCCTTCCTCACCCTAGAAACTACCAAGATGCTCGTCCAGGCCCTCATAATCTCCCGCCTAGACTACTGCAACAACCTTCTGCATGGACTCCCAGCTAACACCCTCACCCCCCCCTCCAGTCCACCTTAAACTGCGCTGCTCGCTTAATCCACCTCACCCCCCGATCCTCATCGGCTGCTCCCCTCTGCCAGTCCCTCCACTGGTTACCCATAGCCCAGCAAATCGAGTTCAAGCTACTAACGCTAACATACAAAGCCATCCACAACCTGTCCCCTCCATATATCTCTGACCTAATCTCCCGCTACCTGCCCACACGTAACCTCAGATCCTCCAATGACCTCCTACTCTGCTCTGCTCTCATTCGCTCCTCATACAACCGTCTCCAAGATTTCTCCCGTGCATCCCCCATACTCTGGAACTCCCGACCACGACACATAAGACTGACCCCCACAATCACAGGCTTCAAAAAGGCCCTTAAGCCTCACCTATTCAGGAAGGCCTACAACCTCCAATAACACTATCACCGCACCACCATCTGGTGGTGTCTCCCGCCTCTCCTTCTGTCTCTATCCCCTTCCCTCATAGATTGTAAGCCCTCGCGGGCAGGGCCCTCTACCCCACTGTGGCAGCCGATCACTATCAGTATTATATCTACCTGTATATTTTGTGTATTGTATGTATCCCCCAAATGTAAAGCACCATGGAATTAATGGTGCTATATAAATAAATTAATAATAATAATAATAATAATAATAATATACAATGACCACCATTGTAATTTATTTCAGTAATATCCTTAAATAATGTTCATCGCACCTTTTATAACTTATTTGAGTTCCTTAGTCTCCTATATGTAAATATACAGTAGAGGTTCAGAAAAGTGGTATTTTAGCATTTCCCCATTCCAGTATTGAATCTGACCAAGGACAACATGTGCAATGGAGCTGTATGTTTCCCCATATCTGTTTGAATTTTCTAAGATTTTTCTTCTGATACTCCTAAAACATTCTGATTTATATAAAATTGTTCCTATTGTGTTAAATAGATAAATTACATTGTAAATCCCAATGAGGACAGAGATTGCTCTAAATATGATTAATGTACTGTGAATATATAAAAGCTTATAATTACTGTCCTACTTCCTTAAACTCTAGCGCACCTGCCAGACCCTCCCCTATTCCTCAAGTAAACATTTTTTGTATTGTCCTCAGAGTTGTTAAAAAACACAAGCACTACAGAATACAATAGCTAAAAGTCAAAGCCAAATTCATATCTATTTTAAGTACTAAATGTCAATAGCTCTGAATGGGATGGTGATGGAATGACTGAAATAGCAAAGTATTGAGTAGGAAAGGTGAACAATAATATCTCATACATGCTAAGACGTATTTTATATACCACTTGTACATGTTCTTCTTTAAGTGTACAGTGATGTAAAGCATAAATTTTTGCTAAATTTATATCTCTTATTTGACTTGAAGCAAAAAAAAATAAAAAAAAACCATAGTAGCTATAGATCTTTTAATGATGTATCTAATCACCTGGTTACATAAAAGCTTCTCTTGAAACAGCTTTCACTCCTGTTATTATGTTATCATCTGTTTCCTGCAAAGCTGTGACATTTAAATTTTAGTTGAACAGTTTTTCATAGTGATAAACAAACATCTGCAAATAGAAGACAGGCAGAATGAGAAAATGTCAGAAATATTAAACCCTCCAAAACAAATTAACTTAAAAATTAATTAAATGAATGGGATGGCTATAATCATCAACATTTATAAATAACTGCAAAAGGCAGGGACTTTGTTCTAAAATTTAGTTGTGCAACTTTAAAAGAAAATTCCCCTGGTAAAATCCAAACCTTTAGTTACAAGTAGAGAAGAGCGAATCAAAGCTGACGAAGTGGAGTTCGATCTGAATTTCAGGAAATATTCGATTCACATCAAATCCAGATTTCGTCATGCTTTGTGGTAATGAATCACTTTCTAAAATGGCTACTGCACATGTGGGCAAGGAACTCTGGGAACGTGGGAGCACCCACAATGCCATGCATGCAGCCAATTAGCAGCCAGCCAGACCTGTGATGTCACAGCCTTTAACCCCTTCGGTATTGCCCACGACATTGGGAGTGGGTGTTAACTGTAATTGACAGCTAACACCTTGCTCCATAACCACCCTTGTGGGCGCACAGCTCCGATCAGTAGTTTTAACCCTTTGGCTTATGCAGTCAAACATAACCGCTGTATCCAAGGGGTTCCGCCAAGGGTCCACTAGGGAACCTGAACCAGCGAGATCAGGGGTTGCAGATATACATCTTTTGCAGCCCAGGATCTGGCCAGAGACCCTGAGCTGCTAGTAGCGCCCACTCCCTGGTTGATCCTGTCCAGAAGTGAATAAGTCAGCCTATGCCTCTTCATAGGCTGAATTCCTCTATAGACTGCAATACTTGTATATTGCAGTATATAGAGGAATTCACTGCATCGCTGGTTCAGGTCCCCTAGCGGAAATTCACTAAACACCACTGCAAGGCAGAGTGTTCTACACCAATATACAGGCTCTCTGCAGCCAGGATGTAACTGTTTTTTAATGTTATTCTCCACAAATTAATTCAGATTAAACTATAAATATATGTGACAGAAACCTGGATAGCAACAGGGAAATGTTGAAAAATTCTGAACTATATTACTTAAATTATATTAATATTTTTTTGCTGTGCTTACTTTCAAACTGTTTAAGGAGTGGCAGAGAAATTTCTGTTTTCACAAGTACTGGTGCTTTGAAAATATTTTAAAGCAATCACATAGTTTAAAGGTTTCCAATATTGGATTATAATCAGAGATAATAACTTTTCAATGACTGAGTATAAATGGCTTAGAACAAACTTCTAGCAGATGTAGTTGGGAAAATCTTCAGTAAGTGAATTTGAGCATGTCTGGGATAAACATGCCTATCCTAGGGTAAAATGGTAATAATAGGGCAGATTAGATGGACCATGTGACCGTTTTCTGACATTGATCTATGTTTCTGTTTCTAACACTGTCTTAGTTTTCAAAATTGTTATTACATTCTAATCCAAGTTTTACATACAGTATTTACTGCCTTTGGGAATGCTAATATTTGACATATAACTTAGGCATTTCCAAAGTAAAAGGTATAAATGTTTTTCCTTTTGGAATGCAGTATTTTTATATATTTTCTAAAGTATAGAAATATATTGTATATTCAGAAATACAAATAAAGTGAATGCCAAAGTTTGAAAGCATTTAGGCTAAGACCCCACAGGACAACCTGCAGCAATAAAGCACTTCAGGAAAACCCGCGGCGGCATCGCATTGCGGTTCTTCTGGCAGCACTTTAAACAGAAAGTTTGCGGAGTTTTGAATTATACATATTATACCTATGGGGAAACTGCTGGAGTTTCTGTAGATATAATTGATATGCAGTGATTTCCAAAACTATGCATCACGTCTGCACCGCGGTTTTTACCACAAAGTGGGCATCTACTTTGGAAACCCATCCACTTTGCCTGTACTGTAAAATGCCGCAATTTTTCCCGAAGCATTTCCGCTGCAGGAATATCATGGCCTTTCTGACCCGTGGGGCCCCGGCCTTAAAGTGAAGAAGCACTGCATAATACAGTGCAACGGAAAGAAACTAGTGGCAACAGGTGGACTTCCTATAGCCTATAGGTGATGATGTACAGACTTAGTGTACACATGTACTGTATGAGATCTAGCTGTACAAAACAACTTAAAGAGGTTATCCCAACTTACAACTGATTTTTTAAACTTGAGCAACCATGCAGATAAACCATCTGCACTATAACTCTTCACTCACATTTGATGTGCCTTCTCTTCGCATATCTGTATCTCCCACAGTTCTATTACATTTTCAGCCCACAATGGCCAATGTCAGCATTCTTTATTATGGCGTATGTGACTGCCTGCTACTAGTAGGAACTATATTTCCCAGGAGCACTTTGCTCTCTGTGCTTTCTATCTGCCCTCTTAGCAGAAATTGTTAATGCATTGCATATGCTCTATCTCCTAGGACAACACATGCATGGTTAAGGGGCACTAATCTAAGGAACAGCTATAGGTATTTAAAGGGGTTCTCCCATCTCCGTCTTTCAACTAGGCTGTGTGCAGTGCCTGCTTCTCACTTCCAGTATTTCTCTCCCTCCCTCCCCCTTCCTCCTGCTGAATGGGACAAACAACACTTCTACAGGTCAGATAATCTGCAGATTCTTGTACATTAAAGACTCAGTGTTATCTATGTGTTTACATAGAGAGATAACAGACCAGGCTTTATAAGGAAAGTGCAATTATCTGAACGGATTGTCCTGCCAGCACTGAGTAAGTGACGTCACATGTCCTATCTCCCAGGTCTGTGGTTATAGCAACACAGTGTAAACAATGGGAGGAATAAATTCACATAGCAGGTAAACAAAGCAGAATTTCTAAAGCAATATGTTTAGAAAAAGGCTTCAATTTAAATAAGCTACCAGTATAGGATAGGATCCTTGAGATGGGACAACCCCTTTAACACAGCATTTTTCAGTAGCTGTATACAAATTGGCTAACTACTTTCAATGGGTGGCAGTTATATTTTGCAAAATAATTTCATATGAAATGTGATTGGTTTTGTGGGTATACTCCTTTAAGAAAGTAACGTCTAGCGAAAAAAAAAAAATTCTATTTATTTAATGAATAAGGCTACTCATTTCAACCCTTATGTGCCCTAAAAAAAACATAGTAAATATTGTTGAGCCATGCAAAGTCATTGTAAAGATATTTGTGTGTAAAGCAATGATTACGAAAAATACTAAATTTGGAATGGACCCTTTGGCATCCCTTGGACCTGAAAGGGTTAAAGCGTAAGTAAGTTTTCAAACAAATTTGGATTTCTAGCGGCATTTGTGTTATTAACAAATTTTGTCATATACTTTTTAACAAATTTTGCCTTTTCTGTGATAACTTGAACTTGAGGATTGCTTTCACTGTGTACAGTATATGGGCTTCTATGTAATGAAGATAAAATATGGGTTGGGGTTCACTTAAAGAAGTTATATTTCTGGCATGAAACAGGAGATTCTCATCTCTCATCATATTGCACTTCTACCTATATGCAGCTGCAGCTTAGTTTCATATAAAAAGATGAAAATCTCCTCTTTCACATGACACCAGAACAACATTTCTACATCTACATGCCTGAAATATAACTGCAAGACACATCTGTATGTTCTTTCTTAAATATAAATAACATTATTTGTATTGTTTGGTCTAAAAACCTTGAGGACTGGTCAGTATATAATGTTGCATAGGTCAGATTAGCCATTTGAAACATGTTAGCAAGATTAGTATTAATGCAGCTTTCTTATTAGGTGACTCTTTAAGTATAAATTGTATTAATCTCCCCAAATATTACACATATTACTTCACTAAGGTAAATTGTGTTATTGTTTATCAGATAAAATCTTTTCATTACATTATTTTGCTGCAAGTCTTCATCTTTCAGCATTAGATGTAGATTACATCCATATGCCTTCTTTATTTGATAATCAAGTATAATTTTTATATAATTTAATATTTGGTCTCATTATTCTTCCATTCTTCCTTCCAATTAACCTCAATTATCTATTTTCTTTGTTTGTGAGAGTCAATTTGTGATAAAATTGAAAAGCTCATCAATACAATGAAATATTCTGATTTAATAAATTTGCATGCTGTTAGTGAATATTTAATTTCTGTATAGTAAAGCAGATTTTGGGATATACATTATCTCAAGTAATGAAAATAAAGTAATGAAAATGCTGGATACACAACTTTATTAGAGGAATATCCATTTTACCATGGTAAAATGCCTGCAAAATTTACACAAGTGGTTTGTTTATGAGGTCCACATACCTTAAACATCTTCAGCATCTGTCTATCTATCTATCTATCTATCTATCTATCTATCCATCGTTCTATTGATCGAAAAAAAAATCAGGCAGCACTCCATTGATCAAGTGAAAAAAGATGAGGTAGTTTAAACCCCACAACATTTCAGCTCACAGGCTTTAAAAAAAAAAAAAAAAAAACCTTAACAAAATAGTAAAAACCATCTTCATTATTAGCCATGTATACAACAGTTTGAAGGAGGTTACATTAAAAATACCCATAAAATCATCATATAATCACTGGTCTTCTGGAAATGTATTTAAATTGCAACTACCGTGTTTCCCCAAAAATAAGACAGTGTCTTATATAAAATTTTTGTCCTAAAGATATGCTATGTCTTATTTTCAGGGGATGTCTTACTTTATTTTTGTGTGCTGCTGCCACCACTGCGCTACACTGAGATGTGCTTGCTGTGCAAAGACTGTATGAGGGAAAAACACTGCAGCCAGCTGAACGCTGTGTGTGGTGCTCCCTGTGCACAGGAAAGCCGACTGCTGCTGCTGTGATACCACTGCTGTTGTATCCACTGTTCCTGCTGCTGTGGGATGAACTCAGAGAGCGGACCTCGCAACATATGATGCTTAGTGTACCCTATGCACAGCGGCATCTCCCAGCTCATCCTACAGCAGCAGGAACAGTAGATACAACGTATTGCAGCGGCATCAGCAGCTGGCATCCCTGTGCACACGGAACATCACACACAGTGTTCAGCCGTTTGCAATGTTTTTCTTCATAAAATCTTTGTGCAGAAAGATTATTATTATTAGGGGATGTCTTACTTTTGGGGGGTGACTTATATTAGGCAATTTAACAAAACCTCTGCTATGTCTTACTTTCGGGGGATGACTTATTTTCGGGGAAACAGGGTAGTAATATCAGCTACAATTTACCTTAGTTATGGCACACAGTATGAAAAATAAATAAATTGTGTGAATCATCCCAGAGGAGACATTGACCATCAGTTATGCGAATTAGGATAGTCAGATAAGTATATATGCCAAGATACAATACTTGTGGAAGAAGCCATTCACATATAATTTCATTCAGGCTGGAAATTTAAAGATTTTACATCTGCTTACTTAGTTTATCCAAAGAACTTGGGTGCAACTATATAGAGGTAGTGAAATCCAGGCCTCCAGGTTGGTATTATTTGACACAAGTTTTTACTCATGTGACAATTTCTGCTGATTGCCATTGTATATGGTGGTGCTTTTAATCTAACTGTGTTGCATATAATATATGCTGATCAGGGTCAGGTTTGTCATTTTGCAGATCCAGGAAAAGTATTTGTCTGGGAGACACTAATCAAAAATTTTGGGCCATGCCTCCTTTTTCACAGAACTCCCCTCAAGTCCCTCTTTATTTACCCCCACAGTATATTCTCTCTTTTATTGACTACATGATATATTGCCCCCTTTTATCGTCCTCACATAGAATAATGCTGTCTTATTGCCCCATATGTAATATTTTCCCTTTTTATGGCCCCCATATTAGGTCAGTACCTGTCTGAATATTCCATCAGGTAACACCAATTTTCACTCACACGTCCCCACTCCTGTTCAAGACCAACTCCACTTCAGCCACTAATGGACATACTGCACTACACATAGACATTAAACAACATCAGAACATAACATCCAATGAAAGCCAGAGTAGAGAAAGCCTGGACAAGAGTGGGGATGGGTTAATAAAACAGCATCCACTATGTTGAAGTAATCCAATGGGTAACAACCATTTTAAAAACAAAAAAGAACATATGGCCAAACACATTCCTAAGTATGATAAAGTACTGAGGGCCCGAAACTCAAGATGAAAACTGTCTCTTCTTGTGAATCAAAATAACACCAGTGATACTGGATTTTCCTTAAATTTTCCAAGAACTGTAGACATGTGGCCAGACTGAGGCTAGGTTCACACTTACACTGAGCTCTCTGTTGTTTGGTTCCACCAGGGGATCCATATGACAGAGCTCCCTTCCTCTAAAACAGAATGCTTTCCGCCAGGTGTTCATCGGTGTGCACCATTTTTATACTGAAAAAAGCAGAGAGAAAAGTTTTCTGTACAGGACTTTTCTCTCCACAAAAGACTAAGACCCAGATGTGAGCTTAGCCATAACTGGTCTCCAGTTCAATAAATTAATCAAATTTCACACAATATCATGACATGCTAACAAAGTCTTTTTGGAAGGCTGCACTTCACAACTTGCTCCTACACCAGCGTGGCTAGATATAGACATAGGACAGTTAGCATATCCAGTTATGTTAACTTCTCAAGGAGATCATGCTTATTTTCAAAAGAGGTGATGGAGATATGCATGTCTGGACATGTCCAGCCAAGAGGAAAGGTAAGGGAAGACATATATGTATATCTCACCTGGAGATTATATAAGTTATATATGTTGATTTATGCAAGGTAGCCGTATTGTTTCTGATAATTACTGTTTTCTTAAAAACTGAAACGAATCTTACAAATTCTTACTGCAGAATGTAAACTTATGAGCACAAATGGTCAAGATATACTGTATCAACCAGACAAATTAATCATGAAAAGAAAAATGTTCTTGATTTATTGTTGTTATCAAATAAAAGGTTAACAATTTTGCACTAAATATAGGCTCACAATATAAAATGATGACTATTCTAGATAAATAGAAACGTTCTTTCCTCGAAGAACAATGGAACCGAATAATGTAAGTGTCTAAAAGAAAAACTGTCTTTATTGCTTTTAGCAACCAATCACGGCACAGATTTCATTCATCAAGAGCACTACAAGAAATAAAAGTCGTGATTGGTTTCTATGGGCAACAAAGATAGTTTTTCTCTTAGAAGCTCTCTTAAATCTTACCCAAAGTTTATAATCTGCAAAAAATAAAACACAAGTCAACAAATATGTGCAAAAGGACAGAAAGGCTAGAAAGAATAATAGGAGGAGAAGAAATTGTCTTATTATAAAATCAGACTTAAGACCACTGCGGAATGTTGTCATTGGGGAGGTCTTTGCAGAGACTTTATAGGTACAGTAAGTTACTAAAGGGAGTTTGTTATAAGCCACCAACATAGGTGAACAGGATGAAAAGCTTCAACAAACACAAAAGGCAGCAGATGTTAATTATCCTGTACTTATAGGGGATTTAGCTTTCCTTAAATTATTTGGGGCATGGAGTCTGCTGGTTGTGCTAAAACATGTAAGCTTTTATTCACAGTTTAAACCAATTATTTCTCGCAGTTGGAACCAACCAGAGAAGATAATCTGATGCATTTAGTTTTGTCAAATGGACTGGATACAGCATCAATTTTGTAGATGTTGGAGAAGTTGGGTACCAGTGACCATAATATGGTAAGTTTCAACTAATATTTACTACAAGATTAAAAAAAGATCTACAAACTTGGAATTTTAAAAATTCCTGACAAATAAGGATACTGAAAATAAAGGAAGAACACTTAAAGATAATACTTTATTACATGAATGAAACAGTGAAAAAACTTTATGATACAGCAAAGATCTAATGGCTATGGTGGTCACTCAGCTGCTCAGTGGCCTCCCTATTTAAATACTGACATCTGCTGTAATAGTATGATGGATGTCTGGAAGGGGCTATAAACCTTTGCATCTCATCACTCTTGTAACAAGTTCAGTGACACAAGATTGAAGGCTGTTTGATGTGGCAAAAGTAGGTAAAAAGATGCAACTACTATCTGACAAGTTTGACATCTGTTGCATATAAAATATTTGAAGGTGTTTTACAAGATGAACCCCAAAAGTATAGAGCAGTAATTTATTTGCTAATTGATAACCAGCATAGATACACAAGAATCAGGTAATGCATTATTAACATGCTTGATTTCTATGAAGAGGTAAGCCGAAATCTGGATATTAGTTATGCGGCTTATGTGATATATATATATACTGTACTACATAACAGCCTTTTTCTAAAGCTAGGAATGCAAAGAGTAGCGGATAAAATATGCATAAGGTAAATAATTGGTCAGGGGACAGGAAGCAAAGAAGTATTGTACATTGTACATATTCAGCTAAAGTCAACCGTGAGGTACTACCAGAATGCCTGTTAGACCCTATTCTCCTTAGTCTTTCTATTAATGACTTTGCGGATGGGACAAAAAGTACAGCTTCAGTCTTTGCTTGTGATACAATGCTTTGCAGAGTTCTTAAAACTGAGCTAGATTATAACATATTACAGAAAGTCCTTCATAAGATGACTGCATGAGCAGGAACATGATGAAATTTAATTTTGACAATTGTAATGTAATGCACCTAGACCTCAGTCCACGGTTATATTACTGCATGTACACTAAATGGAACACTGGGGACAAAAAAAAAATAAAGAGATCTTGGATATTCTGGTTATATTTAATCTAAGCAACATTAGTCAGTGTCAAGCAGCAAGGCCAATATGATTTTAGAGTGCTTAAAGGGGGCTCTATCATTGGGCAAAGTCATTTTTAGCTAAGCACATACTTGCATAGCCTTTAGAAAGGCTATTCCACACATACTTTTTGTATGTAAATCACCTTAGTAGTTTTTGAATGAGGCCATTTTTATTTATATGCTAATTAGCCTCCACCGTGCACTCCAGAAGTGTATATGTGCACCCTCTGCTATTCTCTATGTGTATGAGAACAGAAAGGCTGCTACTGCTGATGACTCATCTCTCTGCTCTCACACACATAGAGAATAGCAGACGGTGTTCACAGACACTTCCGGGGTGCATTCTGGAGCCTAATTAGCATATGAATTAAAATTGGCTCATTCAAAAAACTACTGAGTCAATTTACATATAAAAGGTACGTGTGGAATACACTTTCTAAATGCTATGCAAGTATGTGCTTAGTTAAAAATGACTTTTCCCAATGATAGAGTGCCTTTAAAAGTAGAGAAAAAACCTGGGATCCCAGTGTAACTCTCCCCCTTTCTCTTGAAGGCCTTTAAAGTGGTCTCCGCAGACACCTCTTTCATCCACACTCATATCACTGTTATCCCCAAGGAGGGTAAAGGTCCCCAACTCTGCCCCACCTACAGACCTATATCTCTGATTAACACAGACGCTAAATTGTTTGCAAAACTAATTGCCAACAAATTGGCCCTCACCTGCCTGCTCTGGTGCACCCTAATCACGTGGGTTTATCCCCCAAAGAAAGACTTGGGACAACACCCTGAAGGTCTACCTCACAATCCACCATGCTCAGTGCTTTTGAATACCCATGATGATACGCTCCTTGGATATAGAGAAAGCCTTTGATAGGCTGGACTGGAACTTCCTACAGTCAACCCTACACAGATTGGCCTAGGCCCCACCATGGTTACATGCATCTGTGTATTATTTGCATCTCTACAGGTTCATTTAAATGGTACTCTCTCATGCCCTCTAACTATCGACAACAGCACACAACAGGGCTGCCCCTTGTTTCCACTGTGATATGCCCTGGCCATGGAACAACTCATCGGTATTGACTTAAACTATAAGATTATCTTCACTAAAAGTACCACACTCAGTATCTCTTTACCTGATTCTATCATCCACCTGCTTCTCTCCTCTTTACCCTTCACCTGGTCAACCATCTCCCTAAAAACTTCTGACACTTCTCTTTTAAATTGTCTCCCCCTCTATGCACTCTCTAGTCCGACCTTCACAGACTTTTATACTTTTTCAGATGATACCAATAGCCCTCCAGAAAGAATTCCTCACCTCTGTCTGTTCTCTTCTGGGCCATGAAACCCTCAAGAATAGCTAAACATGTTCTAACTAATCTCAAACAGAAAGGGGGTCAGGCCATACCTGACTGCACTCATTATTATATAGCCATGGTCCTACGTGCTTACTGGATTGGCATCACACCTCCAGTGCTGCCTTCCTTTCACCACTCTATCGTGGCTCCATAGATGTCACTAGTCAGATACAGCGTTCACCACCTTTCCATGCATTGCTTGACAAGTCCTGGATGTGTATCAGGAAATACTGCACCGTTCAGCGGTTCTACATGAATGATGGCCCATTAACTTCTGTCTCGGGCAACCCAAACTGCCCCACAGCTATGCACCCAATCTTTCTTCCTTGCTCTCCTATCACGTTTTCCTAGGTTGTCTCTCAATCCTCTCACCTCCCTTACTCATCCCTGGTCTCCAGTGACTTCAACACCCTGACTTCCCATTGTTAATATATCCAGTTACATCACTTACACACTTCTATTAAGAGAACATATAACCTCCACAAGCTATTGCATGACTTTTAACAGCTTTGCACTAGAGATGAGTGAATACCGTTTGATGGAGTAGATATTCAATTGAATATTAAGGTATTCGAGATATTCAATTCCAATCGAATACCACCCGGTAAATGCAGTGAAAATTCGAATTCCCTCCCACCTTCCCTGGCACTTTTTTTGCACCAATAACTGTGCAGGGATGGTGGGACAGGAAGTAGGAAAACGTAGTGGTCACAAGCAGTGGAGATTTCCATCGGAAGAAAGCAATGAAGCTGAAGACCAAAATAAAATAAGTTAGCCTGGAGAACTTCTTTAGGGAGCCAAAGTTGTAAAGCTTTTCCAAACACAAGATTGTCTCATGGTAAGTGATGTACTAAAAATCCTGTTAAGTCTTTGTGTGGCCACCTACTATTAGAGGGTGAAATGTATTGAATTGCTTTCTAGACAAATTGGAATTCTTAACTATATTTAAGATCAGTTAAGTGTGGGCATAGCTCTAAGTGGATTTCTAGAAGTAGCTACTATTATTTTGCACAAAGAATCATACACAGAGAATGAACTCTCAGCTGGCCACTATCCATTACTATTAAAATTATATTTCTATTCCTTTAGATTATACTCTCTCCAACTGTGTTATCTGTTTGAGTCTGGCAATTTTGCAGTTCTGGCAAACTAAGATATGTGATGAATTGTGTGGGCTTATCTGAGGACAAATTTAAATTGCTTAAATACAACAAATAACACCAAGAGAGCACCATATAAACAAAATACTGTCAAAAAAGTATTTGCCCCCTTAGAGCTTTCTTATTTTTGCACATTTACCACACTTAAAGGGATCCTATCATTAAAATGTTTTTTTTCTCTAACACATAGGTGTTAGGATGGGGTCCTGCAGGCTTCCAGTAAAGCGCATAGCGCCACCTATGATCCAATCCAACCCTCGGCCTCGGCATCGTTCATTGAGGTGTCTGGAGTCTAAGTCCATCTTTCGGCCAACTGAGCATGCTCAGACCTTTTGAAGCCACTCAGAGGCTAAGTACCATTCTTCTCCTACTGAGCGTGCTCAGACTTTTCGGAGCTGCTCAGAGGCTAAGTCCCATTCTGCCCATACTGAGCATGTCCGGTGAAGTTATGCCTCTGCCCCTGTGGGCGGGGACTTGCCTTTATATAGTGTGAGCCGACGCCTGCCCGGTGCTCACACTTTGACTAAGAAACTTTGAGACAGGAGGTCAGGGCTAGGTTCCAGTGAAAGGCAGGAGCAGTCTAGGGATCTATTTAGGATTCCTTGACTCTGCCAGTGGGAATCTATAATCTAGAAGTTTGAAGCCAGCACTGGAAGAAGACGCTGGGAGAGGCTGTTCCAGAGGAGTTCTCTCGCAGCATTGGGGATGCCCCCAGTGCTGTTTGAGCGCTGAGGACCACCCCCAGTGCTACGAGAGAACTCATTTGCATTCTGAAAAAAAACAGGATTTCTACCGAATGGCGGCACGGAGAAGACATCTAAAGGTAGGAGAAGAATAGCCTTTCGTAAGGCTATTCCTACGTGTTATTGAGAAAAAAAATGTCATTTAAATGATAGGATCCCTTTAAATGTTTCAGATTATTAAACAAATTTGAATATCAGACAATGATAACCTTTGTAAATACAAAAATCAGTTTTTAAATGATGATTAAATTTATTAATGGAAAAAAGTTATCCAAAAACAATCTGGCCCTATGTGAAAAAAATAATTACCCCCCCATCACCACCACCACTATCCATGAATTAACTGTGATTAACCACATTTTTTGGAAAGCTGAGTTCAATTTCACTGGTCCCACCCAGGCGTGATTATTTACAGACCTGTAAAATAAAAAAAAACAATCACTTAAATAGAATGTATCTGACTCCAGCAAACCACAGTAAGAGTGGTTATCCAGAAACTGAAAAAAATATGGAACAGTGATGAACCTTCACAGGTATGGTCGGCATACCAAAATGACTCCAAAAGCGCATCAACGATTCATTTTAGAATCACAAAAGAACCTAGACAAAGATCTAAAGCACTCCAGGCCTCACTTGCCTTGGCTAAGGTCAGTGTTTATGATTCAACAATAAGAAAGAAACTAAGCAAGAAATATTATCCAAGGGAGAGTCCCAAGGCAGAAACTACTGGTGACCAAAAAAGAACACAAGGCCTAGCTCACACAAAAAAAAAAAATCGTCATAATCCCAAAAACTTTTGGAAAATATTCTTTAGACTCATGAGACAGAAGAGGAACTTTTTACAAGGTGGTGAAAGAGTTGATCTGGGACTGCTTTGCTGCTTCAGGACTTGGACAACTTGATGGAACTGTCTTCTGTCTTCCATCATTTTGGGAGGACGCTCTTGCTCTTGTAGTTCAATACAGGTGCAATTGAGGCCTCAAAAAAATGGCCACTGGCCGGCATGCGCAGTCGGTTCTACTAGTGTCTCGCTGGTTCTGCCGGAGGATCGTCTGTGAGGAGGCGGAGTCTAAAATCAGACCACAATGGAGACTGCTGTGGTCCGATATTAGACTCCGCCTCCTCACAGATGAGCCTCCAGCAGAACCAGCGTTGATTGGCCGAATGCTGTATACTGACCAATCAACACTGGTCAATTCATTTCTATGAGAAAAAGTAAGCTCCCTCATAACAGCAAGCTGCCAGCTCTCCCGACTAGCAAGGACGAGCCTTCTACAGAACCAGCATTGATTTGCCGCAGGCTCGTCTTTGCTAGCCGGGAAAGCTGGCAGGTTCACTGTTCGCTCATCTCTAGTTATTAGGTTAAGCAGCAATTACTTTTTTCCATAGGGCCAGGATGATTTGGATAGCTTTTTCCTTTAATAAATAAAATCACCATTGAAAAACTGTATCTTGTATTCACTCAGGCTATCTTTGGCTAATATTGAAATTCGTTTGATAATCTGAAAAATGTAAGTATGACAAAAAGCAAAAAAAAAAAAATCTGTAAGGGGCAAATACATATTTACAGTACTGTAATTTTGATCACTAAAATCATATCATTTGTGTGCAGGCTAGATTCCCACAAAAAACATATTTTATATGATGACATAATGTTTACTCCAGTCATTTTGTGGCATACAAACAGAATCGTATTTAACTTTAGTGAATATATGTGGCCATTTGGATTAAAATCTGCAGTAAAAGCAAACAATAATTCAAGACAACAACAACAAGAAATCACTAAAGGTAATATAATAATCTTGAGCAAATAGAGTAGCCAGATGAAATGGAAATACGAAATACAAGATGCCCATTGAAACAATAAAGCAGGTATAAAACAAAAGCCACGTTGTAAATAACTATTAAGATCATATTAAAGGAAATTCATTGTTTTTTTTTATTTCAAACTGAAACACTGGAGATTTATGTTATGTTTAGAACTTTATTCTCTCTTGCCTTTCATAATTTTTCCGTTACTTTTTTCAGCCAATATGCCTCTCCAAATAATGATGCATGCTATTGCTTTTTGAGTACTGTTTATTGTATTTACCTGTCAAAATAAAATGTGAAAAAGAAGCTATTGATTTATTGTCGTATAGAAACATACAAATTGGCAGGGAAGAACCATTTTGCTAAATTAGTCTGCCATTTTCTTTGCTCACGACAAAACTATGCACTTTACTAAATTACATTTATTAGGTTCTTTCTTTAAAATAAATGATTTAACTGACTTTACATCCCGCTGCTATTACTGATCACGTTCTTATATACTCCATGAGCGTGTTCTTTAGCATATAACCTAATTTTACTACTTTAAAGCTAAAGATAAACATTGTGAATCATGACATGTTTTTCCCATCTAATATAAAATCAATTTTCTGAAATATTTTTCTGTAGAATATTCATGACCCTCTCTAGTCTGAAATCAGTTTAAAAATTAGAAACATCTGTTTAGGAGCAAAATGGAAGAAAAAAAGCATTATTTAAGAAAACATTACATTCATTACTTTTATTGATGAGCATATGTAGTGAAATGAAAACTTACTTTACTGTAGTGGTTTTCATAATTTGGATCAGTATTTGCCACATAAATTGACAACAGGGATGGGAATACTCCACCATTGAAATAATTGCAATTGCATCATTGCCATAACTCCATAATAGAAAATGTACCCGCCAATAAAGATCAATTTGGAGAGACTCCCTCATCTCAGTATGTCTGTTTCAATACAGTAATTGGTTTCTACAATGCTAGGCAGGCTATTTGTTATATATGCTATAAACTGTTACATATAAAGATATATGCTTATACACAAATGTATTTTTATTTATGCATCACACATTATGAAACGTAGGTATGCATTTTGTTAAAATTAGGTATCCCCAAAGGTTTTACAAACACATAACATATTATACCAGGCCCGTTCAAGTAATTTTACAGGTACAGATGGGTCCACACTAAACTTTCTCCAATGTGTTTAAGGATTCCAGCTTGTCTTGAAACCCAATTCAACACAATATCATGACATGCTAACAAAGACTTGGAAGACTGCAATTCACTGTAACCCACTGGGTACTAACACATAGACACAAATAGGATAAAAAGCATATCACTTTGTGATAATTTGTCATAAAACTGTGTGTTTAGAAAAGCTCTTTAACTTTTGCTACATATATCTGCTCATGTTGAATAGGGATGGTAAGGAATAACTTATTCATGTATATTTCTAATTATTTGGGAGGGGGTTGCTTATTAAATTAAATTTTAAAGTGTTTAGTGGTGAATGTAATGAAATAAAATTCTATTGTATGTATCGGTTAATGCTGTGCTGTCTATAAAGTTAACAATGTGAGGCAAAAATAAGGAAATGATAGTACAAACATGAATGTAGAAATATTTCTTAAATTGTGATCACTTATCTGGACATGTCCAGCCACGAGGACGGGTAGGTAAGCATACATCTGCACATTTAGTATGTACTTTGCTTTCCTGTTTTATTTAGATTTGTGGAACGCAAAAATTATAATAGTCTTTATCCCAGGAATTTGTTTTAAAATTAATCAAGTAACAAAGAAAGCTCTTTGGGGGTGATCCAGCCTGGTTGTTGGATGACACCCAAAGAGCTTTCTTTGTTACTTGATTATACATTGACTCTAGATGAGGAACGAGGAGTGCTTAAATTCGTGCACATGGAGCCATCAATGGAAATTCCTCTGCCATGATTACATTAACTGCAACAGAGGGCTATATGTATCATTTTCTTTTTTGTTTTTTTCTATAAAGTATGTCCACCTTATTCAACTTTTTTGAACCTGAAACATTCATTATTCTATGCTAATTGCATCCGATCAAGATTTACAAACCTACAAATCCACATATAGTACAGTCTGCACAAAAAGGGGCATAGAAGCTTAGTACGTACGGTTTAAACATTGAACTACAAAGTCAAAGCACACTACGAAGTGATTCTACACAGCCAGCATCTTATCTTTCAAATATATGTTTAGAAATAACTTTATAGCAAAAAATGTTTCACTTTTATACTTTTTCACGGTATTTTGCCAATATTATCGTGATGTTTCTAGAACCTGCCATGTTTTATTATGAGTAGCAGTTAACATGGGTCTGTGCTATAGCCTTTAGAAAACAACAAGCATTTGTATTTCACTTCTCTCACATTAGAATCAAAGAGAAGTTCCATGATTTGCTAAACAGTACTTTGCAGGATTCTATGAAAACTGAGGGTGGTATTTGCCCTCAAATGCCACACTGAAGAGATATATTTCAGTATTGGTTTAAAACTGTCCAAGTATGAGATCTCTGATAGGCCTGGTTAATGCAGTCCAGAGAGTGGGGGCTGCATGTGAGAAAGCTCGCCCCAAATCATTTAAGGTTGATCCTAGTAATGGACAGTTTATTTATGCTTGCTGATCTGAGAGGTTGGCTATGATGACGGAGCATCAGAAGATTTTATAAGTAGTCAGGGCTTAAGCTGTTTATGGATTTGAAGGTTATCAAGCAAAGTTTAAAAGCTATTCTCCATTTCAAAGACACCTAGTCCAGTAAGTGGAGTGAAGCACAAAAAAGTATATTATTCATCTGCACAACATATACAGTATCTGACTGTGCTTATAGTTCAATAGGGCTGTTCTGCTGTCAGATTTCCTTTACGTTAGTGTAACATCTCTGCCTGTTCTGGTCTCTGCGCCACCCTCTGCTCACATGCAGCAGTGCAGGAGGAGGGTGCAGTTTGGTTCTTGGCTTAAAGTTTTTGGTCGCACTGTGTGAACACGGCTCTAGTTCTGTGATTGAATTTCCACCACACCTGTCTTCTGCCCTTGTTTGCCTCTGTTCATTAAGTGTTAATTTGTGTGATTGACAGCCTGCCTTCCTGTCAACTCCAGGGGCGGGTTCTTCCTCTCCTATTTAATCTTGGCTCTCATTCACACCAGTGCTTGCTATTGCCTTGTGCGTACCTGCTCCTTACTGTCGCTATTTTCACTTGCATTCTAATCCTTGACCTCTGGCTTTCCCTACTGACTATTCTTTGGACTGCGATTTGGCACTGCATCGCTCGACTGTCTACTGACCCTTGGCTAGCTGACCTCTCTTTGTTGTTGTCCATCTTGTCTGCGTTTGTCTCACATATCCAGGAAGGGACTGTCTTCGTGGTTGCCACCTATTACGTAGGATAGGGCCTGGTAATAGGAAGGGACAGTTGGGGGCCTCAGCTGAGAGCTCACTGTCTCTTGTGTCCCATCCCAGGGTTCAACAGCTACTGGGGAATTGCTGTCCTATCAATTCCCTAACAGTTAGTAAATTATATATCCGCTAATAATGGCTTTATTGTTAACATATACTATTTATGCTTATAGAGGAATGAAAATCTATCAAATATTTGTGTTCATATGCTGATGTTTATACATAATTAATACATAAAAGTTAGTCTGATTTGTTTTTAGAACATTAGATATAGATGCATATCTGTGACACTCTAAATGGTTAATTGAGAAAGTTCATTCACAAAGACAAATAAAACTGCTTGATAAAACCATTGAGCCTAAAGTAATACGAAGCTCTAAAATGCATATGTTAATATGAATAATCTTTATAAATTAGTTTTAGATTCTATACAGTATTATACCTATATGAGGCAGTAATATTATAGACTAGATTTTATGCAGATTATATTATAAACTATATTTCACTACTGTTTGTATATGCTTTATTGTAGTTATTGTGTTTAGAATTTTAATTATCCTAAAGATAATTTTATGCAGATTATATAATAGACTATATTTCACTCCTGTTTCAATATGCTTTATTGCTAGAGATGAGCGAACAGTGTTCTATCGAACACATGTTCGATCAGATATCAGGGTGTTCGCCATGTTCGAATCGAACACCGCGTGGTAAAGTGCGCCAAAATTCGATTCCCCTCCCACCTTCCCTGGCCCCTTTTTTGCACCAATAACAGTTCAGGGGAGGTGGGACAGGAACTACGACACCGGGGGCATTGAAAAAAATTGGAAAAAGTCATTGGCTGCCGAAATCAGGTGACCTCCATTTTAGACGAATAGTGGATTTCAAATCCGGGTCATATGAGAATGTGAACTTTGTGACTATGAGACAGGGATAGCTGTACAGGCAGGGATAGCTAGGGATAACCTTTATTTAGGGGGGAATGTTATTAAAAATAACTTTTTGGGGCTCTATCGGGTGTGTAATTGTGATTTTTGTGAGATAAACTTTTTCCCATAGGGATGCATTGGCCAGCGCTGATTGGCCGAATTCCGTACTTTGGCCAATCAGCGCTGGCTCTGCTGGAGGAGGCGGAGTCTAAGGTCGGACCTGAATGGAGACTGGTGTGGAGCGATCTTAGACTCCGCCTCCTCCAGCAGAGCCAGCGCTGATTGGCCGAATTCCGTACTCTGGCCAATCAGCGCTGGCCAGTGCATTCTATTGGCGTGATGAAGCAGTGCTGAATGTGTGTGTTTAGCTCAACTACTCCACCGGCGTAGTTGAGCTAAACACACACATTCAGCACTGCTTCATCACGCCAATAGAATGCATTGGCCAGTGCTGATTGAAGCAGAGCTGAATCTGTGTGCTTAGCTCAACTACTCCACCGGCGTAGTTGAGCTAAACACACACATTCAGCACTGCTTCATCCTGCCAATACAATGCATTAGCCAGTGCTGATTGGCCAGAGTACGGAATTCGGCCAATCAGCGCTGGCTCTGCTGGAGGAGGCGGAGTCTAAGATTGCTCCACACCAGTCTCCATTCTGGTCCGACCTTAGACTCCGCCTCCTCCAGCCGAGCCAGCGCTGATAGGCCGAATTCCGTACTCTGGCCAATCAGCACTGGCTAATGCATTGTATTGGCGTGATGAAGCAGTGCTGAATGTTTGTGTTTAGCTCAACTACACCGGTGGAGTAGTTGAGCTAAGCACACAGATTCAGCTCTGCTTCAATCAGCGCTGGCCAATGCATTCTATTAGCTTGATGAAGCAGAGTGTGCACAAGGGTTCAAGCGCACCATCAACTCTGATGTAGCAGAGCCAAGTGTGCACAAGGGTTCAAGTGCACCCTTGGCTCTGATGTAGCAGAGCCGAGGGTGCACAAGGGTTCAAGTGCACCCTCGGCTCTGCTACATCAGAGCCAGGGGGGGTGCGAATGAACCCTTGTGCAGCCTCGGCTCTGCTACATCAGAGCCAGGGGGGGTGCGAATGAACCCTTGTGCAGCCTCGGCTCTGCTACATCAGAGCTGAGGGTGCGCTTGAACCCTTGTGCACACTCTGCTTCATCAAGCTAATAGAATGCATTGGCCAGCGCTGATTGAAGCAGAGCTGAATCTGTGTGCTTAGCTCAACTACTCCACCGGTGTAGTTGAGCTAAACACACACATTCAGCACTGCTTCATCACGCCAATAGAATGCATTGGCCAGCACTGATTGGCCAGAGTACGGAATTCGGCCAATCAGCGCTGGCTCTGCTGGAGGAGGCGGAGTCTAAGGTCGGACCAGAATGGAGACTGGTGTGGAGCGATCTTAGACTCCACCTCCTCCAGCAGAGCCAGCGCTGATTGGTCGAGTTCCGTACTCTGGCCAATCAGCGCTGGCCAATGCATTCTATTAGCCCGATGAAGTAGAGCTGAATGTGTGTGCTTAGCACACACATTCAGCTCTACTTCATCGGGCTAATAGAATGCATTGGCCAATCAGCGCTGGCCAATGCATTCTATTAGCGTGAACTGAGTTTGCACAGGGGTTCTAGTGCACCCTCGGCTCTGCTACATCAGATTGCTACATCTGATGTAGCAGTGCCGAGTGTGCATCAGATGTGTAGTTGAGCAGAACTGGCTCAGCACTGCTAAGTCTCTGCATTCGCATAGGAATGCATTGGCCAGCCTTCGGCCAATCAGCGCTGGCTCTGCCGGAGGAGGCGGAGTCTAAGGTCGGACCTGAATGGAGACTGGTGTGGAGCGATCTTAGACTCCGCCTCCTCCAGCAGAGCCAGCGCTGATTGGTCGAGTTCCTACTCTGGCCAATCAGCACTGGCCAATGCATTTCTATGGGGAAAAGTTAGCTTGCGAAAATCGCAAACTGACAGGGATTTCCATGAAATAAAGTGACTTTTATGCCCCCAGACATGCTTCCCCTGCTGTCCCAGTGTCATTCCAGGGTGTTGGTATCATTTCCTGGGGTGTCATAGTGGACTTGGTGACCCTCCAGACACGAATTTGGGTTTCCCCCTTAACGAGTATATGTTCCCCATAGACTATAATGGGGTTCGAAACCCATTCGAACACTCGAACAGTGAGCGGCTGTTCGAATCGAATTTCGAACCTCGAACATTTTAGTGTTCGCTCATCTCTATTTATTGCAGTTATTGTGTTTAAAAGTTTAGTTATGCTTAATAAAGATAATATTTTTATATTTGTGGATGGTTGTCTATAATATTTCAATTTCCTTCAGTTAGCCACTTTTATTGCATATGGCAAAGTAAAAATTCTCTGAGGTATTACTTTGATATAGTTCAGAGGTACAATAATATCATACTTTAATACTGCCCATTGAAAAGAATTTGTCCTGCCAAAGATAAAATTAAAGCGAAATTTCAGGATTTACGTGAGAAAAATACTATTTTGGCCATTATATGGCCTGTATTCTGCATTTTTAACAGTTGTTTCCTCTGCAGAGTCTATCATTGATTCTGATTTGTCCCTGAGGTTGTGGGTGGAAACTAGCTGTCTTGATGTCTAAGTCCCCATGCCCATGTCCGTGTGAGTGTACAGGTCATGTGACATATGCACACAGACTGGTAATCGTGTGCTGTCCATGATTTTCACTGACCCATACACACTAATAAATAGCCAGAGCCGCAAATTTGAACAGCTATAGACCTGCTCTATATTTTTCAGCTCTTTTCTATGGACTGGACACATAGCTAAAAGGCCAATGACTGTGTACATGGACCCATAGAAAATAATGGGACTTTATATTATCCATAATTGTGGATAATATACTGAAACAAACTACGTCTTCATGAGGCCTAACCTCTCTCATTCACTCAGAAGCATAAAATATTATATAAAAACAGTGAATAGAATTGTTTTTCTGTTTTTTTCCCCCTATCAGTATGTCTTTTTGGAGTATGGGATGGAAATCCATGCAAGCACGGGGAGAACATTCAAACTCCTTGCAGATGTTTTTTTGCCTTTGGCAGGATTCGAACTGAGGACTCCAGCGCTGCAGGGCTGCAGTGCTAACCACTGAGCCACCATGTGACCCCCCTCCCCCCCCCCCCCCCCCAGTGGATAGGATTGTTGTGAAAAAATTGTTGTTCACTTTGGGTGAGATAGAAAATGCACTATTATCTGCAGAAACATATACATGCCTATGCCTCTGCTTGTCATTTGGCTCCTCCGTTTCTTCCTATGGGCAGATGTAACTTCATTGAATTGACAGTCCTTGGGAAACCAAGACAGATTTAGCAGAGATTGAATATCGATTTAGAGAGGAGAGGAAGAAAATAGCCTGATAAGTGGAAAGTAGGCATTCTTTGATATGATATAGTGCAATGTTTCTTATTGTTTTTTCACTTGTTTTAATCATTCAAAGTTTAATGAAAAGTCACTGACCATTATCAGTATTGTACTTTTAGTTAGTGTGTACTACATCCTGAAACCTTATTAGCTGACAGTGCTGACAAAAGCCAAACTTAGAGCATTTCCTTCTTTCTCAGCCCTACTTAGACCTCTATAGTTGTCTAAAATTTCATCAGCAGGTCCATTAACATAGGTGCTAAAAGAGTAAGCAGAAGCTTAGCATACCAAAATGTTATCTGTTCACTTCACATTTTCAACACACATTAGTGCACCATGTGGATGAAGCTTTTTGATGCACCTTTTGAAGTAAATATGAAGAGAAGATTTTTTACATCAACTCCTTGGGCTAGGTTCTGAAAGGTTCAAACCAGATCATTGAAAAAATGTGGAAAACTTAACTTAGCAAGATTTCCCCTGCTAAACCGGAAGGCAATCGCACATTGTGCGCTTGCACAGGAGATCTCCCCATCCTCTCTAGTTAACAAGCACCCGTTATGCGCATGATCATACAACGCCTCTGCACGCCAACCCCATTTAAACACCATGCTACATTGTGTTCCTATTGTGGATCTGCCGCTGTCCCTTTGCCTAAGCAGAGTAATAAATATTCTCTTCTGGATTTATGTAAGATGGTCCCCCTACTATTTTAGCTCTACCATACATGGAATATCTATTGGGCACATTTATGACACATACACACACAAACATGTATTTATGCATTTGCAATTCAATTGCAATCAGCTGCATCATCGAGTACTGTCTGCAGGTCACTAATGTTCTCCTCACAGGTCTCTGAGCTAGAAGCCTGACCACTCGGAACATCAGCTCCCAAACCACTCCCCTCATCAATACTACCAGAGGAAGTGGAAATGTCTCCTCCTTATCTTAGAAGGACTGTGGAAGATTTGCTGGGAATTACTAGAAGGACCGTGCTTCACCAGATGGTAGTGAAGTACAAGTTGTCTATATTAAAGACACACACAATGTATGTTTCGGGGAGAAGACCCCCTTGTCAAGTGTATATGGACTGGTGCTAAAAAACATACGCAGTGTCTGACGAACCCACCAATTCTTGGCTGAAGGTGTCTTGGGATGAAGTGGATGACAGAGTCAACCATTCTAGAACTGCTGGGTTGCTGGTCAAGACATGACCAATAGCTGGGAGCTCAGGCCTCTGGAAGTAGTGGAGCAGGGAGTCCTGACAGTAATCTGGATACTAGACCTGAATAAGTTCCTCCTGTCAGGATCCTCTTTTGCTCCTCCTGGCATGGCTGGCAAATGTCCATGCAAAACTATTCCCTTGTCTCAGGGTTGTCTCTGGATGAGCCTGGGGCAGAAGTTGATCTTCCTTGGGGTAGTAGAGTCCAGTCACTGGGATGCAGGGAAGCTCTGCACTGTGCACTGCACAAAGCCTACACTGGAACTAACTGAACTTGGGTCCAAGGGTCGCCATGGAAACAGGTCTCCTACAACCCCACCCAGTGCCCTGTGATAGGCCAGGACTGAACCAAGGCAAGGTTTGGAACAGTGATGGGGGAAATAGGAAAGGAACAGCTGCAAACGGTGACATATAACATAAAGGACAGGACATGCCAACATAACCCAGAGGCACAACAGACAAACACTTAAAGCAGTAGCACTCAGGGATGCTGCAAACACACAATAGCGAATAAGCTACTTAATTTTTCCCCACTAATAAACAGCAAGAAAAGGCATTATAACATATAACTGTGGAGATTAATGGATAACAATCCTTTTTTTGCCACTAATGCAAGACAAAAAGGCCTGTAATTTTCTCACTTCAACACACAACAGCGAATAAACTTATTTTTTCACCACTGATAAACGCAAAGAAAAGGTTTGACAACATATACCTGCACCGCACAAGGACTAATAAGACACCAAAAATTTTAATTACACAGGTAGGATCTATTGTAAACCTGCAATGAGCAGCAGTATAATGACAGTCAGTGCAGCAAGGTGTAGTAGGATGGTTCCTATTACCCAGGCTGCAAACACCCCTAATGAACTGTTAGGAAATATATGCAGCACCAAGCAAAATAGTGAGTTCAGTTCAGTTCAGTGAGGTCAGCGCAGTATAGAGATAATGCAGGAGAGAGCTCAAGCAGGCCAGGTCGGTAACAGGAGAGCAGAACAGTACCAAGTCATGTTCAAGGAGCAGAAGTCTAAAGGCAAGCCAGGGTCATTAATAGGAGAGAGCAGAGTACAGAGTCAGGAGGCAAAAGCAGAGTCAGGAACAGAACCAGGAGATCCAGGCAGGAGAGAGACACAAGACACAGCAGAGGAGAGCTTACTATAAGAATAAAATGAATAGCCAACTGTGAGCCGGTCCATGTGAGGAGAGGGCCGGCAACCCCTGCATGCCACTGCATAGGTTCCTCCCTATCCTTTCCCTTCACTTATAATGGGACTCTATCATTGGAAAAAGTCATTTTTAACTAAACATATACTTGTATAGACTATTCAACACCTTTTGTATGTTAATCCCCTCAGTAGTTTTTGAATGAGCCCGCTTTCATTCATATGCTAATTAGCCTCCATCATGCACACGGAAGTCTCAGTGAGCGCTCTCTGCTATGTGTGTGTGAGTGCAGGGAGGCTGCTGCTGATGATGACTCATAAGTATATGTTTAGTTACAAACGACTTTTCCCAATGATAGAGCCCCTTTAATGATCTTTCCCTGAACTTTCATTGTGCAAAATATTAGTTTTCAAGTCTTGAGTGCCTAGCGCCTGCTGATGTCTCTCCCTGCACGAAAATACACTAGAAAATGCCTCAATCCGAGATTGCAGAGGGTATTTATAGGGCTGTGACATCACAAGGCTGGCTGGCTGCTGAATGGCTGAACATTGGTATTGTGGGTGATCCCATGATCCCAGGGTTCCTTGTTCCATGTCCTAATACGTGCAGCAGCCATTTTAGGAAAAAATGTGTTTCATTACCACAAAGCGTGAGGAAATCCAGATTAAATTTTTTTCTCGAAATTCGGATTGAATTCTACTTCGTCAGCTTCAATTTGCTCATCTCTAGTTGTCAATGGTATGCTGGAGGTAGGGAGTCAAAGCTTCCGAAATCACACTCCTACATCCCTGGTGCTGTAACCAGAAGTTTGATACTTTTTTATTCACAGGTGCTTTACTATAACACGTCTTTGCAAACTACTGTTACAGAAATTCAGACATATACATATTACACAAAAAAGGGAAAGAGGATGTTTTAATTTTATTTTAAAATTAACATTTCTTTATACAACATATACCTGCACCGCACAAGGACTAATAAGACACCAAAAATTTTAATTACACAGGTAGGATCTATTGTAAACCTGCAATGAGCAGCAGTATAATGACAGTCAGTGCAGCAAGGTGTAGTAGGATGGTTCCTATTACCCAGGCTGCAAACACCCCTAATGAACTGTTAGGAAATATATGCAGCACCAAGCAAAATAGTGAGTTCAGTTCAGTTCAGTGAGGTCAGCGCAGTATAGAGATAATGCAGGAGAGAGCTCAAGCAGGCCAGGTCGGTAACAGGAGAGCAGAACAGTACCAAGTCATGTTCAAGGAGCAGAAGTCTAAAGGCAAGCCAGGGTCATTAATAGGAGAGAGCAGAGTACAGAGTCAGGAGGCAAAAGCAGAGTCAGGAACAGAACCAGGAGATCCAGGCAGGAGAGAGACACAAGACACAGCAGAGGAGAGCTTACTATAAGAATAAAATGAATAGCCAACTGTGAGCCGGAGTGGAAGTATACAATATATAGGCTCCTGGTAGACCCAGCCTCATCCCTGCGCCGGAAGAGAAAACCACGGTCCATGTGAGGAGAGGGCCGGCAACCCCTGCATGCCACTGCATAGGTTCCTCCCTATCCTTTCCCTTCACTTATAATGGGACTCTATCATTGGAAAAAGTCATTTTTAACTAAACATATACTTGTATAGACTATTCAACACCTTTTGTATGTTAATCCCCTCAGTAGTTTTTGAATGAGCCCGCTTTCATTCATATGCTAATTAGCCTCCATCATGCACACGGAAGTCTCAGTGAGCGCTCTCTGCTATGTGTGTGTGAGTGCAGGGAGGCTGCTGCTGATGATGACTCATAAGTATATGTTTAGTTACAAACGACTTTTCCCAATGATAGAGCCCCTTTAATGATCTTTCCCTGAACTTTCATTGTGCAAAATATTAGTTTTCAAGTCTTGAGTGCCTAGCGCCTGCTGATGTCTCTCCCTGCACGAAAATACACTAGAAAATGCCTCAATCCGAGATTGCAGAGGGTATTTATAGGGCTGTGACATCACAAGGCTGGCTGGCTGCTGAATGGCTGAACATTGGTATTGTGGGTGATCCCATGATCCCAGGGTTCCTTGTTCCATGTCCTAATACGTGCAGCAGCCATTTTAGGAAAAAATGTGTTTCATTACCACAAAGCGTGAGGAAATCCAGATTAAATTTTTTTCTCGAAATTCGGATTGAATTCTACTTCGTCAGCTTCAATTTGCTCATCTCTAGTTGTCAATGGTATGCTGGAGGTAGGGAGTCAAAGCTTCCGAAATCACACTCCTACATCCCTGGTGCTGTAACCAGAAGTTTGATACTTTTTTATTCACAGGTGCTTTACTATAACACGTCTTTGCAAACTACTGTTACAGAAATTCAGACATATACATATTACACAAAAAAGGGAAAGAGGATGTTTTAATTTTATTTTAAAATTAACATTTCTTTATGTATATTTCAGGGTGGAATGGCTGTTTCAAAATATTCCAATACTTGGTATTCAACCGTTGACAAGTACATAAAGGCAAGGTGGCTACTGTGATATTCTTGCAGCAAATCGAAAAAATGTTTTAGTATAGAATTTAATTAGTATAATTAGTTTTGTTATTAAGAAATTTTCAGCATAATATTTTACTTGGTATAAATAATGTAATATATTCTTTGTACGGTTTGCTTGTCTATACTTGTGAGCATTGGTAACACATATTCTTAAAGTGCTCTGGCAATGCATTGCCTTGTTTGTAATGGCCTTGATAAATGTTTTATCATATGATGCGTTACTCAAAGGATAAGTAGAAACTGAAAACAATGTTAGGCCTGGTTCAAATCTGCACTCAATATTCCATTGGGGGAGTCCACTTGGGGACCCCCCCAAAAAATACAGAATACATTAAAAAGTGGTGAGCAATGAAAGCAAACGGACCCCATAGACTATAATGGGGTTTGTGTGTTTTCCATGCTATGTCCACACGAATCATGTGGAGAGAAAAGTAGTTCTTGAAGTACTTTCCTCTCCACATGACTCGTGCGAACACCGTGCAGAAAACACATGGACCCCATTATAGTCTATGGGGTCCTTGTGCTTTCATTGCTCACCGCTTTTTAATGCATTCGGTATTCCGTTCCGGGGATGTCCAAGTGGACTCCCTGAACGGAATACCAAATGCAGATGTGAACCAGGATTAACTTTGTCACTGTTCTTTGCATGTTTGTATATTTCTTGCTGATATTATGTATTGTGTATTATGTTACTTGTAGGAGTTGTTTTTTTTTCCTAAGATTTATGTCAATGCTCTGTAAGTAGCACTACAGTCTATATCCCAAAATAGTGACTTTAGCTGCTATGCCATGCTAACCTCCTTTGCTAAGTTCTGCCCTCTGATATGTATACTCCATCTGCTCTGAGTGTACTATGTTCTGGTTTTATCATACTGAAGGAGGGTCATGTGACTGCCTCTGTTTATCAGTGGTCCACATTGATTTACATTACACAATGCAAATTTAATGCCAAAAAAAGAAGAAAATAAACCCATCAGCTATTATAGTCTCTCTTAATATTACTGGAATTTATTCCATTTATTTCTCTTACAGCGAGACTGGTGATGGTGAGTATTGGCTTTATACTGTCTGAAAACTTTCTCTAAGTCATCTTGGAACATCTTTTATGTTGGAAAATTAAAAGGTATGTAAGCCCTGAAGGCAATTGACAGATATGATAGCAGGGTCTTTAGTGTCACCTGCAAAGATTTTCATTGCAGAAATTGATTTGTATGTAAAATGTTGTATTACATTAGTAAACTGTGTCAATCAATTATTGGAAGTGCTTTACAAGATTAGGGAGCTTCAATTATTTTACTGAGAAAAAAAGGAAATGTAAACTGTGCATTTCATTTTCTTTTCCTGTATCCCCAAAGTGCAGAGACATGCCGTCAGACAAAAGTGTTCTTTGTGTTTTGTACAGAAGTGATCACTTGCAGCAAACAAAGATGCTTTTGTAAGCTGTGCAAGTGATAAAATACCCATTGGACACAGAAGGCATAGTATCTGGAATCTATCCTTAATGGCCTTGCTTAGTCCTTGAAGCCTCTTAACATAGCATGTATGAGACCTGAATGACATATGACTTGTTTATATGCTTATATTATCCTCGTTTATGGCCATTGTGATTTCCTAAGTGTTGATAGTTTAAGCCTCATTTGAGTGAATAAGGTCAATGTCTTCACATAGAGGTCTAGATCATTGTTCTTTTTTCACAAACTGAAAACACTTATACATAGGATATTATATAGGATATTGTGTTTTACAAAAAAAAAAAAAAATGTCACTGAGAGGGCCGCAGCTAAAAAGTGAGGCAGGAAAAAAAGCATCTGCAACACATCACAGTTGAAAATCCATAGAGGTTTCCCTTGCAGTGACTGTAAAATGCTGCATTTTTCCACTTTTTTTTGTTTACGCCATGTGGGGCCCCGGCCTTAAAAGAGTTTTCCGGGGGGAAAAAAACAAATTTTCCAAAAAGGTCAGTTAGTGCTATTAATAATTAATAAGTGCTATTAATAAGTTAATAAGTGCTCCTTTAGCAGTATTTTCAGTGACTTCTGTGTTCTCTGGGAGCCCCTGACATTCTCTGTATTTGTTTACATCTGCATCTTCCTGTTCTGTGCTTTTTCTACAACTCCCCATGATTCCTTGGGCTGCACTCAGAACTGACTCGCTCCCCCTCCCTTTCTCACTTACTCCCACTTTCCTCTTTAACTCGCTCCCCTTTCCTGTTTCCCTAGCTAGTCCCCCCATTACACCCTCAGCAGCCATATTTAGCCTCCTAATTCTTACTCACTTAATAACTTTCTACTTTGGCTGTAATATTGCAAGTACTTCTGTATATCAGCATTACAGTCACACTGACAAAGCTTCAGGACGAAAATGAATTCTTGAATCTTTTTTGGCAGATATATATATATACACACACACATATACAGTACACACACGCAAATACACATGTCTGTATGTCCTTTATGTATGGCCAAACAACTGGACTGATCCTCACCAAATATGGCACACAGGTACGTCAGGTGTCCAGGAAGGTGTTAGATGGGGTCTCAGCTCCCTAAGACAGAGTATTCCCAAAAAATGACCTGCATTAGCCAATAGAAGTCTACAAGTCTTTCACTCATATTCCAACTGCCATACACAGTCATGTGTCCCTTATCAGCCAACAGACGTTTTCAGGCACTTAGTCTCCGCATGCACATAGCTTTACTCCAGGTTTCCATAACAACCCAACCAGTTTTCTTTGCTTTAGGTCAGCTTTAAAGAAGCAGGGCACTATGAATGACACTGTTACACAAAGTCACATGCACACAGCTGTACTCCAGGTTTCCATAACAACCAATCACAGGTTTTTCACTAATATCCAGACTGAGATACACATGATCACATGATGCTTATGGACCAATGGAAGCTGCATATGCAAATTTGCAAGGGATATTAGGAGAGAGAAACATTTTCTAATTGCTGAAAAAGATTACCTCTGAACACACTGTCCTGATTTTGCTAGGATCATCCCAGGAACCATACCGCAAATAGGGTGGGCTTTATGTAACCCCCACTCTAATCTTTGGACCAGTAATTATACAGAGTACCATACTATGGGCCAGAGATGAGAAATGAACACCTTGATGGGGATCAGGAGGGAAACCATGCTCAGGATCCAGAATTGGTAATTGAAAAAAAGCCTGGAAAATACAGCCCTTCAGACTTAACCTAAACATAACCTTACCATATTTTCAACGATTTCTAATAAATGCTGTCCTGTAGAATGTCCAGGAAAATAAGTGTATACCTCTGTATCACTATGGGTTCATGAGTGATTAGCCCTGTCAAACTAATCTGATCAATTTTTATGAGGCGGTAACTTTCAGACTGGACCTGGATGAGGTTGTGGACATAGTATGGCTTTTTTTTTTAATATTATTCAGTAATATAGATATAAAGGGCTGGCACATATGTGTACATATGGGGTACATATAAGTGAGAAAGTAACTGGCTCAGTGATAAAAAAAAAATCTGTTATAATCATAAATGATGGTACAGAAGGTTTCCACAATAAAATTTCATTGTTTGCAGATGATACCAAACTGAGTAAAGTATTTAACACATAAACCGACTATATCCTTTTACAAATGGATTTGAATAAATTAGAAGCTTTGACAGAGAAGCAGCAAATGAGGTTTTAGGCCCCTTGCAGATGACCGTGGTGTGGGTCAGTGTGTTATCCGTGTATTTCACGGATAGTACACTGGCCCATTCTTTTTCTATGGGCCCATAGAATTTCATGATCCGGTGCGTGGGCAGACAGTCCCATGCTTCCATGATTCCTATACATTTAATGAAAGAAGCTGTGGATGTCCCCATGTCCCCCATGTGCTTTTAATTCACGGAAGGTCAGTTGCTGCACGGTCATCTGCAACTAGCCTAATGCTGATAAATGTTAGGTTATGCATATAGGAAAAGGAAATACATGCCAAAATTATTTGCTAAATGGAAAAATGTTAGGTACAAATGGCAAGGCAAATAAGATCATGGTGTGCATCAAAAGGGGCATGCATGCACGTTACATGAACATAAAGTAGTTCTGACTCTTCACAAATCACTTGTTACACCACACACAAAATATTTTATACAGTTTTGGGAACCTGTAGACAAAAATAGAATTCGATTAGGTTCAAAGGCTTTTCTAATATGGCTATGGGCCACTGAATAAAGAGAAAAATTTTTAAGGACACGTTGGATCTTCAATTTTTTATCTTCACTGCTGTATACAAGCGCTTCTGACCAGAGGAGCAGAGAGTCCGTGCACATAGTCCCCAGCATTGGAATCTCAACAGAAGGGTTAGTGATATAATCCTGAATATTGAAACAAGTGACTCTTATAACAGCATTTGGTTATGTTGCAACGAATAGTGGGAGGCTGTGTATCCATTTTCCCTTCCCTTTACATGAACTATAGGTTCAAAGGCTGGCAACCAAAGTAGTAAATGGAATGGTTGGCACAGTACCTGGGAAAAAGCTAAGGCTATTAAAAAAAAAAAAAAAGACAACTGAGGAGTGATCTAATAACCATGTAAAATTTATATCAGAGGAACATAACAATATGGACATGTGGTGTTCTCAGAAGAAAGCCTGTTGAAAGATAAGGAAAAAAAGGCCTTGCATTTATTCTATCAATGGGCTTTTGGTTGCTGACAATGCAATTCCTATGTATGGTGGAGTTATCATCTTATGGTAGGTTTACACCTGCGCCTGAGTTTCTTTGGGCCCTCTTGGGATCCCTAAGAACGGAAACCTAATCTGCTTAAAAAGTGGATACCCAGGGACCCCATAGACTGGGGAATGGTGTCCACTGGTTTTCTGCACGAAAAATGCAGTGAGAAAAGTCCTGCTTTTCTTTCATTTACACCAGCAATGTTATTTTTTCATGCCACATGATATAAACAAATGTAGAATGGAAGCAGACCTCCTGTATACTGGAATGATATAAGCTGTTCAGTCTGTGATTGAGGGCAGCCCTTTCCCAGTTTTGCTTTGCAGCTTTGGGGATGGCCTCTCCTATAGAACAGCACATCACTCTGGTGCAGGGTCTAGTGTACAGAAAGAGGTTAGAAGGTAGGGGAGATGAGTTATATTAGGAGGGCATCTGTAAGGATTAAGAAATAGGTATACTACCCTTTTATATAAATATTACTTTTCATGTAACCCACTTATTAACACTTAACTGTTAGATCATCTGTAATTATTACTATAAGTTAAATATAACTCTGTTGGGGTGGAAATACCTCCTAGTTACTATGATTATATTATTTCGCTATACATGCTATGTCAGGTAATTTATTTCATGATATTGTATATTTAATGCTGTCTATTCTGCTGCTTACAACTAAGCTAAGTACTCTTGCTAGGTGATAACAAACCCCTATAGTTAGGTTTTTACTATAATGCCACTTGAAGTGTGTTCACTGTTACTGTTTTGCAACATTAATGTTATGTAATTGATGTCCTTTGGGACTCTCTTGCAACTGACATATAGTAGGCTAAAAGTATGTGTATAATTGTATAATGGTGGTTACATGAAAGCCACTATCAATAGGAAGGATATGTAGTTTTGTCTGGTCAAGAAATGCCTTATGGGGGGGGGGGGCACACGGTGGCTCAGTGGTTAGCACTGCAGCCTTACAGCACTGGAGTCCTGGTGCTCAAATCCTGCCAAGGGCAAAAAAACATCTACAAGGAGTTTGTATGTTCTCCCCGTGTTTGCGTGGATTTCCATCCCATATTCCAAAAGACATACTGATAGGGAAAAAATGTACATTGTCAGCTCTATGTGGGGCTCACAATCTACATTTAAAAAAAAAAATGCCTTATGCATGTGGTACAATAAGATTCTCAGCTCACCTAGCCTAACAGAGAAAGGAATGAATTATGCCATTCCAAAGGTCTTATAAGAATTGCATGGTAAATATGCATGTGGGGGAAAAGTTATTTTAATGTGAAATAGATAATTAGAAAAACATATTTTAAGAAATGTATAAAGCAATAAAGTAAGATATTAGAGACAACACTTGGAGGAGGTAAACTATGCATCACTATGTATTGATTTGGTTACATCTATTTGTATACACTATATAGTCAATAAGCTGTCAAATCTTGCTACACATTCTAATAAACAAGGCAAAAAAGGTTCTGATTCCATGCTGGTGCATTAATTATTGTGTAACCTGGCCATTCCTAAACAGAGCACAACTAATCAATAACACATATTCCATGATAATGATAGCTTCATATGTGCATGGATGTGTATTACAACATTACAGCTTCTAATGTTTGTATCTGCAAAACTAGATAAAGTATGTTAACTACCTCCAGACTAACCATTGAGCTTATATAGACTAATTGCAATGGGAACTAGGGAAAGGAGTACACAGGCCAAACAGACAATTCTTCTTGAAAATATACTTAGAATGTCCTAATAACAGTTGACAAATCTTGCCACGGAATTGACACACTATAATGCTTGGAATCATACAGTCCCAATGAATCAAATGAGATGACATATGTCCAATGCAATGAAAACATCCAAACGCATTATGTGTACAATTCACACTCACGGTTCAGGAAATGCACAAGTTCGGATGCACGGAAAGTGAAGTCCCCGTCGACTCGGAGTGTTGATACAAGAGGTGAAGAATCCAGCATCCACGGTAATAAAAATTGAAATTTCTTTATTATCTCAAAAGGTTAAAAAACATCCGTCCAACAGACCAGAGGTGGTCCCCACCCCAACACACCGAGCAACAAGAGTGACGTCAGCTGACGCGTTTCAGCACATGCGTGCCTATGCGTGGCTATGACTAAGGCACGCATGTGCTGAAACGCGTCAGCTGACGTCACTCTTGTTGCTCGGTGTGTTGGGGTGGGGATCACCTCTGGTCTGTTGGACGGATGTTTTTTAACCTTTTGAGATAATAAAGAAATTTCAATTTTTATTACCGTGGATGCTGGATTCTTCACCTATTCAGCTTATATGTACAGGCAATTCAAATGTTGACCTTGATATATACAGTATAGTGCTTTGCAAAAGTATTCATACCTCTTGAATTTTTCCCACATTCTGTCAACTTGAAATCACAAACATATATATTTTATTGAGATTGTAAGTGATAGACCAAGAAAAATGATACATGATTTTTAAGATTTTAATCAAATAAAAATCTGAAAAGTGTGATTTGCAAAAGTATTCAGCCCCCCCCCTACACCAATACTTTGTAGAGCCACTTTTTGCTGCAATTACAGCTGCAAGTCTGCTGGGGTATGTCTCTACTAGCTTTGCACCTCTGCAGACTGCGATTTTTTTGTCATTTTTCTTTGCAAAATAGCTCAAGCTCAGCCAGATTGGATGGAGAGCATCTGTGAACAGCTATTCCCATGTGTTGCCACAGATGCTCAATGGGATTTAAGACTGAACTTTGATTGGGCCATTCTAACATATGAATATTCTTTGATCTAAACCATTCCACTGTAGCTCTGCCTGTAAGTTTAGGGATGTTGTCTTGTGTGAAGGTGAATCTCCTTCCCAGTCCCAAGTGTTTTGCAGCCTCCAACAGGTTTTCATCTAGGGTTGCCCTGTATTCCCATCAACTCTGACCAGCTTCCTTGTCCCTGCTGAAGAAAAGCCTCCCCACAGCATGATGCTACTACCACCATGTGTCAAAGTGAGGATGGTGTGTTCATGGTGATGAGCAGTGTTACTTTTCCACCACACATAGCGCTTTGTATTTAAGCCAAAAGTTAAACTTCAGTCTCACATGACCAGAGCACATTCTTCTAATGGTTTTCTTTTTGCCGCTCTTCCATAAATGCCAGATTAGCGCATCGGCATCCCGCGCGGCATCCCACTCCTGATTAGGCCCAAATTAATTGGCCTAATCAGGAATGAGTCTCGCGCCATGAAATCCGTGGGAAGAAAGGATATGTTGCTTCTTTTTCCCTCTAGCTTAAAAAAATTGCTAGTGGGGAAAAAAAGCAAGCAGCTCCCATTGAAATGAATGGGAGCCTTTTTAGCAGGTGTATTTTGAGGCGTATTCCGCGTCAAAATTTGCCTGCAAAAAACTCCATGTGAACATACCTTTAATGTGCCACATGGATACATTCCCTGCTAAGCTATGACTCAGTAACTGCCCAGTGTAGTCAATCTATGTTCAACAACATAGTGCAAAACTCTATCCCTACATTGACAGGTCCTTAGACTCCTCATTAGCTACCCAAAAACACCCTACATGAGGAATTTCTTGACCAGACAGAACTACATGTCCTTCCTATTTATAGTGGCTTTGTTGTAACTACCTTATATATGAATAGTAATATTTTTATAAAAGGGTAGTATACCTATTTCTCAATCCTTACAGATGTCTTTCTAATTTAAGTCATCTCCCTCTCTGACCTCTGTCTCCACATTAGACCCTGCACCAGAGTGAAGTTCTGTTCTATAAGAGAGGACATTCCCAAAGCTGTAAAGCTAAACTGGAAAAGGGCTATCACATTTGAGCAGGTCCCCATTTGATTGCATGAATGGTGCTTTGTCCATTTACATACAGCATAGCCATAAATGCTCCCAAAGCAGCCTACAGTACATACTTTTAAGGCCTTTGAAGAATTGAGCTGTGAATATTATTAAAAGGGCTCTATCATTAGAAAAAGTCATTTTTAACTAAGCACATCCTTGCATAGCCTTTAGAAAGGCTATTCCATACATATCTTTTGTATGTAAATCACCTCAATGGTTTTTGAATGAGCTGGCTTTTATTCAAATGCTAATTAGCCTCTCGGTGCACCCCGGAAGTCTCATTGTGCACCCTCTGCCTATTGTTTCCTATGTATGTATAGAGCACAGGCTACTTCTGCTGCTGACTTCCTGCTTCCTGTTTGCACACACAGATAGGAGAGAATAGCAGAGAGCAGTGCTGCTGGGAACTTCCTGTGCATGGGGAGAAGCTAATTAGCATATGAATAAAAACGGGCTCATTCAAAAGCCGCTGACACAATTTACATACTAAAGGTAGGTGTGAAATAGCTAAAGGCTATGCATGTATGTGCTTAGTTAAAAATGACTTTTCCCAATGATAGAGCTCCTTTAAGCCAAGTAGTTGTGTACATACAAGGTGCCAATCATAGTCAACAACCTTATAAACTTTGTGGACAACTGTTACATATAATGTGAAAAAAAATGTGATAATTAATTTTCTATAGTCCTTTTATGTGCCTCCAGCTTTGCTAATGTTACAATGTACCATACTATATATTACACAATTTGCAGGTTGCTTAAGATGTAAAGGGATTTCAGCATATTATTGCTTAGGTAATCGGTTACAGCTGATTTCATGTAAAGAAACATTTTGCGTAGGAGGATGATTAAAAGGCCTAATTAAAATTCAGAGTGTTCTGGTTCTTAAACTGGAAACAATATCCACCGGTATCCTGAAAAATGATATCATCTTTGTGAAACAGAGCTGCAATAATAGGCTGAGTTGTAGAGCATAGGAATATAAGGGACTTGGTTTGCTTTTTAGCAATTTCTACGACACATATTCCAACTATAAATAGCTTCCAGACAAGCCAAAAAAATTTTTTAATTGTTTATCTTGAGACATGCCTAAAGAAAATGAGCATTCCCCAATGTGTTCACGCATCTAAATCTGTCTATTTATTGTTTGAACCATCCTGACCCCCAAAAAGCTATTTTAATCCAATGTTAAACATTAACATTGATTCTAGCGTGACACTTGCATTTATACATTTACTTTTACTACTAAGCTGCCTCATTTTAATCACTCTATGGTGAGGTTAGTATTCTTTGGTCCCTGATGTATTATGCCTGCTAGATTCAGCACAATGCCGAGGTTAAAAACTGTTTCAACATCAACTATGGCTGTAGATCACAATAAAAAGCTTCCTTGGTGTTCAGACCAATAAATAAATTAGAAGGAGGGCTTTAAGCTCTGCATGATAAAACAAACTGAAAGTGGGGCAGGGAATGAACAACCTCTGCAATGAGTCTCGCCCGGGGCTAGAAAGAATTAGACGTTCTTTTGTATAACAATGTATGGTGCTGTAACAATACAAAGAGTTGGTGACTGAGATTTTCACAGCCTCGGGATAGCAGTGATTTGGCAGTGTATAATGATATTGATGGCCAGAAATTCACTAAATAAATCTTGTCTTTGCGACTCATATTTTCAACCTGCAGCTCTGAACAGAATGGAAGATTTGACTTGATGTGTTTATTGCCGGGAGCATGGATATTCTCCCTGTACATATCTCTACAAAACATAAGATGGAGTTTTAGTGAGGTTTAGAAATGTATAAAAAGAAATGAAGAAATTAATGACATGAGAAATAATTTTAGTTTGGGGCGTGTGAGAAGTTAACACAGGTTAAATGGGAAATTTTGGGAAAAAGAATTATCTTTCCAAATATATTTTGTTTAACCATCAGTGCTATTGTGTCACAGTATAGCACAAGTACTTTTTTGTTCCTAAAACACTAGAAATAATAAAATAATTGTTGTAAATATTGATTTCTTTATCAGTGAGAGAATGAATCCCAGCGCAGTCTGAATGCTTTATGGAGTGAGCAGGAAATCTGTAGCCCTGCAAAATGCATCTTCTAGTGCCTGCACTTTTCCTATATGCTTTACAATAGTAAAAGATACATTATTTTTAAAAGTGTATTATGATATTATGTTTGGTACGTTACCATGTTTAATGTCTATGATGCTGTCAATGGGGGACTGCATTTATTTAGGAGATGTTATTTCAGTCTGGCATTTCCCAAACCTCAATGGGTACCAACCAAATAATATAACAAGCTTAGTATGAGAATGGGTGTTTCTTTTGAGAAGTTAAGGAGTTTTCCAAAAATTTTAATGACTTATCCTTATGATTAGTCAAAAATATCAGATTTGTTGGGGATTTTTTTCTTTTCTTACAGACTATAATGTCATACAGTCCTTTTGTATTTCAGTGCCATTCAAGTGAATGGGAATGAGCTGCAATGTCAGGTGCAGCTGGTATGAAATATATAGTGCTATATCTGGTATACAATAAAGTGGTTTCAGCACCCACTTGAGTGCCGTGGCCTCAATGGGGTGCTGGGACTCAGACTCCTGCTGACCTGCTACTGATGATCTATCCTAAATATTTATGCAAAATGTGTAGAAATGCTAGGTTAATTTTAAGACATAAGCATATTACAGGGGTTGCAGCAGTAACAATCACTACCGGGCTCTAGAACCTGAAGAGGTCCAAAGTTTCCCTCTGCCTCATAAAATATACCACTATTCTAAATGGTACAAGGTACATAGGGGTCCTATTACAGACTTTACATTAAGCGCAGGGGCTTAATGTTATGCTGGTGCTTTAAAGGGATTATATCATTAAAATGCAATTTTTTGTGACTAACATGTAGGAATAGCCTTCTCCTACCTATAGATATCGTCTCCGCGCCGCCATTCATTAGAAATCACGGTTTTCTTCGGTATGCAAATGAGTTCTCTTGCAGCACTGAGGGTGTCCCCAATGTTGCGCGAGAACTCTCCAGCAATGTGTCTTCTTCTGGATCGGCCTCTTCACGTGTCTTCTTCCGGCCTTGGCTTGAAACTTCTATGCATGAGCAAGTCAGCTCTGCCATCAAGCCTCGCATGCGTAGAAGTTTCAAGCCAAGACCGGAAGAAGATACATGAAGAGGCTGTTCCAGAAGAAGATGGACATGTCGCTGGAGAGTTCTCTTGCAGCATTGGGGACACCTCCAGTGCTGATTGAGCACTGGGGACCACCCCCAGTGCTGCAAGAGAACTCATTTGCATACCGAAGAAAACTGGGATTTCTACTGAACGGCAGCGCTGAGAAGACATCTAAAGGTAGGAGAAGAATAGCCTTTCTTAAGGCTATTCCTACTTGTTAGACACAAAAAATTACATTTTAATCATAGGATCCCTTTAAAGATTCAGTTTTCTCATGAAATCACTTTAATACATTATTACAACATGCTGGAAGACTACAATTCCACAGGCATAGCCAGCCAAGAGAGAGTCAGGAAAAAGACCCTGGGGCTTTATTTCAGAGATCCTTGTGAGTCCTTTAGGTGGGATCTGCATGAATGCCTTTTGTTTTATCTTACATTGCTATTACAACTAATGCTATTACAACTAATTGCTATTACAACTAATAAGATATTCTATCCAGTTATATAGGCACATAGACTGCATAACATGCTGTACATAGCTTATCTGTATATGCAGTGAATGTACTTTGCAACTCTTGCAGGGGTTGTGGGACTAAAGATCATCTAGCCTTACAGGTAAGGGCTCGTTCACATCTGCGGCCCGGCACTCCGTACTTAGGTTTCCGTTTCCTGCCTAAAACAGAGGCAGGAGACGGAAACCTGCAGGAGTCTCTCTCACCCATTCATTTGAATGGGTGAGAGAGATGTCCGGCCGTGCGCGGCGGTGAGCATTTTAGGCTCTCCGCCGCGAAACCGGGTTTTATAATCCGGACACAGAGTCGGACATGCAGTACTCTGTGTCCGGATAAAAAAAATCCGGTTTCGCGGCGGAGAAACTAAAACGCTCACCGCCGCGCACGGCCGGACCCGGTCTATGGTTTCTGTCTTCTGGCATGCAGAAGACGGAAACCATAGAATGGAGACCCCAAACGCAGGTGTGAACCCAGCGTCAGGGTCCCAACGGGGATTCATCTGTTTCTATGTGGGCTAGTCCAACCTTGCCTCTATCTTTTTATCTATCCGCAGTAGGACATACAGAACCAAAGCTAAAGGGTATGTGAGTTTTCATGAAGAGCTTACATATTTGAAGAGTTGTTATCAGCAGTCTGTTCTTCCTGTTTAAGCCTCCATACATGGTGTCTATCAGAGTTTCTGCTACTTTTAGATCCATTATGGCTGCAGCACATTAGCAATACAATGCAGAGCAGTCTGCCACTCTTCTTCCATTACCACTACTACTGGTTTCTTTACGTGTAGGCATGGCAGAAGTAACTGTAAAAAAGCAAACAAATAGCTGAGAAAAGCACAAGTGAACATAATAGAAATCTTGCCTTGGCTTTGATGAAAAAAAGTTCCCTGACACAGGAAAAGAGAAAGCTTAGTAAAATTGTAAAAGCTTCTTTCTGTCTATGACTAAGATCGCATGAGCAATAACACTTCATATGCACTTCTCTCTGAGCAGTGTACAGGCAGATCTGTGTATAAACACACAGATCTTGTGAAAAGAACCTCTTTTCTACACTTTCTATGTGCCATCTTGAGCGTCTTGGTGTACATCACATGACTATGGTTTGTATTTCACATGACTAGGGACTGATTTTTTTCCACTGAGAGTAAGCAGAATGAATGAAAGCAAGCAGAGCTTTAGAAACCTGTGAGGAAATGATACATGAAGTATATAAATATATTAGAAAATTGTACAACTTTTTATTATACAAATAATAGCATTAGTGTCTCAAAATTGATCTGAAAGTGGCCAACCCCTTTAGGTTGTCTGAAAAGTTAGTGACCATTTTATCCCTACCCCATTAGTGAAACCATGTCTACTCAGCCATTCTAAAGTTAAAAAAAAAACGATCAGCAGAAAGTAAGCTTGTCTACAAGAAATATGCTAAAAATCTTAAACGGAAAAGGTATATCTACAGTCCTATGAAAAAGTTTGGGCACCCCTATTAATCTTAATCACTTTTATTTCTAAATATTTTGGTGTTTGCAACAGCCATTTCAGTTTGATATATCTAATAATAATCTAATTTTGATATATATAATAACACAGTAATATTTCAGGATTGAAATGAGGTTTATTGTACTAACAGAAAATGTGCAATATGCATTAAACCAAAATTTGACCAATGCAAAAGTATGGGCACCTCAACAGAAAAGTGCCATTAATATTTAGTAGATCCTCCTTTTGCACAGATAACAGCCTGTAGTCGCTTCCTGTAGCTTTTAATCAGTTCCTGGATCCTGGATGAAGGTATTTTGGACCATTCCTCTTTACAAAACAATTCAAGTTAAGTTTGATGGTCGCCGAGCATGGACAGCCCGCTTCAAATCATCCCACAGATGTTCAATGATATTCAGGTCTGGGGACTGGGATGGCCATTCCAGAACATTGTAATTGTTCCTCTGCATGAATGCCTGAGTCGATTTGGAGCGGTGTTTTGGATCATTGTCTTGCTGAAATATCCATCCCCGGCGTAACTTCAACTTCGTCACTGATTCTTGAACATTATTCTCAAGAATTTGCTGATACTGAGTGGAATCCATGTGACCCTCAACTTTAACAAGATTCCCGGTGCCGGCATTGGCCACACAGCCCTAAAGCATGATGGAACCTCCACCAAATTTTACAGTGGGTAGCATACAGTGCTAGTTCTAGTGCACCCTCGGCTCTGCTACATCTGATGTAGCAGAGCCGAGTGTGCACACTCAGCTCTGCTATATCAGATGAGCTGACCGGCACACGGTGGAGTTGAGCAGAACTGGCTCAGCACTGCTAAGTCTCTGCATACCCATAGGAATGCATTGGCCAGCCTTCGGCCAATCAGCGCTGGCTCTGCTGGAGGAGGCGGAGTCTAAGGTCAGACCTGAATGGAGACTGGTGTGGAGCGATCTTAGACTCCGCCTCCTCCAGCAGAGCCAGCACTGATTGGTCGAATTCCGTACTCTGGCCAATCAGCTCTGTCCAATGCATTCCTATGGGGAAAAGTTAGCTTGCGAAAATCGCAAGCTGACAGGGATTTCCATGAAATAAAGTGACTTTTATGCCCCCAGACATGCTTCCCCTGCTGTCCCAGTGTCATTCCAGGGTGTTGGTATCATTTCCTGGGGTGTCATAGTGGACTTGGTGACCCTCCAGACATGGATTTGGGTTTCCCCCTTAACGAGTATATGTTCCCCATAGACTATAATGGGGTTCGAAATCCGTTTGAACACTTGAACAGTGAGCGGCTGTTCGAATCGAATTTCGAACCTCGAACATTTTAGTGTTCGCTCATCTCTAATCAAAACCCCCCTACTGTTCATCGATTGGTGCCCAATAGTGACCCTGCTTTCATTCTACTCAACATACTGCTTTAGCAGTCAGCCACCATTTGCATCCATATACAAGCATTGTTGTGACAGAGTTTACACAGATATCTCACCAGCCAGCATGTCTTATTTTCCTTGATAATACCATGTTATTTGATTAGGGAAAACAATTTTATTTTCTTTATTAGATCTAATGATATCAATAATTATTAAAAAAAAAAAAAACTTGAATCAAAAATAAAGTGAACTTTGCTGTAAATCATCAGTCATGTTTCCTTGGCTATTTATTTGCCTTCCAACCATGGCTGCAATTCCTATACAGTTGCATCACAGCCCCATGGGTGACAATATATGCTGTCATCTATGGACAAGCACATACAGACCAATTTGTTTCAGTTTCTTATGCAATCCTTGCACACCATGAGATGTGGTGCAGGGGGAATTGAGCTGGAGCCCACCCCAGGGCCGCCATAAACACATTCATTTTTTTTAAACTATATAGAGCATATAAGGGGCTGCAAATATATATAAGGGATCATTAGGAGGCATTATTACTATTTGGATATGATCTGTATATGGGGTAATAGAGAATATAAGGAGTCATTGGAGGCATTATTACTAGGGGAATATAATTTATATAAGGGGGCATAGAAAATATATGGGGTAATTGGGGCATTATTACTATGGGGAGACCATTTATTTATATAAGAGGTCATTGGAGACATTATAAATAAAACGGATCAATAATGGGCGTGAATAATATAACTTGGGGTATTTATATAAGGAGGCATTAGGGGTACAATATTTATCCCAGGGGACACAATATAAGGAGGTACACATGCAGTGTTAAATTAAGGAGCACTTGGCCTTTATTAGAGGGGTTTTCCATTCCACTTTTATTGATGATCAGCCTTCAAGATAGATCATCAATAAGAGATCAACACATAGATTGTAGAAGACTCCTGCCATTTTATGTAAATGGTATATTTGTTACCACTCTACACTGCTCCAAGAATGGTAAAGAAAATGCTCACTTTATGCACATAATGTGGGAGTGCACTCATTTATGTTCCTACTGGCATATGGTTTAGCACATGGTCAGGAAGATTTATAGTTTCTCATTGGACCCCAAAACTAGAGTGTGGGACTGTTGGATGTCAATATAGAATATAGACCTGGACTTCTAGGTATGTCCCTTATTTTAGATTATGTTTACAAACTGTCCTAAAACCTTCCTAAAATCTTTCTATATAGATAGACTTCTATCTACAATTTGGATTATTAGAAAAAAATCCTAAACCAAAATATAATTGAATTTTTACTAAAATTGAAGGTCACTGAATACAGGAAAATACAGGGTTCAACAATGAAAAAAACAAAACAAAACAAAAATACAACAAAAACAAGGGGCTGATGTTCATTAAGGGGGGGGGAGGGCTTATTACCTAACCAACAGCAAGCACAGGGGGAGACCAAACTGAAACAGAGACAAGAGACAGGAATGGAGAAAGGGATACAGGGGGATACAAAGATACACAGTGTACAGAGGCACAGCACAGAAACAACTGCCATTAGTTAGTCTGTAGAGACTGATCAATAATGGCGATTGGAGGTGGTGGTACCACTGTATGACCCCTGATCCTCAACAGTGATTGGTGCTATATAATCAATGTCAGAGGCCGCCTCACCTGTGGGCACAAATAATTGGATCCAAGCCCACAAGCTGCTACTGGCCAATCAAATTTGATCAGCTAATAGCAACAATTGCCATTGCAGAGGGAGTGGCCATGATTTTCCCCAGGCATTGTGAGAGAATTGTCTGCTGTCCCCGGACATGGTGAGTAGAGAGGAGTGCATAGCATTCGATAGAGTAGGTATTCAAACGAATATTACGGTATTCAAAATACTCGTACTCTATCGAATACTACTCCTATTCACAGTAAAGATTTGATTCTGAACCAGCGTTGATTGGCTGAATACTATACAGTGTATAGCATTTGGCCATTCAACGCTGGTTCTGCAGCAGGCTCGTCTTTGCTAGTCGGGAGAGCTGGCAGCTTGCGGTTATGCGGGAGCTGACTTTTTCTCATAGGAATGCATTGACCAGCGTTGATTGGCTGAATGCTATACAGTGTATAGCATTCGGGCAATCAACGCTGGTTCTGCCGGAGGCTCATCTGTGACGAGGCGGAGTCTAAGATCGGACTGCTGTGCTCCGATCTTAGACTCCGCCTCCTCACAGACGAGCCTCCGGCAGAACCAGCGTTGATTGGCCGAATGCTGTACCCGGTATAGCATTTGGCCAATCAACACTGGTCAATGCATTCCTATGAGAAAAAGTCAGCTCCCGCTGTCAGCTCTCCTGACTAGCAAAGACGAGCCTGCTGCAGAACCAGCGTTGATTGGCCGAATGCTAAACAGTGTATAGCATTCAGCCACTCAATGCTGGTTCTTCAGGACGAGTAAGGGTCGGTTCACATTAGCGCTTGCCACCTGTCTGGAAGGAGTCCGCAAGAGGACCCTCCCGAACGGAATATCAGTTAAGCACACGGACATAGCATATAATGGGCTCCGGGTGCTTGCCGCGTACTGTCCACATGAATCATTTGTGCGGGAAGTGCTTAACTGTCCAGCACATGCAGTTGTGCTGATAATTCGTTGGAGAGGTGGGGGGTCCTCCTGTGGACTCTTTCCAGACGGGAGGCGAGATGTGAACCAGCCCATAGTCTATGGGGTCCATGCGCTTTAACTGCACTTCGCTCCTCCTAAACACTCTCCTCCTGCTACTTGTGGACTTGGTGACTCTGCTTTAGCTGAATAGTGGTTTCCTCTGAAACGAGCATTTTTTCCCATAGACTATAATGGGATTCGATATTCGATCGAGTGGTCGAATATTGAGGCTCTACTCGAAATGAATATCGAATCTCGAATATTTCACTACTCGCTCATCTCTAATGGTGAGTGGTTAATGCTGAGCTGTACTATTACGGCAGTTTACCATAAGTCCTTGGTGGCCACATCATAATAATACAGTGCAAGTCACCAAGGGGTTAATAAAGATGAAAAACTATAAATTATGGCTAGTAAATATTGTTATTGTTTTTTTATAAGCATAATTATTATTCACGTTAGAGTTAAATAAAAGCAAACTCAGTATTAGTCTGCCTAATTTTGGCAATATAAAATCACTGTTTTAATATATATAATAAATTAAATTGTGGATGACGCTTTACCTTTAAATTCATTGAAATATATACATAATAACTGTTTGAAATGTATTGCTCTGTTTTATCTAATAAAGGAACCTGTCTCTTGTAAATATAAAGATCAGAAAATTAATTATTGCAATAAATTACTTTGCCGTAAGATGTAACCTTTTCAGCAGACGGCATACGAGGGAAATGTCACAGAGCATGCTGTTTTTTGTGCACTGGCAACAGTATTTACTACAGCTGTGGAAGCAGAATCACCTGTCATCAAAGCGTTGTTATCTAATTTGCCCTGTTTGATATTATTGACCCCGCTCTTTACTGATCCGTTAAGGAATATTAACGCTTTCTAAGCTGACGACTTCCCCAAAACATATAAATCCTGATTTGCACTAGTCTTACATGGAAGCGTTAATCACTTCTATAGATTTTTTATGTGAGTATTGAAGATTTTACCTAGCACAATTACATTTATTTATTAGCTAGAGGAAATAGTCCTTCTTGTCGCTGAAGTGAGAAGAAACCAAGTTTTCTGAAATGGCATTTGCTAATTTGTCACGTATGTGTCCCTAATGTCTGCATCCCTTGAGCAAATGTATGATCTTGTTATAAATCCTGCCTTTAAGATAATCTTTTTTATTGAAGTGGAAAGAAGTTTAAAGGAATGGCTTAGAAATTTATAGCAGCAAATAAAAGAAAAATATAGATAAGAACACAACTTGACTTAATATGAAGCTTGTAAAATTCTTCTGTGAAGAGAAATGAAATCACCTTTCACCCAAGAGGTTGCAGACACAACAACTTTTATAAGCCTTTATATTTGGGGAAACCTTCCAAAATTCTCACATGACTAATGTAAAAAATAAGAGACCTCTTTAGGTTCTGTACAGAGTTCGTAACAACCATAGGAGCTACAGTAGCTGCAGATGTTGGGACCTGCCCAAAGTTACAAGAACCTTCAGGCAAAACTGTTATATTAATAAAATGTGTTTTCTAGTGCAACGTCTGATAAGGTAGTGAATGGAATTATCTCTACGTGTTTTTTATTTATTTAACATCCTTGCATTTAATGTAGTTTAAGACAAAAGAAAATCTATGTTTTCCTCTGTAGACTTTCTGCTTGTACTACACCTACATGGAAAACGCCACCGTAGGGATAATTGACATGTAAAGATGAGAGAGTACTGTTCGGATCAGCCGATCCGAACAGCACGCTCACATAGAAATGAATGGACGTAGCTGGCACGCGGGGGTTAAGCAGCCGGCCGCCATCAAAGCGGAAGTACCAGGTGCATCCATTCATTTCTATGGAGCGTGCTGTTCGGATCGGCTGATCCGAACAGTACTCGCTCATCTCTATTGACATGCTGAGATTTGCAAAAATGCTTGTGTATTTGAAATGACAGCATCTCCATTGCAGATTTTTTTCTGCAATGTGTAGATGGGATTAGGGTCAGGGGATCAGGGGATGGCGCGTTTAAACCCTTGGTGTTCGGCCGCTTCCATTCAATCCTATGAGAGCAAGGTATTCAAAACTAGAGTTTCGAATACTATTCGCTCATCTCTAGTCAAAATCACATCCGCTTTGCAGGTATTGTAAAACGCTGCGTTTTTTTTCCTTAAAGTAGTTTATACGTTTTATTACTTCTGCGCATTAATAGCCCTTTCATGTTTTTGCATTGCCATATTCTAAGAGCCATTACTTTCAAAGTTTTCAATTGATTGAGCTGTATAGGGGCATATATTTTTTACAGGATGATCTGTAGTTTTCATCTATACTATTTTCAACATTAAAAGTTTAATATAAAACTAAAGTTTTTTTCATGCAGAGAAGACAACAATAAAGCAACAAAGCTGGGGAATCGGGTATGCAAAGAGGGAGAAAGGGATGAACATAACTGGGAGAGAGGATTATACAACAGGGAAGAAGAGCAAGCATACAAGGCTCTCTTGCAGTGGAGCCACACATAATAGTGTTGAGCATTGCATGAGAAGTATGATATGGGGGGAGTATTGGAATCACAAAAGACTCGAGGGTGTTGCAACTTAAGAGAAAAAAAACAAGAAGGAGAAAGTAAGAGAAAGTGGGGCTAAGACAAAGGTTGTCATATGGTTGTTTTGAGTATTGTCATAGTTGACAAGTGGGTATTAGAGATGAGCGAACACTAAAATGTTCGAGGTTCGAAATTCGATTCGAACAGCCGCTCAATGTTCGTGTGTTCGAACGGGTTTCGAACCCCATTATAGTCTATGGGGAACAGATACTCGTTAAGGGGGAAACCCAAATCCGTGTCTGGAGGGTCACCAAGTCCACTATGACACCCCAGGAAATGATGCCAACACCTCTGGAATGACACTGGGACAGCAGGGGAAGCATGTCTGGGGGCATCTAACACACCAAAGACCCTCTATTACCCCAACATCACAGCCTAACAACTACACACTTTACACACTCAATACCACCTCTCTGACAGTAGGAAAAAGTGTATTTGGCACTTGCAGTGAGGAGAGCTTGTCACCAGCAGTGAATTTGGCCCTTGTAGTAAGTTGAGGTTGGCACCAACATTTGTTTTGAAAATCAGGGTGGATTGAGCCTCTAACCAGCAGAGTTTGGGCAAATTCATGGTGGAGGGAGCCTCTAAACAGCCCAGTTTGGGCAAATTCATGGTGGAGGGAGCCTCTAAAAACCCCAGTTTGGACCAATTCATGGTGGAGGGAGCCTCTAACCAGCCCAGTTTGGGCAAATTCATGGTGGAGGGAGCCTCTAACCAGCCCAGTTTGGGCAAATTCATGGTGGAGGGAGCCTCTAACCAGCCCAGTTTGGACCAATTAATGGTGGAGGGAGCCTCTAACCAGCCCAGTTTGGACCAATTAATGGTGGAGGGAGCCTCTAACCACCCCAGTTTGGACCAATTCATGGTGGAGGGAGCCTCTAAACAGCCAAGTTTGGACCAATTCATGGTGGAGGGAGCCTCTAAAAACCCCAGTTTGGACCAATTCATGGTGGAGGGAGCCTCTAACCAGCCCAGTTTGGGCAAATTCATGGTGGAGGGAGCCTCTAAACAGCCCAGTTTGGACCAATTCATGGTGGAGGGAGCCTCTAACCAGCCCAGTTTGGACCAATTAATGGTGGAGGGAGCCTCTAACCAGCCCAGTTTGGACCAATTAATGGTGGAGGGAGCCTCTAACCAGCCCAGTTTGGACCAATTAATGGTGGAGGGAGCCTCTAACCAGCCCAGTTTGGACCAATTAATGGTGGAGGGAGCCTCTAACCACCCCAGTTTGGACCAATTCATGGTGGAGGGAGCCTCTAAACAGCCAAGTTTGGACCAATTCATGGTGGAGGGAGCCTCTAAAAACCCCAGTTTGGACCAATTCATGGTGGAGGGAGCCTCTAACCAGCCCAGTTTGGGCAAATTCATGGTGGAGGGAGCCTCTAACCAGCCCAGTTTGGACCAATTAATGGTGGAGGGAGCCGCTAAACAGCCCAGTTTGGGCAAATTCATGGTGGAGGGAGCCTCTAAACAGCCCAGTTTGGACCAATTCATGGTGGAGGGAGCCTCTAAAAAACCCAGTTTGGACCAATTCATGGTGGAGGGAGCCTCTAAACAGCCCAGTTTGGGCAAATTCATGGTGGAGGGAGCCTCTAAACAGCCCAGTTTGGGCAAATTCATGGTGGAGGGAGCCTCTAACCAGCCCAGTTTGGACCAATTAATGGTGGAGGGAGCCTCTAAACAGCCAAGTTTTGGGAAATTCATGGTGGAGGGAGCCTCTAACCAGCCCAGTTTGGACCAATTCATGGTGGAGGGAGCCTCTAAACAGCCCAGTTTGGGCAAATTCATGGTGGAGGGAGCCTCTAAAAAACCCAGTTTGGACCAATTCATGGTGGAGGGAGCCTCTAACCAGCCCAGTTTGGACCAATTCATGGTGGAGGGAGCTTCTAAACAGCCAAGTTTGGACCAATTCATGGTGGAGGGAGCCTCTAAAACCCCCAGTTTGGACCAATTCATGGTGGAGGGAGCCTCTAACCAGCCCAGTTTGGGCAAATTCATGGTGGAGGGAGCCTCTAAACAGCCCAGTTTGGGCAAATTCATGGTGGAGGGAGCCTCTAACCAGCCCAGTTTGGACCAATTAATGGTGGAGGGAGCCTCTAACCAGCCCAGTTTGGACCAATTAATGGTGGAGGGAGCCGCTAAACAGCCCAGTTTGGGCAAATTCATGGTGGAGGGAGCCTCTAAACAGCCCAGTTTGGACCAATTCATGGTGGAGGGAGCCTCTAAAAAACCCAGTTTGGACCAATTCATGGTGAAGGGAGCCTCTAAACAGCCCAGTTTGGGCAAATTCATGGTGGAGGGAGCCTCTAAACAGCCCAGTTTGGGCAAATTCATGGTGGAGGGAGCCTCTAACCAGCCCAGTTTGGACCAATTAATGGTGGAGGGAGCCTCTAAACAGCCAAGTTTTGGGAAATTCATGGTGGAGGGAGCCTCTAACCAGCCCAGTTTGGACCAATTCATGGTGGAGGGAGCCTCTAAACAGCCCAGTTTGGGCAAATTCATGGTGGAGGGAGCCTCTAAAAAACCCAGTTTGGACCAATTCATGGTGGAGGGAGCCTCTAACCAGCCCAGTTTGGACCAATTAATGGTGGAGGGAGCCTCTAAACAGCCAAGTTTGGACCAATTCATGGTGGAGGGAGCCTCTAAAAACCCCAGTTTGGACCAATTCATGGTGGAGGGAGCCTCTAACCAGCCCAGTTTGGGCAAATTCATGGTGGAGGGAGCCTCTAAACAGCCCGGTTTGGGCAAATTCATGGTGGAGGGAGCCTCTAACCAGCCCAGTTTGGACCAATTAATGGTGGAGGGAGCCTCTAACCAGCCCAGTTTGGACCAATTAATGGTGGAGGGAGCCTCTAACCACCCCAGTTTGGACCAATTCATGGTGGAGGGAGCCTCTAAACAGCCAAGTTTGGACCAATTCATGGTGGAGGGAGCCTCTAAAAACCCCAGTTTGGACCAATTCATGGTGGAGGGAGCCTCTAACCAGCCCAGTTTGGGCAAATTCATGGTGGAGGGAGCCTCTAAACAGCCCAGTTTGGGCAAATTCATGGTGGAGGGAGCCTCTAACCAGCCCAGTTTGGACCAATTAATGGTGGAGGGAGCCGCTAAACAGCCCAGTTTGGGCAAATTCATGGTGGAGGGAGCCTCTAAACAGCCCAGTTTGGGCAAATTCATGGTGGAGGGAGCCTCTAACCAGCCCAGTTTGGACCAATTAATGGTGGAGGGAGCCTCTAAACAGCCAAGTTTTGGGAAATTCATGGTGGAGGGAGCCTCTAACCAGCCCAGTTTGGACCAATTCATGGTGGAGGGAGCCTCTAAACAGCCCAGTTTGGGCAAATTCATGGTGGAGGGAGCCTCTAAAAAACCCAGTTTGGACCAATTCATGGTGGAGGGAGCCTCTAACCAGCCCAGTTTGGACCAATTAATGGTGGAGGGAGCCTCTAAACAGCCAAGTTTGGACCAATTCATGGTGGAGGGAGCCTCTAAAAACCCCAGTTTGGACCAATTCATGGTGGAGGGAGCCTCTAACCAGCCCAGTTTGGACCAATTAATGGTGGAGGGAGCCTCTAAACAGCCAAGTTTGGACCAATTCATGGTGGAGGGAGCCTCTAAAAACCCCAGTTTGGACCAATTCATGGTGGAGGGAGCCTCTAACCAGCCCAGTTTGGGCAAATTCATGGTGGAGGGAGCCTCTAACCAGCCCAGTTTGGGCAAATTCATGGTGGAGGGAGCCTCTAACCAGCCCAGTTTGGACCAATTAATGGTGGAGGGAGCCTCTAACCAGCCCAGTTTGGACCAATTAATGGTGGAGGGAGCCTCTAACCACCCCAGTTTGGACCAATTCATGGTGGAGGGAGCCTCTAAACAGCCAAGTTTGGACCAATTCATGTTGGATGGAGCCTCTAAAAACCCCAGTTTGGACCAATTCATGGTGGAGGGAGCCTCTAACCAGCCCAGTTTGGGCAAATTCATGGTGGAGGGAGCCTCTAACCAGCCCAGTTTGGGCAAATTCATGGTGGAGGGAGCCTCTAACCAGCCCAGTTTGGACCAATTAATGGTGGAGGGAGCCGCTAAACAGCCCAGTTTGGGCAAATTCATGGTGGAGGGAGCCTCTAAACAGCCCAGTTTGGGCAAATTCATGGTGGAGGGAGCCTCTAACCAGCCCAGTTTGGACCAATTAATGGTGGAGGGAGCCTCTAAACAACCAAGTTTTGGGAAATTCATGGTGGAGGGAGCCTCTAACCAGCCCAGTTTGGACCAATTCATGGTGGAGGGAGCCTCTAAACAGCCCAGTTTGGGCAAATTCATGGTGGAGGGAGCCTCTAAAAAACCCAGTTTGGACCAATTCATGGTGGAGGGAGCCTCTAACCAGCCCAGTTTGGACCAATTAATGGTGGAGGGAGCCTCTAAACAGCCAAGTTTGGACCAATTCATGGTGGAGGGAGCCTCTAAAAACCCCAGTTTGGACCAATTCATGGTGGAGGGAGCCTCTAACCAGCCCAGTTTGGGCAAATTCATGGTGGAGGGAGCCTCTAAACAGCCCAGTTTGGGCAAATTCATGGTGGAGGGAGCCTCTAAACAGCCCAGTTTGGGCAAATTCATGGTGGAGGGAGCCTCTAACCAGCCCAGTTTGGACCAATTAATGGTGGAGGGAGCCTCTAACCAGCCCAGTTTGGACCAATTAATGGTGGAGGGAGCCTCTAACCACCCCAGTTTGGACCAATTCATGGTGGAGGGAGCCTCTAAACAGCCAAGTTTGGACCAATTCATGGTGGAGGGAGCCTCTAAAAACCCCAGTTTGGACCAATTCATGGTGGAGGGAGCCTCTAACCAGCCCAGTTTGGGCAAATTCATGGTGGAGGGAGCCTCTAAACAGCCCAGTTTGGGCAAATTCATGGTGGAGGGAGCCTCTAACCAGCCCAGTTTGGACCAATTAATGGTGGAGGGAGCCGCTAAACAGCCCAGTTTGGGCAAATTCATGGTGGAGGGAGCCTATAAACAGCCCAGTTTGGGCAAATTCATGGTGGAGGGAGCCTCTAACCAGCCCAGTTTGGACCAATTAATGGTGGAGGGAGCCTCTAAACAGCCAAGTTTTGGGAAATTCATGGTGGAGGGAGCCTCTAACCAGCCCAGTTTGGACCAATTCATGGTGGAGGGAGCCTCTAAACAGCCCAGTTTGGGCAAATTCATGGTGGAGGGAGCCTCTAAAAAACCCAGTTTGGACCAATTCATGGTGGAGGGAGCCTCTAACCAGCCCAGTTTGGACCAATTAATGGTGGAGGGAGCCTCTAAACAGCCAAGTTTGGACCAATTCATGGTGGAGGGAGCCTCTAAAAACCCCAGTTTGGACCAATTCATGGTGGAGGGAGCCTCTAACCAGCCCAGTTTGGACCAATTAATGGTGGAGGGAGCCTCTAAACAGCCAAGTTTGGACCAATTCATGGTGGAGGGAGCCTCTAAAAACCCCAGTTTGGACCAATTCATGGTGGAGGGAGCCTCTAACCAGCCCAGTTTGGGCAAATTCATGGTGGAGGGAGCCTCTAAACAGCCCAGTTTGGGCAAATTCATGGTGGAGGGAGCCTCTAACCAGCCCAGTTTGGACCAATTAATGGTGGAGGGAGCCTCTAACCAGCCCAGTTTGGACCAATTAATGGTGGAGGGAGCCTCTAACCACCCCAGTTTGGACCAATTCATGGTGGAAGGAGCCTCTAAACAGCCAAGTTTGGACCAATTCATGGTGGAGGGAGCCTCTAAAAACCCCAGTTTGGACCAATTCATGGTGGAGGGAGCCTCTAACCAGCCCAGTTTGGGCAAATTCATGGTGGAGGGAGCCTCTAAACAGCCCAGTTTGGGCAAATTCATGGTGGAGGGAGCCTCTAACCAGCCCAGTTTGGACCAATTAATGGTGGAGGGAGCCGCTAAACAGCCCAGTTTGGGCAAATTCATGGTGGAGGGAGCCTCTAAACAGCCCAGTTTGGGCAAATTCATGGTGGAGGGAGCCTCTAACCAGCCCAGTTTGGACCAATTAATGGTGGAGGGAGCCTCTAAACAGCCAAGTTTTGGGAAATTCATGGTGGAGGGAGCCTCTAACCAGCCCAGTTTGGACCAATTCATGGTGGAGGGAGCCTCTAAACAGCCCAGTTTGGGCAAATTCATGGTGGAGGGAGCCTCTAAAAAACCCAGTTTGGACCAATTCATGGTGGAGGGAGCCTCTAACCAGCCCAGTTTGGACCAATTAATGGTGGAGGGAGCCTCTAAACAGCCAAGTTTGGACCAATTCATGGTGGAGGGAGCCTCTAAAAACCCCAGTTTGGACCAATTCATGGTGGAGGGAGCCTCTAACCAGCCCAGTTTGGGCAAATTCATGGTGGAGGGAGCCTCTAAACAGCCCAGTTTGGGCAAATTCATGGTGGAGGGAGCCTCTAACCAGCCCAGTTTGGACCAATTAATGGTGGAGGGAGCCGCTAAACAGCCCAGTTTGGACCAATTCATGGTGGAGGGAGCCTCTAAAAACCCCAGTTTGGACCAATTCATGGTGGAGGGAGCCTCTAAAAACCCAGTTTGGACCAATTCATGGTGGAGGGAGCCTCTAACCAGCCCAGTTTGGACCAATTAATGGTGGAGGGAGCCTCTAAACAGCCAAGTTTGGACCAATTCATGGTGGAGGGAGCCTCTAAAAACCCCAGTTTGGACCAATTCATGGTGGAGGGAGCCTCTAACCAGCCCAGTTTGGACCAATTAATGGTGGAGGGAGCCTCTAACCAGCCCAGTTTGGACCAATTAATGGTGGAGGGAGCCTCTAACCACCCCAGTTTGGACCAATTCATGGTGGAGGGAGCCTCTAAACAGCCAAGTTTGGACCAATTCATGGTGGAGGGAGCCTCTAAAAACCCCAGTTTGGACCAATTCATGGTGGAGGGAGCCTCTAAACAGCCCAGTTTGGGCAAATTCATGGTGGAGGGAGCCTCTAACCAGCAGAGTTGTGGGAAAGCAGGGTGGAGGGAGCCTCTAACCAGCAGAGTTGGTGGAAATCAGGGTGGAGGGAGCCTCTAACCAGCAGAGTTGGGGGAAATCATGTTGGAGGGAGCCTAGTATTAGCAGAATTGTGCAACGCTTATGGTGGATGAGTATGAGGATGCGGAGGAATTGGAGAGGTTGAGTACAGACATGGAGTTTCATGTTGGGGTGCTTTACACAGGTGGGCACAAAAATGAAGGCTCTATCCAGTGGTGGTTCATTTTTATCAAAGTGAGCCGGTCGGCACTCTCAGCTGACAGACGGGTGCGCTTGTCAGTGATGATGCCACCGGCTGCACTGAACACCCTCTCAGATAGGACGCTGGCGGCAGGACAGGACAGCACCTCCAAGGCATATAGGGCAAGTTCAAGCCACAGGTCCAACTTCGACACCCAATACGTGTAGGGCGCAGAGGGGTCGGAGAGGACAGGGCTGTGGTCGGAAAGGTATTCCCGCAACATGCGCCTATACTTCTCACGCCTGGTGACACTAGGACCCTCCGTGGCGGCACTTTGGCGAGGGGGTGCCATCAAGGTGTCCCAGACCTTAGACAGTGTGCCCCTCGTTTGTGTGGACCGGTGAGAACTTGGTTGCCTACTGGAGGAACTGCCCTCCCTGCCGCCAACGTCACATGCTGGAAACATCTCCATCATATTCTGCACCAATTGCCTGTGGCAAGCATTGATGCGATTGGCCCTCCCCTCTACCGGAATAAAAGATGAGATGTTGTTTTTATACCGGGGGTCAAGGATAGCAAAGATCCAGTACTGGTTGTCCTCCATGATTTTGACAATACGCTTGTCGGTTGTAAAGCACCCCAACATGAACTCAGCCATGTCTGCCACAGTGTTAGTTGGCATGACTCCTCTGGCCCCACCGGAAAGTTCAATCTCCATTTCCTCCTCATCCTCCATGTCTACCCATCCGCGCTGCAACAATGGGACGATTCGAAGTTGCCCGGAAGCCTCCTGTATCACCATCACATCATCGGACAACTCTTCTTCCTCCTCCTCCTCCTCCTCCTCCTCCATTAAACGCAGTGAAGCGGACAGATGTGTGGACCTACTCTCCAGCTGTGACGGATCGGATGCTATCCCTAACTCCTCTGTGTGATCTGAGTTATCCCTGATGTCAATCAGGGATTCTCTCAGAACACACAAGAGCGGGATTGTAAGGCTCACCATCGCATCCTCAGAGCTCACCCTCCTTGTGGACTCCTCAAAGACCCGTAGGATGTCACAAAGGTCTCTCATCCATGGCCACTCATGGATGTGAAACTGAGGCAGCTGACTTTGTGGCACCCTAGGGTTTTGTAGCTGGTATTCCATCAAAGGTCTCTGCTGCTCAACCACTCTATTCAACATCTGAAACGTTGAGTTCCAGCGTGTGGGGACGTCGCACAAAAGCCGGTGTTGTGGCACATGCAGGCGTTGCTGGAGAGATTTTAAGCTAGCAGCGGCTACTGTCGACTTGCGAAAGTGGGCGCACATGCGCCGCACTTTCACCAGTAGCTCTGGAACATTGGGGTAGCTCTTTAGGAAACGTTGCACCACTAGGTTGAAGACGTGGGCCAGGCATGGAACATGTTGGAGTCCGGCAAGCTCCAGAGCTGCTACCAGGTTCCGGCCGTTATCACAAACGACCATGCCTGGGCCCAGGTGCAGCGGCTCAAACCATATTGCCGTCTCATCGAGGAGGGCATCCCTCACCTCGGAGGCAGTGTGCTGTCTGTCCCCCAAGCTGATCAGCTTCAGCACAGCCTGCTGACGTCTACCAACGCCAGTGCTGCAACGTTTCCAACTCGTAGCTGGGGTCAATCTAACAGCGGAGGAGGAGGCGGTGGCGGAGGAGGAGGCGGTGGCGGAGGAGGAGGCGGTAGAGGAGGAGGAGGAGGGGGGTGTTCTTCTCGTGTCCCTGCCAGGAATGTTAGGCGGGGAGACGAGGTACACCGGGCCAGTTTGGGAAGCAGTCCCAGCCTCAACTACATTCACCCAGTGTGCCGTCAGTGAAATGTAGCGTCCCTGTCCGCATGCACTTGTCCACGCGTCGGTGGTCAAGTGGACCTTTGTGCAAAGCGCGGAACTAAGGGCCCGCCTGATGTTGAGTGACACGTGCTGGTGCAAGGCGGGGACGGCACACCGGGAGAAGTAGTGACGGCTAGGGACGGCATAGCGAGGTGCCGCAGTTGCCATCAGGTCCAGGAAGGCGGGAGTTTCAACAAGCCGGAACGCCAACATCTCCTGGGCCAGCAGTTTAGCGATGTTGGCGTTCAAGGCTTGCGCGTGTGGGTGGTTAGCAGTGTATTTCTGCCGCCGCTCCAATGTCTGAGAGATGGTGGGTTGTTGTAAAGAAACGCCTGATGGTGCCTTTGATGGTGCAGGAGAAGGAGATAAGACAGGACCAGGGGAGGATGAGGTAGAAGTCAACAAAGTGGCGGAGGCAGATGAAGTGGTGTCCTGGCTCGTCCTCTGGAGTGCATCGCCAGCACAGTCAGCAGTGGCAGTGGCAGAGGCAGAGGCAGTGGCAGTGGCAGTGGCGTGAACGGCAGGCGGCCTTTGTCCTGCCGTTGCTGCCTGCCACTGATTCCAGTGCTTGGATTCCAAATGACGGCGCATTGAAGTGGTGGACAGGTTGCTCTTCTCAGAGCCCCTAATCAATTTCGAGAGGCAAATTGTGCAGACAACACTATATCTGTCCTCGGCGCATTCCTTGAAAAAACTCCACACCTTCGAGAAACGTGCCCTCGAGGTGGGAGTTTTTCGGGGCTGGGTACGAACTGGAACATCTTGGGAGATTCCGGGTGTGGCCTGGCTTCGCCTAAGCTGCTGACCTCTGCCTCTGCCTCTAGCTACCCTTTTTGGTGCTGCACCTGCCTCAACATCCACACTACTTTCCCCGCTTGACATCCCCCCTGTCCAGGTCGGGTCAGTGTCCTCATCATCCACCACTTCCTCTTCCAACTCCTGTCTCATCTCCTCCTCCCGCACAATGCGCCGGTCAACTGGATGCCCTGACGGCAACTGCGTCACATCATCGTCGATGAGGGTGGGTTGCTGGTCATCCACCACCAAATCGAACGGAGATGGAGGAGACTCTAGTGTTTGAGCATCTGGACACAGATGCTCCTCTGTTAGGTTCGTGGAATCGTGACGTGGAGAGGCAGGTTGAGGGACAATGAAAGGAGCGGAGAACAGCTCTGGGGAGCAGGGACAGTTTGGGTTATTGTTCTGTAAAGCTTCGGAATTTTGGGAGGAAGGAAGACAAGACTGTTGGGTAATAGGAGGAGAGGAGGCAGAGTCTGACTGGCTGCTGGACAATGTGCTGTAAGCGTTCTCTGACAGCCATTGCAAGACCTGTTCCTGGTTCTCGGGCCTACTAAGGTTTGTACCCTGCAGTTTAGTTAATGTGGCAAGCAACCCTGGCACTGTGGAGTGGCGCAATGCTTGCTGCCCCACAGGAGTAGGCACGGGACGCCCTGTGGCTTCACTGCTACCTTGCTCCCCAGAACCATTCCCCCGACCTCGCCCACGGCCTCGTCCACGTCCCTTTCCGGGAGCCTTGCGCATTTTGAATTCCTAGTTAGAAATTGGCACTGTATACCAGTAGTAAAAATTGTGGGTGCACGTAACCCCAATATATTCTTTGAATTCCCAGTCAGACACTGGCACTATATGGCAGTAGCAAGAAATGAGGGTATTTGTATTCCCAATATATTCTTTGAATTCCCAGTCAGACAATGGCACTGTATACCAGTAGTAAAAATTGTGGGTGCACGTAACCCCAATATATTCTTTGAATTACCAGTCAGAAACTGGCACTATATGGCAGTAGCAAGAAATGAGGGTATTTGTATTCCCAATATATTCTTTGAATTCCCAGTCAGACACTGGCACTATATGGCAGTAGCAAGAAATGAGGGTATTTGTATTCCCAATATATTCTTTGAATTCCCAGTCAGACAATGGCACTGTATACCAGTAGTAAAAATTGTGGGTGCACGTAACCACAATATATTCTTTGAATTACCAGTCAGAAACTGGCACTATATGGCAGTAGCAAGAAATGAGGGTATTTATAACCCCAATATATTCTTTGAATTCCCAGTCAGACAATGGCACTGTATACCAGTAGTAAAAATTGTGGGTGCACGTAACCCCAATATATTCTTTGAATTACCAGTCAGAAACTGGCACTATATGGCAGTAGCAAGAAATGAGGGTATTTGTATTCCCAATATATTCTTTGAATTCCCAGTCAGACACTGGCACTATATGGCAGTAGCAAGAAATGAGGGTATTTGTATTCCCAATATATTCTTTGAATTCCCAGTCAGACAATGGCACTGTATACCAGTAGTAAAAATTGTGGGTGCACGTAACCCCAATATATTCTTTGAATTCCCAGTCAGACACTGGCACTATATGGCAGTAGCAAGAAATGAGGGTATTTGTATTCCCAATATATTCTTTGAATTCCCAGTCAGACAATGGCACTGTATACCAGTAGTAAAAATTGTGGGTGCACGTAACCCCAATATATTCTTTGAATTCCCAGTCAGACACTGGCACTATATGGCAGTAGCAAGAAATGAGGGTATTTGTATTCCCAATATATTCTTTGAATTCCCAGTCAGACAATGGCACTGTATACCAGTAGTAAAAATTGTGGGTGCACGTAACCCCAATATATTCTTTGAATTCCCAGTCAGACACTGGCACTATATGGCAGTAGCAAGAAATGAGGGTATTTGTATTCCCAATATATTCTTTGAATTCCCAGTCAGACAATGGCACTGTATACCAGTAGTAAAAATTGTGGGTGCACGTAACCCCAATATATTCTTTGAATTCCCAGTCAGACACTGGCACTATATGGCAGTAGCAAGAAATGAGGGTATTTGTATTCCCAATATATTCTTTGAATTCCCAGTCAGACAATGGCACTGTATACCAGTAGTAAAAATTGTGGGTGCACGTAACCCCAATATATTCTTTGAATTCCCAGTCAGACACTGGCACTATATGGCAGTAGCAAGAAATGAGGGTATTTGTATTCCCAATATATTCTTTGAATTCCCAGTCAGACAATGGCACTGTATACCAGTAGTAAAAATTGTGGGTGCACGTAACCCCAATATATTCTTTGAATTCCCAGTCAGACACTGGCACTATATGGTAGTAGCAAGAAATGAGGGTATTTGTATTCCCAATATATTCTTTGAATTCCCAGTCAGACAATGGCACTGTATACCAGTAGTAAAAATTGTGGGTGCACGTAACCACAATATATTCTTTGAATTACCAGTCAGAAACTGGCACTATATGGCAGTAGCAAGAAATGAGGGTATTTATAACCCCAATATATTCTTTGAATTCCCAGTCAGACAATGGCACTGTATACCAGTAGTAAAAATTGTGGGTGCACGTAACCCCAATATATTCTTTGAATTACCAGTCAGAAACTGGCACTATATGGCAGTAGCAAGAAATGAGGGTATTTATAACCCCAATATATTCTTTGAATTCCCAGTCAGACAATGGCACTGTATACCAGTAGTAAAAATTGTGGGTGCACGTAACCCCAATATATTCTTTGAATTACCAGTCAGAAACTGGCACTATATGGCAGTAGCAAGAAATGAGGGTATTTGTATTCCCAATATATTCTTTGAATTCCCAGTCAGACACTGGCACTATATGGCAGTAGCAAGAAATGAGGGTATTTGTATTCCCAATATATTCTTTGAATTCCCAGTCAGACAATGGCACTGTATACCAGTAGTAAAAATTGTGGGTGCACGTAACCCCAATATATTCTTTGAATTCCCAGTCAGACACTGGCACTATATGGCAGTAGCAAGAAATGAGGGTATTTGTATTCCCAATATATTCTTTGAATTCCCAGTCAGACAATGGCACTGTATACCAGTAGTAAAAATTGTGGGTGCACGTAACCCCAATATATTCTTTGAATTCCCAGTCAGACACTGGCACTATATGGCAGTAGCAAGAAATGAGGGTATTTGTATTCCCAATATATTCTTTGAATTCCCAGTCAGACAATGGCACTGTATACCAGTAGTAAAAATTGTGGGTGTATATAGCCCCAATTCTATTGCTAGGGGACTTGCAGGGTATTTCTGGGGTGAAGGTGGGGGGGCACACCGTTGGAACGGGTATCGGGGTATATATCGGGTATACGGGAATACACTGACAGTGTATTCCATTCAGGATCCTGGGAAAGCTGGGTTGCGGCGATTGAGCCCGTCAGTGCCACGTTACACTGACAAGCTTCTCCCTGGAATTTAGCTCTTATAAGAGCTGTTGGTTGTCTTCTCCTTCCTATCCTAGCCTGTCCCTGCCTACCCAGAATCTAAGCCCTAGCTAGCTGGACGGAAACCTCCGTCCTCGGTGAATTGCAAGCTCAGAATGACGCGAACCTGGGCGGCGCTGTTCTTTTAAATTAGAGGTCACATGTTTTCGGCAGCCAATGGGTTTTGCCTACTTTTCTCAACGTCACCGGTGTCGTAGTTCCTGTCCCACCTACCCTGCGCTGTTATTGGAGCAAAAAAGGCGCCAGGGAAGGTGGGAGGGGAATCGAGTAATGGCGCACTTTACCACGCGGTGTTCGATTCGATTCGAACATGCCGAACAGCCTAATATCCGATCGAACATGAGTTCGATAGAACACTGTTCGCTCATCTCTAGTGGGTATCAGACAGGGATCGAGCAGGTACACCAGCAATGCCCACATGATCACCATGACAAATATGTGTAAAAACTGCAGTGTGGACACACCGTGATTTCCAAACGGTGCGATTTTGGAAATCGCATCATGTCAATTATACCTATAGAAATGCCAGTGGTTTCCCATAGGTATAATTGAAACAGAAAGTCTGCAGAGGAAACCTCTGCAAACTTTCTGTCTAAAGCGCTGCAGGAAGAGCCCAATGAGTTGTCATTATGGTTTTTCTCGCAGCGCTTTTTTGCTGAAGGACATCCCGTGGGACCTTAGCCTAAAGGAGGTTATCAGAGTACATGGAGGGCTATTTAAAAAAAAAAAAAAAAAAAAAAAAAAAAAGGGCAGATAATTAAGTCTATAAAATTATTCCTGCATTTAGTTGATTTTAATGCCCACATATTTAACCCTTTAAGGACCAAGAGTTATTGATGCCCCAGTGCTCAGGCCTTTTTCGTAAGTAATACTTTACACAGCAATATCTTTTTAATAGCTTTGCATATCTCAAATCTTGCATATTTTACCATGTTTTTTCAGTAAACATAAGACTTGAAATAAGTTGAATAGTAAGTTGAATAAAAAGAGTTTTTTCACTAGAAATAGAAGAATGGTATAAAATGTAAATTGTGCTTCTGCTACCTAAAAGAAAATTGCTTTTATATATACAATTGCACATAAACATATTAAAATTAGATTTTCTAGTTGTTCTGATTATAAGGACCACATATTTATATAGCTCTTAAACAAAAAATCAGGTTATATATTAAGCATGGCTTATTTTCTGGACCCCTAGTCCATGTATAAATCAACCCCACGCTGCATTTTAGAGTACCTGCAAAGTGGTAATCCCATCCATGCGTTGCAGAAAAAAATCCGCACTGGAAAAGCTGCAATTTCAAAAACGCTTACGTTTTTCTAAAATGCATCATGTCAATTATACTTCTGACTTCTTAAGGCAATTGACTGAACTGGATTTTATTGAGGGGTATCAGAGTACAGGAGGATGAATACCTTTGCAGGTCATACTTTTCAGATTTTTATTTGGTTAAAATTGTGAAAGCCATTTATCATCTTCATTCAAATTCATAATTATCTGTTACTTTGTGTTGGTCTATCACTAAAATGTATTTCACTGAGATTTTAAGTTGTAAGGTGACAAAATGTGAAAAAGTTCAAGAAGTACGAATACTTTTGCAAGCCACTGTACATAATTTGCAAATAATCTTAAAATTGGCACTGTACTATGTCACTGGTGTATTTACGAAAGGACCTCTGTCTGAAATGTCTGAAAATGAAAAAAAATTCCAAAGAGGTGTCCATAAGAAATATATTTTGGCACATAGAAGGACGGAAATTTTATATGCCACTGTGAAATTAATTAAAACATGCTATAATCCTGAATTGACATTGAAAGTTGCATCCATCAAAACCTACAGTAAAGCAAAGATTTAACAGTTTTTTTAACATTTCAAAAGACTTGGATGCCATTAAATGGACCTCGCCTCTCACCTAGGTGCAAAATGAATTGGGACTCTTTCAACTTATGTATCCATTTCTCAAGAGACTTCTTCAAGATCAGTACATCATTCCTGTGATATAATTTATATTACATGCGTGACAAAAAGATAATTTCTCGGCTCTTTGCATATTTGTGCAGCATTTCAGATTTTTATATACATGCCTGATAAAAAAAAAAGGCCTCTGTACTTTGAAAATCTTTCAATTTAAAACTTTTCTGAATGATAGATTCAGGGAAGATGCCATTCCCTTCAAAACACCCTCCATAAAAATGAAAATTCTGTTATACTTCTCGAAAGGACTTTGATATGTTTAAGCAGCTATATCAGTAGCATTTACCCTGTATCATTTCATTTTTGAGAAAAGCAAGATCAAGGCAAGTAATAAAAGTATAAATTAAATGAAGTTTAGAAAACATAAGAATTAAGTACATACCCATATGATATTTTCAATCTTGCAATTTGAAATAAATAGCTTAATTTTTCCAAGGTAGGGCAATGCTAATGTTCTGCACTTGCCAGTGTACTACCTTTCCCCAGCATACTTAGCAGCTTTGTTAACCCTGTGAGAATGTTCCTGTTTTTCTTTTTGTTTTTTTTCAAGAATTAGTGTACCCACCTGCCAAACTTCCTCTTGCCAATACCTGTCTGCTTTTATGTATATGGGACTGCTTCAAAAGAAAAAATTGGGCAGTGCAGTGTTATACTAAACAGGCTGCTTGTTACCACTAGCTACCATCTGTATACCCATAGCCATATCTGTTGCTTGTTTGGTGTGAAAGTTACTAGGGGCACTATTAAGGTGTTTTCGGGTATATACCTGTAATTGTTTTTTTTTGTTGTTGTTGTTGTTTTTTACATTTTAACCCATTAAAAAAATCTAAACCTTTGCAAAAATGAACCTGGCCTCTGCTGTTGAATACAGTGGCGACCCAGTGGCTATGGCAGCCACTCAGCTCCTGAGTGGCCGATATACTTTATTTAAACACTCAACTTCCCCCATAATAGTACAGGGTATTATGGCAAAAGGTTAAAATACACTGTCCTTGGGTTGATATTTCTTCTCAAAATATATTTAGTACTAAAGAACACACAGAATAATACAGAACTGTACAATAATAACATCCTGTGACTGAGGATTAAGTCTTTGCTGATCGAAGCTATTCTATTTCCTCATCTTCATTTTGCTGAGATCACAATGATTGTATTTTTCCAGCCATAACTCAACTTTGCAGAATTTACTGTCCAGATATCTTAGATTCCTCACTTTTTAGAATAATCCCCCAATTTTTGCCTCCATCCTGGTGTCATTGTGCTGCTACCATGATACCATAACTGATGGGCTACCCAGTTTTTCCAAATGCATATAAAATTAGATAAAAGTAATATAATTGTTGTTGCACCAAAATAATAGTGCCATACAGATAGTACCTAAAATATTATAGTGCTACACACATAGTGCCCCCACTATGTAATTTGTTAAGTTTGTTGTGCAAGCACTCCGAGAATAATAGTTGGAAACATTTAGGGTCTTGATAGCATTACTTCCCCAATAACCGTAGTAGTGACAGTAATAGTGACTCAGAGCCAACCAAAATTGTGCTTAGAATCTATTAACCTCAATCAGTACAAATGCCTACATAGTACCCACAAACTGTACGAGTCAGAGTGTCTCATAGTAACTAGAGACATGCTTCTAACAGTAATTGTACAAACCAGGCTATCCTAACAGTAAAAGTGCCAACATTATCCATCAACATAACTATGGTGTGCATAGTGCCCACCATGTTATTAACACCCATGTAGTTCTCAACAATAAAGTGACTAAAGTACAGATTATTCATAGTGCCAATAACTTTAGTTTCCAAGGTATATATTGAATGAAGCTGAAGATGCAGTAAATAAGCAATACAAAATAGATACAAGTAACCATAGATACAAGGAAAATACATCAACAATCACTGTCAGAAAAACAAGCAGGTATAAGAAACAGAACATTCACACCTAGAGTAAAAATAATAACTGCAACAATAACAATAAGACAAGCTATAAGATTACAAATGTTTGCAACACAAGAAAATCAAGAAAGTAAAAAGGGATAGTGCTGTTTCTCACAATAGGGGTCTCTACCTAAAGGGGTCACATCAAGTTCAGAATTCTTCCTCCAAGGATTATAATTGGAGATAGTATGAGAAGCCTGGGACATTAGCTCTATTGACCCGAGAAGGCCACACCTTCAAATTGTGCCCAAGTGTCAGCGGTGGTCTTTTCAAAAAACATAATCAAGTCATTGGGTCTTGTGACTTTCAATATGGAGAGACTCAGTGTCCTCCAATGGAATGCTGTATGAATTCTGGAGTAAAGAAAGATATATTGCATATATGGAGCAAAGGTTAGCTGGCTTTAAGCCTAGCAGGAAGACTGGGGCCAATAGTGGAACCTTTTGGCCTCAAAGTATCTGAACCATGCTATGTATAGGCTGCCAGAAGTAGCAAAAGGTCCACCAAAGATGGAAGGTATCTCCTCTGGTTTGACTGCCCTTAAAGCACATAGGAGTGATTGTAGGATATACAAGGTGTAACAACTGGGAGCAGGTAAAATATTCCTTGGTTTGTCAAGGGGGGAAATCATTGAGGATCCTAACCCGGGCATGTCTACTCCAAACAAAAACCTCCAGGGAGAGACCAAGCAGAAAAAAGGGGTTGCTGAACTGCCAAGAACTTTAGTAGTGCTCCCAAGTGTTCACCAAAGCACCACCAAAAATAATAGTTCCCTTAAGCAAAATGCCTAACTCTGAAATTAAATGAAAATACTCATTTAACCTCATTTTCACAGTTGATCGTAGTCTGTATGGTTCTGACCACTCAGAACATAAACACTAAGAGGCAACTTAACTAGCTTTGTCTACACTCTACAAGGGTGAAAACCCAGGGCGTGGAGTTGGCTTACGATGTATATGTGGCTCATTCGTGACTGACCTGTGACTGACAAATTGCTGACCACTGGTCTTAGCTAAGGAATGATCAATGCTTCAAGTGCTATGAATGAAATGTCAGATGCATTCAAATAAATCAATTTATATAATTCTAATAGAATATCTACTGCAACATAACACTTGAAAAAAATAAATAAAATTGCATTGTCTGCCTTGTAAAAATCAGATAGGTGATTGCAAAATAGAAAAGATGTAATTGAATTTCCTCAGGCATGTGTGTATTCAAGCAAAGAAAGTTTAAGCCACTTGCCATCCACAGACAGTTGACTATGGCAAGCAGCTAAAACAGGATTTTTGTTCTGAAAGCTGTATGAAGTTGTTTGCAGTTTTTATAAGCAAATATATTCTGCAATGAAATTTACCACATCATAACAGTAATAGCACTGAAAATATATCCAATCAGGAAACGAAAACGAAAACTCTCAAAAGATTATGTGTGTTTGCAGATTATTATGGCTTTTTTCTTCTAACACGGTAATAACACACATTATAATAATTTTAAGATCATTTTACTTATTATTCTCGACTAGACGGTCTGAACAGGGTGGAATAATTTCAATATCATCAGCATCACTAGGGCAGTGTAAAAGTATAATAGCATGTATACATTTAAAACCACATATAGTATAAAAATGTATATTAATGTATCAAAGAAGACTTTGTTCTTTAACTGTTTCTTCTCAGTACCTTAACTCACCTTAACCTTCCTAATATTTCCCTTTTAAATTTGGCACCGATCATCTGATTTATTTTCAGATTATTGTCCACAGCTGTGATGATTCATTTACAAGATCACTACTCCTCCCTGTGAGCAGTTCAGTCAGCATATGAAACATCACAGCAGCAAATGACCACCTTGCTGCTTGAAGCTACTCATACTGAACTCAGATGTGGGAAGTATTTATTAGTTGGTCAGATATGCGGGCTGAACAATGTGGTCTGTCTAGTGATAAGCTCACTTTTTAAATGCATAAGTTTACACTGCCATATAATGCACCTTATTTGTGCTGATAATGCTGTACACTATTCAGAACATATAATAGCACAATGAGTAAGAGGGAATCCACACTTGCACCCGTGTCGACCCTGTGTCATTCCGCTGGGTTTCAGTCCCAGTGAAACTGGATAGGGGACAGCTTCCTGGTGGTCAATTCTAAAATCCACTCATTTGAATGGGTTTTTAATGTAATCACCATTGTCTGCCTGCATCCTCTCTATGGGGAAACTGGGTTTTTTTTGCCGGACACAAAGGCAGACATGCAAAGATACGAGGAGAGGCTGCAGACAGACACCTTTAAAGGGGCTCTTTCAGCAAAATTATGCTGTATGAGCCCCAAATATGCCTGAACAGGCTTTTTAAAGGCTATTCAGGCACCGCTAATCTTATTTTACAACCCCCCCCCCACCGTTTTAAAATAATACCCTAAAAACAATTATTCAAATGATACTTACTGTGCACACTAGGCAGTCCTGCACTGTCCGACATCATCTTGCTGTCACACCTTCCTCTTCTTTCTTCTTCCAGCGACGTCCTCCTGTCCTGGCTCTTCCCCGCCTTGATTTTCTGTTCTTCCGGCAGGTTGTGTGACACAGGCTCAAGTGTGAATGCCCCTTAAGAAATCTTGCAAATTCTAATGCACAAACTATGGTACTGGCACTAAAATTAGGCACCAACTTGATGACCTGTCTGTAAGGAAATTTATGAGATGCCATACCAGGCATATTACTGTCAGCAGTTGTGTTATCAGTTTCTACTATCATTATTGTTGTGATGTGTGCCCATCATGTACAGTTATTTTTACATGTGTTTAATAGATTATATTAAGAATACATTTTCTAGGTGTTGTATCATAGCTCTACTCGCTGGGACATATTTTATTTGCGCAATTCAAAAATATTCACCACTTATTTTTTCCTGTATACAATGTCATTATTATAGGAATTGCTCAACTAATTTCAATAGTAATCACAGCTGTTACATTGACTGGCAGTGAAATAGGGTTACATAAGCATCAAAGTTATAGAGCTGGTGCTGACGGAATACAGATATAAAGAATAATAAAGATAACATATGCTAGTGGTATGTCACTTTCATCATTTCTGATGGGTGATGAACCCACTGTGTGATGACATACGTTTACTTTATGGAAATACTTTCTAATGCAGAAACAATTAGAAAGAAAAATGGAAACATTAAATAGGCTCACAATAAGTCTGGCAAAACTTCAGACGATATTTCTAGGTCTGCTTTTTGCCGGCACATACTCGTAATCTTCTGCTGCAGTAGTTTTAACAGTGCTTTGCATCATGGCAGTGGCAAAATGGACAATAGTAGTGAATAGGAATTTGTCATTTCTTATACACACAGCGCTTATCGATACTGTTACATTAGAAACCCCTATATTACGATGTTATTGTATCAAAAATGAATGCAACTTATTCTGTAAATATTACCAAATGCTAAATTATTTACTGTACATTGGGCTACACAGAACTTATAAAACTAGAAACCATTATGAAGAATAGGGTTGAGGATATTTTGGGAGAGTGGACTGTATAATGGATGTAACTAGTATAAATGTTTGTGTGTTTTGGTTTTATTTTTCTCTCATTGGTTGAGCAGGAATTGGGGGTTGGGGTTCTAATTTGTAGTTTATTTTTGTCAGTGTGTGTGCAAGTTGACAGAGGAAGAGACTGGTAAAATAAGTGTAAAGGATAATTTCATGAAGTAGTTGCTCACTGTAACCAATCCAAGCTCTGATTTTACTTAAGTACTTTTGCCTCCTGTCTGCTGTTTATATATAGAAATATTTCTAGAAACTTTGCATGAAAGTATCACAGCATTACAGCATTTGGCATGGGAAGCACATAGATGCACTTGTAGTCCATAACTCTATACTTCTGATAAATATTAAGATAACATGAGATGATTTTACATTTTCAGTATACAGGTCCTTGTAACAGTTTCTGAGTAGTTTGTCATATATGTAACATACTGTAGATGAGGCAAATATAATGACCTCGCTTTCCGCTAGATATACTGTTGTCTATAATCCCAAGAGTGGCCAGAAGCCTGTAGAATATTCCTTGATAGATACAAACAAAGAGATATTCTTTGGCCTAGTGTCTAGTTTGGGTCTGGTTTAGGAGTATACAGATAGATAGATAGATAGATAGATAGATAGATAGATAGATAGATAGATAGATAGATAGAGTGAATATAGTGAGAGAGTGAAGGGTGTAGTCTGGGAAGACAGGTACTGTATATTCCAGCCAGGCACCTAAAGGGTGTATGGTGAGACCCACACCAGGGAGGTCAGCTGACTAATCAAGGCCTGATAATAGTCTTAGTGTGAAGACTAGCAGTGTGGCACCACACTGACAGAGCTGACCTGTCCAGACCGGACCTCCAAAGCAGGTACTGTGCCACCCGTTGCTGTTGCCAAGGTGGGAAACTGGTAGCCAGGCTCCTGTATAGTCATGGAAAAGTTTCCTTACATTTAAGTTAGTTTCTCAGCTGAGAAGGGTTTTGTTTGTTCTGTGCCAAAGAACGTCATTTCACACAGTGGGACTGAGGGCCCTGCTCGCAAGAGCTTACAATCTATGAGGTAGAGGGGGTGACACAAGAGGTAGCAGGGGCCGCATTGCTTATACAGAAGGTACACTTTAAGACTCCATTATTACAAATGACATTATTTGGCATAGTGATCTAGGAGCCCAAAGTTACATATTGTTGACAGACACGACTAATAAGAGTTCATAAGCAATATTAGTCTAGTAATACTATTATTCTGTAAGGCCATGTGTTTGTATTAGTATTTTATAATTAGATTATACTGTTTGCAGCCTATAACATTTTCATAGCTTGATTAACATAGCAAGGGTCATGTATCTAGCTCACATCCCCCCAAACACAAATATAATTCTGAAACCTCAAGATTATAACTAACAAATTTAATAAGCCAAAATAAAGAGTAAAACCAATTACTTAGGATATTAAGCAGGCTTATGCAGCTCTTACACCTGCTGTAGCTTCATTTTGATTTCAGCTAAGAACATAGATATTTTTGTTCTCTGCTTCCTACTTTCAAGTGACAACAGAGAAGTACATTGTGACCTCTGGACAAAATTAAGTTAACCTTTTTAAGGATGTGCATTAAAACAAAAAGGACCGGGAATGGTACAGAGGACTACTGTTGAATGATGAAATGAAGGATAAACTTGAAAAGCCATTTTTATTAGGTTCTAGTGACAGTATTACAAGGGCTATGCATTTCGACACCAGTCGGGTGTCTTCGTCAGGCTTGATATTCCTGAACTGTCAGAGCGTGGGAACCAGCAACCAGCATTTTTAAGGATGCAGTCATTTTTTGGTTTTTAAGATTCCTCACTGCATTTTTTTTAGATTTTCATTTACTGTTTGCACAGTACATACTGTTGTGCTATGCATTGATCAGCCATAACATTAAGCCACCTGTCAAAGATTGTGCAGATCTGCCTGATGCCAAAAAATAGCTGTATTATTTAATAATAGCTTTAAAAGCTAATAAACCCCTTGCTTTATTCCGGCAGCCATATGACAACATTCTATGCTGAAAGTTGTAAGAATTGCGCAAAAACATAAATATTTTTTAACTAATGTTTAGTTAATACAGAGCAACTGATTTGACTAATTATGCAGCAATAGGCACACATTTCTTTGTAGATGATAGTGTGTTCACTAGATAGATAGATAGATAGATAGATAGATAGATAGATAGATAGATAGATAGTAAATGTTATATTCAAATTATTAATACTAGGACACTTGAATGATTGTTTTATTTGTCCTCAGGAAATTATTGCATAATATCAGTGGACCTTCTTATTCTATTCTTAGACCAATACAGTTCTCATCTGTTGAGCTATGGGCTCTACATGATCTTAAAGGTGTCCTGTGGTATCTGATAATAAGAGTTTAGTAACAAACTGCAAATATCACAGCGACGCAGTCAATACTTTGCATTAGTCAGAGCCGTTGATATATTTCCAAAGGAACAGTCAATATAGGATGAAAAACTTTCCATTATTGTTTAAAATGGTCAAATGAAGATGTTTATGCATTTTGGAGAAATGAGTCTTTCTGCAGACCAGAAATTGATACTGATGCGACTGTAACACATGTAGCTCTTAATACACACATGTCTCTACCATGTGACTAAAACGAAGTAAAAAGATCAAACGTGATATGTGCATCAAATAATATATATACATTTTCAGCCAAATTTTCTTAATATAAAACTAAATATCAGACACAAATGTTATACTGTTACATGAATTTGAATAAATGATAACATTTATAATTCTTAAACTTGTTAGAAATGGAGGTAAAAACTGTTTTGTTCCCTTTATCAGAAGGACCACTCGCTGCAATTAGTAAATAAACATTTGATATCCACTCAGAAGGAAAGTGATCAACTATATGCTTTTCTGTTTACATGAAGGTAAGTATGTATCTCATGGTCTGTTCTAGCAAATCAGCAGGCCGTGGGTGTTATGTGCTACTCAATAGGCTAACTGGTAGGACATTCCCCTTCCCATAGTTTTGCAAGTGCATTAGAGTGCTGACTACGCTGGACGCCAAATCATCTTTACTCTATGTAACTCAGTTGGCCAGCTGATGTTTTCAAACTACAATTGAATGGTAATAGATATTTTTTCTATCTATACAGAACCTTACATAAATAAAATATATATATATATATATATATATATATATATATATATATATATACACACACACACACAGACACATATATATAGATAGATAGATAGATAGATATTGTGCACTACATATAAATAGACACAAGTTGAAATCTAATTAAAATTTCACAAGATTGTACCTAGCATACTATATATTGAATACATATTTGTTAAATTGGTTAAGAGATATAGTTTTGATAACGGGATCACTTCTTGGTGCTTTTCAATGCACTGAAAAGGAGCTCTTCAATTTTGTCATGGCATTTGAAAAAGGATTCCAGCAATATCTGCCCTCCAAAATCCTACTGGCGCTCTTCCTCTTCGGTGCTATGCCATATGGCTGAACAGCAGTTTTTATAAGTTTTATAGTTTTATATATTTTTCATTTTCGAAGCCCACTGTTAATAAATTCAATGAAATAACCATGGAATAAAAGTTTTCATTATAGCCCTTTATTAGTTCATATATACACTGGGCTGGTGGTATCAGGAAAACGTACAAAACACAGTTGGAGATACCCCACTAATTGCAATAGAAGCTAAAACATAACTTTTAATAACTTGATTAACCCCTTCCCGACATTCGCCGTACTATTACTGCGGATGCATGGTGCGCAAACACAGAAACTGTGTGCGCACCATACACAGCGGGTGTCAGCCGTAATACATGGCTGACAATGCCCCGTGACACCCGCGGTCGGAACCGGGTCCGATCGCGGGTGTTAACCCCTGAGATGCCGGCGATCAACATGACCACCGGCACCTCCGGGGTTTCGTTACAAAATGTTGCCGATCGGCACCCCCCGCGCCGGTTTCGGGGGGTGCCGGTGTTCGTAGGGGGCAGCCCGGGGTCTGATCAGTGACCCCGGGTCTGCCCCATCACTTACCCCATCCGCGCACCTGGCTGATCCTGCCGTAAATGAAGCTGTCAGCCTGTGCGTCTATACAGGCTGACAGCTTCCTATACAATGCAATACACGTGTAACACGTGTATTGCAGTGTATATGTAGTGAAGCGGTGATCAGCCGATCACTGCTTCAATCCCCCATGGGGACAGGAAAAAAAAGTTAGAAAAAAGTAAAAATAAAAAAGTTTAAATAAGTTTAAAATAAAATAGAAATAAATAAAGCCCCAAAAATCCCATTTTCCCCATATAAAATGTTTTATTATGTAAAATAAAGAAAAATAGAAAAAAACATTACATATTTGGTATCACCGCGTCCGTAATAACCTGAACAATAAAATTAAAACATTATTTAACCCGAACGGCGAACGGCGTAAAAAAAAACGTAGAAAACCGCACAAAATAATGATTATTCACCACCTTTCCCTTACAAAATGTTCAATAAAAAGTAATCAAATGATCAGATGAAAACCAAAATGGTACCAATAAAAAGAAGAGGTGTTCCCGCAAAAAATAAGCCCTCAACCAGCTCTGTCTAGTGAAAAATAAAAATGTTATGCCTTTCAGAAGATGGTGATGCAAAAATAATGATTTTTTTCCCTAAATTGAATTTTATTCTGCACAAATAGCAAAGCATTAAAAAATAATATAAATGAGGTATCGCTGTAACCATACCGACCCGCAGAATAAAGGTAACATGTTGCTTATGCTGTATGCTGCACGGGAAAAAAAATAAATGCTAAAAAGCAATGCCAGAATTGATGTTTCCTTTTACATCCCACCCAGAAAGAGTTAATAAAATGTAGTCAATAAGTTACAGGGCCCAAAATGGTGGCATTGAGAAGCACATCTAATACCGCAAACACCAAGCCCTCATATGGCCACATTGCCAGAAAATAAAAATAAAAATCTAGCTTGTACAATGTGAAGACAAAAACCCCAAAAGTCGCCAAATCATTAAGACATAAGTGGATGCGACTAGAAGGAAATGTGTAAGCGGTGCGAGTGTTTTCAGGGGACCCCCCATATTTAGAGCTTATGAGGGATAATACACCAGCGCTGACCCCCCAGAATGCCCCTCTTCCCCGTCCGTATCATAGGAGCTAGTGGGAAAATAGAATGGGATTTGGTGTACCCAATTTACTCCGCACAGCTTACACATTCACTTCGGGGTTACTAATGCTCACTACATCACTTGATAAATTCTTTGAGGGGTGCGGTTTTCAAAATGGGGTCACTTTCTAGAGGTTTCCACTGTTTTGACACCTCAAGGGCTTTGTAAATGCGACATGGTTCCTGAAACTGATCACAGCCAGATCTGCCCTCTAAAAGCTCCTTGGCGCGCCTTCCCTTCTGCGTCTTGCTGTGCGTCCATATATTAGTTTACACCCACAAGTGGGGTACTATGGTAGTCGGGAGAACTTGCCTAACAAATTGTGGGATGCGTTTTCTCCTTTAACCCCTTGTGAATGTGCAAATTCTAGGGCTAAACGAAAATATTAGTAAAATAAATCCAAATTTGAAAATTTCATCTCCATTTTGTATTAATTCCTGTTAAGCACTTATAGGGTTAAACTACTAGGTATATGTTGTTTTGGCTTATTTAAGGGGTGCAGTTTTGAAAATGGGGTGATTTATGGGGGGCTTTAATACAAGGGTCTTTCAAAACGCCTTCATAACTGGATTAGGCCCTTTAAAAAATGGGTTTTGGAAATTTCTTGAAAATTTTGAATATTGTTGTTTCACTTGTAAATCTTATAATGTCCGTAAAAATTAAAAGGGCGCCTAAAGTTTGATGCCGACATAAAGCAGAGATCTGGGACATGAGATTTATGATATAATTTTGGCGGTCTGACTATCTGTATGCAATGCACATCATTTCAAACTTTATAAAATGCATATTTTTCAAAATTTCCACCAAATTTCCAATTTTTTCATAATTAAACACAAAACATATCAACCAAAATTTACCACTAACATGAAGTACAATGTGTTACGAAAAAACAATCTTAAAATCACTTTGGTAAGTTAAAGCGTTCCAAAGTTATTGCCACATAAAGTGACACATGTCAGTTTTGAAAAATCGAGCTTGGTCAGGAAGTCAAAAAGTGCCATCGGCGGGAAGGGGTTAAAAACAGACCCAAATCCCCTTTAGAGGAAATAATTAAAGTGAACTAATAATGTAGAACCCAATCCACTTGGAAAAATGCAAAAGGGTGGAAAAAGCCCTAATGAAATTGCTATTGATGCCCTCTGCTACATATGCAGCACCTAGGCTAATGTCCTAGCAATTGGGGCATACATTCCATTCCCCTGATTAACGACCTCAGGCATGACAGGCCAGTGTAGTGCAAGTAGCAAATTCAATGACCATGCATTCATTCACAATGTTGCTAGAGTATATATGGGAGCATTGTTAGGGGTTAACTGTCTAATAGCACCAATGGGTCGGCTAGTGCATCAAGAGTTAACATGTCCTTATCCCTTTATTAGTTCCTTGAGAAGTTTCTAAGATGGGGTCAATGTTATCAGGTTTCCATTGATCCAGTACTTTAGCAGCTCTGTAAATGAGATATGGTACACAAAAACTATTCTAGTAATATCTGCCCTCCAAAAGCCAAATAGTGCTCTATTGCTTCTACCTTCCTTGTGCTCATACTGACATTTACAACCACATATGGTATATTGATGTATTCAGTAGAAATTGTGTTACAAATTTTGTGGTGTTTTTTTCTCCAATTATTCCATGGGAAAATGAAAAATTTGGGTCAAGGGCAACCCCATTTTTGTGGGGTTTTCACTGATCTAGTACTTCAGGGACTCTGCAAATGCATCACGGCACCTGAAAAATATTACAACAAAATCTGCTCTCCTATTGATGTATTGTATGGTATTTCTGTACTTTGGAGAAATTGCACAACAAATTGTGGGATGCATTTTCTTTTTGAACCACTTGTAAATGTGTAAATTTTAGGGTTGAATGAACGTATTATTAAAACAAAAATTCAGTTTCCTAAAAAAAAATGTATTTTGAAAACTTTCTTGAAAACTTTGAAAATTGCTGTTTGATATAAATGCAAAAGATATGTACTGTACCAAAAATGTCATGAACAAACTGTCACAGAATAACTTGCATAGGTAAATACATTATGAAGTTATTCTCACATTAAGTGAAAGATGACAGATTTGTAAAATGCAGTCGGAGCCTAAAGGCCAAAACTGAGTCCTTAAGGTGTTAAACTTAAAAGTAAATATGCTGATATCACTTGCCTTGTCAAGATATATTATTCTAACCTTTGGATTACATATTTTTACTACCAAATTCTAATCCTCATACTATAATCATTATTTTTTCTAAACTTTGTAGACTTATTAAAGCTGTTCTCTCAGGCTTATTGGGATTATCCTCACTATTATAAATTTTCAGATGATCAAATTCTTAAGTTTCAAATAAATAAATAAATAAACATAAGATTTGGGCCACAAAATATGTTAAAATATCCAGAAATTTTAATTTCTTTGGCAGATATTATAAAAGGTCTGCATTTTACGTTATGCTGATTGAATTTACTAAAGAAAAAATCTTTTAATTATTGGAGATTATTGGAACAGTAATATTTCAGATCACGATAGCATTGTCTTCTAGACTTCAAGTATAGAAATCATAATATATTTCTGTATTTATTACCATGAATAATTTTTACAGTTTTAACCGCTTTAAATGTAATTTCTTATCTAAAGTGTCCAGTTTACTATTAAAATTAAGATTTTAAAAAAATAATTTTGATTTAGAATTTACTAGAGGGAGGACCCGGCTTCGCACGGGTATATTACATTTTATGTTTGTGTAGTGGCCCCATAAGAATTGTCCAGTTTTGCACTGATGTATTTTGTATGTGCTTTGTGTGTATGTCCATAAGCGTCATGTGATTATGTGTATCTCATTTTGGATATCAGTGAAAAACCTGTGATCAGTTGTTAAGCATACCTGGAGAAAAGCTGTATCTAATCCTTCCACGTGTAGTACTGTGTTTAGATGAAAGTATCCAATCCTTGTTGGTGTGGTACTGTGTGCAGATGCGTGTATCTAATCCTTCGGCGTGTGGTACTTTGTGCAGATGTGTGTATCTAATCCTCCCTCGTGTGGCATTGTGTGAAGAGGCACATATCTAATCCTCCGGTAAGTGAAACTGTGTGCAGACATGCATATCTAATCTTACGGCATGTGGTACTATGTGCAGAGGCGCGTATCTAATCCTCTGGAGTGTGGTACTGTGTGCAGACAGGTGTATGTAATCCTCTGGCGTGTGGTACTGTGTGCAGATCTGTGTATCTAATCCTCCCTCGTGTGGCATTGTGTGAAGAGGCACGTATCTAATCCTCCGGTAAGTGAAACTGTGTGCAGACATGCATATCTAATCTTACGGCATGTGGTACTATGTGCAGAGGCGCGTATCTAATCCTCCCCCGTGTGGTACTGTGTGCTGATCCGCGTATCTAATTATCTGGCATGTGGTACTGTGTGCAGAGGCATGTATCTAATGCCTCCAAAGTGTGGTACTGTATTCAGACGCACGTATCTAATCCTCCCCTGTGTGGTATTGTGTGAAGAGGCGCGTATCTAATCCTACAGCGTGTGGTACTGTGTGCAGATGCGCGTATCTAATCCTACAGCATGTGGTACTGTATGCAGACGCGTGTATCTAATCCTATGGTGTGTACAACTGTGTGAAGATGTGCGTATCTAATCATCTGGCATGTGGAACTGTAAGCAGATGCGCGTATCTAATCCTACGGCATGTGGTACTGTGTGCAGACGTGCTTATCTAATCCTCTGGTGTGTGGAACTGTGTGCAGATGCGCATGTCTAATCCTCCCCTGTGTGGTATTGTGTGATGAGGCACGTATCTAATCCTCCGGTAAGTGAAACTGTGTGCAGACATGCATATCTAATCTTACGGCATGTGGTACTATGTGCAGAGGCGCGTATCTAATCCTCCGGCGTGTGGTACTGTGTGCAGATGCGTGTATCTAATCCTCCGGCGTGTGGTACTGTGTGCAGATGTGTGTATCTAATCCTCCCTCGTGTAGCATTGTGTGAAGAGGCACGAATCTAATCCTCCGGTAAGTGAAACTGTGTGCAGACATGCATATCTAATCTTATGGCATGTGGTACTATGTGCAGAGGCGCGTATCTAATCCTCCGGCGTGTGGTACTGTGTGCAGATGCGTGTATCTAATCCTCCGGCGTGTGGTACTGTGTGCAGATGTGTGTATCTAATCCTCCCTCGTGTGGCATTGTGTGAAGAGGCACGTATCTAATCCTCCGGTAAGTGAAACTGTGTGCAGACATGCATATCTAATCTTACGGCATGTGGTACTATGTGCAGAGGCGCGTATCTAATCCTCCCCCGTGTGGTACTGTGTGCTGAGCCGCGTATCTAATTATCTGGCATGTGGTACTGTGTGCAGAGGCATGTATCTAATGCCTCCAAAGTGTGGTACTGTATTCAGACGCACGTATCTAATCCTCCCCTGTGTGGTATTGTGTGAAGAGGCGCGTATTTAATCCTACGGCGTGTGGAACTGTGTGCAGACGCGCGTATCTAATGCTACAGCATGTGGTACTGTATGCAGACGCGTGTATCTAATCCTATGGCGTGTACAACTGTGTGAAGATGTGCGTATCTAATCGTCTGGCATGTGAAACTGTAAGCAGATGCGCGTATCTAATCCTACGGCATGTGGTACTGTGTGCAGACGTGCTTATCTAATCCTCTGGTGTGTGGAACTGTGTGCAGATGCGCATGTCTAATCCTCCCCTGTGTGGTATTGTGTGATGAGGCACGTATCTAATCCTCCGGTAAGTGAAACTGTGTGCAGACATGCATATCTAATCTTACGGCATGTGGTACTATGTGCAGAGGCGCGTATCTAATCCTCCGGCGTGTGGTACTGTGTGCAGACAGGTGTATGTAATCCTCTGGCGTGTGGTACTGTGTGCAGATGTGTGTATCTAATCCTACGGCGTGTGGAACTGTGTGTAGACGCACGTATCTAATCCTACGCCATGTGGTACTGTGTGCAGACGCGCGTATCTAATCCTCTGGTGTGTGGTACTGTGTGCAGATGTGCATATCTAATTCTCCCCTGTGTGGTACTGTGTGCTGAGACGCGTATCTAATTCTCTGGCTTGTGGTACTGTGTGCAGAGGCATGTATCTAATGCCTCCAAAGTGTGGCACTGTATGCAGACATACGTATCTAATCCTCCCCTGTGTGGTATTGTGTGAAGAGGTGCGTATCTAATCCTACGGCGTGTGGAACTGTGTGTAGATGCGTGTATCTAATCCTACGACATGTGGTACTGTGTGCAGACGCGTGTATCTAATCCTCTGGCGTGTGGTACTGTGTGCAGACACGTATCTAATCCTCCCTGTGTGGTACTTTGGGCTGAGACACGTATCTAAGTCTCTGGCTTGTGGTACTGTGTGCAGAGGCATGTATCTAATGCCTCCAAAGTGTGGTACTGTATGCAGACATACGTATCTAATCCTCCCCTGTGTGGTATTGTGTGAAGAGGTGCATATCTAATCCTATGGCATGTGGAACTGTGTGTAGATGTGCATATCTTATGCTCTGGTGTGTGGAACTGTGTGCAGATGCGTTTATCCAATCCTTTGGCAATTGGTACTGTGTGCAGACGCATGTATCCAATCCCCCAGCGTGTGGTACTGTGTGCAGACGCGTGTATCTAATCCTCTGGCGTGTGATACTGTGTGCTGATCTGTGTATCTAATCCTCTGATGCGTGTATCTCAGTTTGGATATCAGTGTTGTATTGTGTATGTGGAGTGACCGTGTGTATTGCAGTTGGAATATAAGTGAAAGACTTGCAGGTTTGTATTGGGTAAGGGGGGCATTGTGTTTGGAATGCTGTATCTCAGCAACGGTACGTCCGAGCGAGTTGGAGTCTTGTCTTAAACCTTCCAGGATAACTGAAGTATCTCTGTACCAAATTTGGTGAAGATCGGTCCAGTTGTTTGGTTCGCATTAGAGAACAGACAGACAGACAGAAATTCATTTTTATAATATAGGGATATATATATATATATATATATATATATATATATATATATATATATATATATATATATATATTAGAGGGAGGACCCGGCTTCGCACGGGTATATTACATGTTATGTTTGTGTAGTGGCCCCATAAGAATTGTCCAGTTTTGCACTGGTGTATTTTGTATGTGGTTTGTGTGTATGCCCATAAGAGTCATGTGATTATGTGTATCTCATTTTGGATATCAGTGAAAAACCTGACGCGCATATTCAGGGTAGGGCGCATATATATGTGCGTGCATAAATATGTGCGCGCATAAAAATGTGCGCACATATACAGAGTAGGGCGCATAAATATGTGCGCGCATAAATATGTGCGTGAATATACAGGGTAGTGCGCATAAATATGTGCGCTCATATACAGGGTAGGGCACATGTGTGTGCGCATAAATGTGTGCGTGCATAAATAAGTGCGCGCATAAATATAAATGTGCGCGCATACAGGGTAGGGCGCATATATATGTGCGCGCATAAATATGTGTGCGCGTATACAGGATAGGGCGCATATATATGTGAGCACATAAAAATGTGCGCACATATACAGAGTAGGGCGCATAAATATGTGCGCACATAAATATGTGCGTGCATGTACAGGGTAATGCGCATAAATATGTGCGCGCATAAATATGCGCATGCATATACAGGGTAGGGCGCATAAATATGCGCATGCATATACAGGGTAGGGCGCATAAATATGTGCGCGCATAAATATGTGCGTGCATATACAGGGTAGGGCGCATATATGTGCGCATATAAATATGTGCGGATAAATATGTGTGCGTATATACAGGGTAGGGCGCATAAATATGTGCGCGCATAAATATGTGCGCTCATATACAGGGTAGGGCACATAAATGTGTGCGCGCATAAATATAAATGTGCGCGCATATAGGGTAGGGCGCATATATATGTGCGCGCATAAATATGTGTGCGTGTGTACAGGGTAGGGCGCATATATATGTGAGCACATAAAAATGTGCGCACATATACAGAGTAGGGCGCATAAATATGTGCGCGCATAAATATGTGCGTGCATGTACAGGGTAGTGCGCATAAATATGTGCGCGCATAAATATGTGCGCATATACAGGTTAGTGCGCATAAATATGTGCACGCAAAAATATGTGCGTGCATATACAGGGTAGGGCGCATAAATATGTGCGCGCATAAATATGTGCACGCATATACAGGGTAGGGCGCATAAATATGTACGCACATATACAGGGTAGGGCGCATAAATATGTGCGCGCATAAATATGTGCACGCATATACAGGGTAGGGCGCATAAATATGTGCGCGCATATACAGGGTAGGGCGCATAAATATGTACACACATATACAGGGTAGGGCGCATAAATATGTGCGCGCATAAATATGTGCACGCATATACAGGGTAGGGCGCATAAATATGTGCGCGCATATACAGGGTAGGGCGCATAAATATGTGCGCACAAAAATATGTGCGCGCATATACAGCGTAGGGCACATAAATATGTACGCACATATACAGGCGTATAAATATGTGCGCGCATAAATATGTGCACGCATATACAGGGTAGGGCGCATAAATATGTGGCGCATATACAGGGTAGGGCGCATAAATATGTACGCACATATACAGGGTAGGGCGCATAAATATGTGCGCACATATACAGGGTAGGGCGCATAAATATGTGCGCGCAGAAATATGTGCGTGCATATACAGGGTAGGGCGCATAAATATCTGCGCGCAAAAATATGTGTGCGCATATACAGCGTAGGGCGCATACATATGTGCGCGCATAAATATGTGCGCGCATATACAGGGTAGGGTGCATAAATATGTGCACGCATAAATATGTGCGCGCATAAATATGTGCGCGCATAAATATGTGCGCGCATAAATATGCATGTGCATATGCAGGGTAGGACGCATAAATATGTGCGTGCATAAATATGTGCGCGCATATACAGGGTAGGGCTCATATATGTATGCGCGCATAAATGTATGCGTGCATAAATATGTGTGCGCATAAATATAAATGTGCACGCATACAGGGTAGGGCGCATATATATGTGAGCACATAAAAATGTGCGCACATATACAGAGTAGGGCGCATAAATATGTGCGCGCATAAATATGTGTGCATGTACAGGGTAAAGCGCATAAATATGTGCGCGCATAAATATGCGCATGCATATACAGGATAGGGCGCATAAATATGTGCGCGCATAAATATGTGCGCATATACAGGGTAGTGCGCATAAATATGTGCGCGCAAAAATATGTGCGTGCATATACAGGGTAGGGCGCATAAATATGTGCGCGCATAAATATGTGCACGCATATACAGGGTAGGGCGCATAAATATGTACGCACATATACAGGGTAGGGCGCATAAATATGTGCGCGCATAAATATGTGCACGCATATACAGGGTAGGGCGCATAAATATGTGCGCGCATATACAGGGTAGGGCGCATAAATATGTGCGCACAAAAATATGTGCGTGCATATACAGCATAGGGCACATAAATATGTGTGCATATACAGGGTAGTGCGCATAAATATGTGCGAGCAAAAATATGTGCGTGCATATACAGGGTAGGGCGCATAAATATCTGCGCACAAAAATATGTGTGCGCATATACAGCATAGGGCGCATAAATATGTGCGCGCATATACAGGGTAGGGCGCATAAATATGTACACACATATACAGGGTAGGGCGCATAAATATGTGCGCGCATAAATATGTGCACGCATATACAGGGTAGGGCGCATAAATATGTGCGCGCATATACAGGGTAGGGCGCATAAATATGTGCGCACAAAAATATGTGCGCGCATATACAGCGTAGGGCACATAAATATGTACGCACATATACAGGCGTATAAATATGTGCGCGCATAAATATGTGCACGCATATACAGGGTAGGGCGCATAAATATGTGGCGCATATACAGGGTAGGGCGCATAAATATGTACGCACATATACAGGGTAGGGCGCATAAATATGTGCGCACATATACAGGGTAGGGCGCATAAATATGTGCGCGCAGAAATATGTGCGTGCATATACAGGGTAGGGCGCATAAATATCTGCGCGCAAAAATATGTGTGCGCATATACAGCGTAGGGCGCATACATATGTGCGCGCATAAATATGTGCGCGCATATACAGGGTAGGGTGCATAAATATGTGCACGCATAAATATGTGCGCGCATAAATATGTGCGCGCATAAATATGTGCGCGCATAAATATGCATGTGCATATGCAGGGTAGGACGCATAAATATGTGCGTGCATAAATATGTGCGCGCATATACAGGGTAGGGCTCATATATGTATGCGCGCATAAATGTATGCGTGCATAAATATGTGTGCGCATAAATATAAATGTGCACGCATACAGGGTAGGGCGCATATATATGTGAGCACATAAAAATGTGCGCACATATACAGAGTAGGGCGCATAAATATGTGCGCGCATAAATATGTGTGCATGTACAGGGTAAAGCGCATAAATATGTGCGCGCATAAATATGCGCATGCATATACAGGATAGGGCGCATAAATATGTGCGCGCATAAATATGTGCGCATATACAGGGTAGTGCGCATAAATATGTGCGCGCAAAAATATGTGCGTGCATATACAGGGTAGGGCGCATAAATATGTGCGCGCATAAATATGTGCACGCATATACAGGGTAGGGCGCATAAATATGTACGCACATATACAGGGTAGGGCGCATAAATATGTGCGCGCATAAATATGTGCACGCATATACAGGGTAGGGCGCATAAATATGTGCGCGCATATACAGGGTAGGGCGCATAAATATGTGCGCACAAAAATATGTGCGTGCATATACAGCATAGGGCACATAAATATGTGTGCATATACAGGGTAGTGCGCATAAATATGTGCGAGCAAAAATATGTGCGTGCATATACAGGGTAGGGCGCATAAATATCTGCGCACAAAAATATGTGTGCGCATATACAGCATAGGGCGCATAAATATGTGCGCGCATAAATATGTGCGCGCATATACAGGGTTGGGCACATATATGTGCACGCATAAATATGTCGCATATATATGTGGGCACATAAATATGTGAGGGTGCATATATATATATATATATATATATATATATGTACGCGCATATACAGGGTAGGGCGCATATATATGTGCGCGCATAAATATGCGCATATTTATACGCATACTAGAGGGAGGACCCGACTTCACATGGGTATATTACGTTATGTTTGTGTAGTGGCCCCATAAGAATTGTCCAGTTTTGCACTGGTGTATTTTGTATGTGGTTTGTGTGTATGTCCATAAGCGTCATGTGACTATGTGTATCTCATTTTGGATATCAGTGAAAAACCTGTGATCAGTTGTTATGGATACCTGGAGTAAAGCTGTATCTAATCCTTCCCCATGCAGTACTGTGTTTAGACACAAATATCTAATCCTTGTTGGTGTGGTATTGTGTGCAGATGTGTGTATCTAATCCTCCCCCGTGTGGCATTGTGTGAAGAGGCACGTATCTAATCCTCCGGTAAATGAAACTGTGTGCAGACGTGCATATCTAATCTTAAGGCATGTGGTACTATGTGCAGATGCGTGTATCTAATCCTCTGGCGTGTGGTACTGTGTGCAGACAGGTGTATCTAATCCCTGGTGTGAGGTACTGTGTGCAGATGCGCGTATCTAATCCTCCCCCGTGTGGTACTGTGTGCTGAGACGTGTATCTAATTATCTGGCATGTGGTACTGTGTGCAGATGCATGTATCTAATCCTCCAAAGTGTGGTACTGTTTTCAGATACATGTATCTAATCCTCCCCTGTGTGGTATTGTGTGAAGAGGTGCGTATCTAATCCTTCGGCGTGTGGAACTGTGTGTAGACGCGCGTATCTAATCCTACAGCATGTGGTACTGTGTGCAGACGCGTGTATCTAATCCTATGGCGTGTACAACTGTGTGCAGACGCGCGTATCTAATCCTCTGGAGTGTGGAACTGTATGGAGACGCATGTAACTAATCCTACGGCATGTGGTACTCTGTGCAGATGTGTGTATCTAATCCTATGGCGTGTACAACTGTGTGAAGACACTTGTATCTAATCCTCCCCTGTGTGGTATTGTGTGTAGACGCGCGTATCCAATCCCCCGGCATGTGGTACTGTGTGCAGATGCGCGTATCTAATCCTATGGCATGTGGTACTGTGTGTAGACGCGCATATCTAATCCTCCCCCGTGTGATACTGTGTGCTGAGACGCGTATCTAATTCTCTGGCTTGTGGTACTGTGTGCAGAGGCATGCATCTAATCCTCCAAAGTATGGTACTGTGTTCACACACACATATCTAATCCTCCCCTGTGTGGTATTGTGTGGAGAGGCGCGTATCTAATCCTTCGGCGTGTGGAACTATGTGTAGACACGTGTATCTAATCCTACAACATGTGGTACTGTGTGCAGACACGTGTATCTAATCCTATGGCATATACAACTGTGTGCAGACGCGCGTATCTAATCCTCTGGAGTGTGGAACTGTATGTAGATGCATGTATCTAATCCTACGGCATGTGGTACTCTGTGCAGACGTGTATATCTAATCCTATGGCGTGTACAAATGTGTGCAGATGCGCGTATCTAATCCTCTGGAGTGTGGAACTGTGTGTAGATGCGCGTATCTAATCCTACGGCAAGTGGTACTGTGTGCAGACACGCGTATCTAATCCTACTGCATGTGGTACTGTGTGTAGACGCGCGTATCTAATCCTACGGCATGTGGTACTGTGTGCAGACGCGTGTATCTAATCCTATGGCGTGTACAACTGTGTGAAGACACGTGTATCTATTCCTCCCCTGTGTGGTATTGTGTGAAGAGGCGCGTATCTAATCCTATGGCGTGTGGAAATGTGTGTAGACGCGCATATCCAATCCCCCGGCATGTGGTACTGTGTGCAGACGCGCGTATCTAATCCTCCCCCGTGTGATACTGTGTACTGAGACGTGTATCTAATTCTCTGGAGTGTGGAACTGTATGTAGACGAGTGTAACTAATCAGAGGCATGTATGTAATCCTCCAAAGTGTGGTACTGTGTGCACGCACACATATCTAATCCTCCCTTGTGTGGTATTGTGTGAAGAGGCGCGTATCTAATCCTTCGGCATGTGGAACTATGTGTAGACGCGCATATCTAATCTTACTGCATGTGGTACTGTGTGCAGACACATGTATCTAATCCTATGGCATGTACAACTGTGTGCAGATGCGCGTATCTATTCCTCTGGAGTGTGGAACTATGTGTAGACGTGTGTATCTAATCCTACGGCATGTGGTACTCTGTGCAGACGTGTGTATCTAATCCTATGGCGTGTACAAATGTGTGCAGACGCACATATCTAATCCTCTGGAGTGTGGAACTGTGTGTAGATGCCTGTATCTAATCCTTCGGCATGTGGAACCGTGTGCAGATGCACGTATCAAATTCTTCAGTGTGTGGAACTGTGTGCAGAAGTGCGTATTTAATCCCCTGGTTTGTGGGACTGTGTGCAGACTAGAGATGAGCGAACACTGTTCGGATCAGCTGTTCCGAACAGCACGCTCCCATAGCAATGCATGGAAGCACCTAGCACGTACACTTTGCCGGTGGTCGGTCACCGTGCCAGGTGCTTCCATTCATTTCTATGGGAGTGTGCTGTTCGGAACGGCTGATCCGAACAGTGTTCGCTCATCTCTAGTGCAGACGTGTGTATCTAATCCTCTGGCGTGTGATACTGTGTGCTGATCTGTGTATCTAATCCTCTGATGCGTGTATCTCAGTTTGGATATCAGTGTTGTATTGTGCGTGTGGAGTGACCGTGTGTATTGCAGTTGGAATATGAGTGAAAGTCTTGCAGGTTTGTATTGGCTAAGGGGGGGGCACTGTGTTTGGAATGCTGTATCTCAGCAACGGTACGTCCGAGCGAGTTGGAGTCTTGTCTTAAACCTTCCCGATACCTGAAGTATCTCTGTACCAAATTTGGTGAAGATCGGTGCAGTCGTTTGGTTCGCATTAGAGAACAGACAGACAGACAGACAGACAGAAATTCATTTTTATAATATAGAGAGAAGATATATCTCCCTATCTTATAAAAATGAATTCTTGTCTGTCTGTCTGTCTGTCTGTCTGTAGTGTATATATACACTAGAGGGAGGACCCGGCTTCGCACGGGTATATTACATTTTATGTTTGTGTAGTGGCCCCATAAGAAATATCCAATTTTGCACTGGTGTATTTTGTATGTGCTTTGTGTGTATGTCCATAAGCGTCATGTGATTATGTGTATCTCATTTTGGATATCAGTGAAAAACCTGTGATCAGTTGTTATGGATACCTTGAGTAAATCTGTATCTAATCCTTCCCCGTGTAGTACTGTGTTTAGACGCAAGTATCTAATCCTTGTTGGTGTGGTACTGTGTGCAGATGCACATATCTAATCCTCCGGCGTGTGGTACTGTGTGCAGATGTGTGTATCTAATCCTCCCCCGTGTGGCATTGTGTGAAGAGGCACGTATCTAATCCTCCGGTAAGTGAAACTGTGTGCAGACGTGCATATCTAATCTTACAGCATGTGGTACTATGTGCAGACGCGCGTATCTAATCCTCTGGCGTGTGGTACTGTGTGCAGACAGGTGTATCTAATCCTCTGGCGTGACGTACTGTGTGCAGATGCACGTATCTAATCCTCCCCCGTGTGGTACTGTGTGCTGAGACGTGTATCTAATTATCTGGCATGTGGTACTGTGTGCAGAGGCATGTATCTAATCCTCCAAAGTGTGGTACTGTGTTCAGACGCACGTATCTAATCCTCCCCTGTGTGGTAGTGTGAAGAGGCGCGTATCTAATCCTACAGCATGTGGAACTGTGTGTAGACGCACGTATCTAATCCTACAGCATGTGGTACTGTATGCAGACGCGTGTATCTAATCCTATGGCATGTACAACTATGTGAAGATGTGCATATCTAATCGTCTGACATGTGGAACTGTAAGCAGACGCGCGTATCTAATCCTACGGCATGTGGTACTGTGTGCAGACGTGCTTATCTAATCCTCTGGTGTGTGGAACTGTGTGCAGATGCGCATGTCTAATCCTCCCCTGTGTGGTATTGTGTGATGAGGCACGTATCTAATCCTCCGGTAAGTGAAACTGTGTGCAGACATGCATATCTAATCTTACGGCATGTGGTACTATGTGCAGAGGCACGTATCTAATCCTCTTGCGTGTGGTACTGTATGCAGACACACATATCTAATCCTTCCCTGTGTGGTACTGTGTGAAGAGGTGCGTATCTAATCCTACGGCATGTGGAACTGTGTGTAGATGCGCGTATCTAATCCTACAGCATGTGGTACTGTGTGCAGACGCGTGTATCTAATCCTCTCTGTGTGGTGCTGAGACGCATATATAATTCTCTGGCTTGTGGTACTGTGTGCAGAGGCATGTATCTAATCCTCCAAAATGTGGTACTGTATGCAAACACATGTATCTAATCCTCCCCTGTGTGGTATTGTGTGAAGAGGCATATATCTAATCCTACGGCATGTTGTACTGTGTGCAGACGTGCGTATCTAATCCTCTGGCGTGTGGTACTGTGTGCAGATGCGCGTATCTAATCCTCTGGCATGTGGTACTGTGTGCAGATGCGCGTATCTAATCCTCCCCTGTGTGGTACTGTGTGCAGATGCACATATCTAATCCTCTGGCATGTGGTACTGTGTGCAGATGTGCGTATCTAATCCTCCCCCGTGTGGTACTGTGTGCTGAGACATGTATGTAATTCTCTGGCTTGTGGTACTGTGTGCAGAGGCATGTATCTAATCCTCCAAAGTGTGGTACTGTGTGCAGACACACGTATCTAATCCTCCCCTGTGTGGTATTGTGTGAAGAGGTGCGTATCTAATCCTACGGCATGTGGAACTGTGTGTAGACGCGCGTATCTAATCCTACGGCATGTGGTACTGTGTGCAGACACGTGTATCTAATCCTCCCTGTGTGGTACTGTGTGCTAAGACGTGTATGTAATTCTCTGGCTTGTGGTACTGTGTGCAGAGGCATGTATCTAATCCTCCAAAATGTGGTACTGTGTGCAGACACACGTATCTAATCCTCCCCTGTGTGGAACTGTGTGTAGATGCACGTATCTAATCCTACAGCTTGTGGTACTGTGTGCAGATGTGCATATCTTATGCTCTGGTGTGTGGAACTATGTGCAGATGTGTGTATCCAATCCTTTGGCATGTGGTACTGTGTGCAGACGCATGTATCCAATCCCCCGGCGTGTGGTACTTTGTGCAGACGCGTGTATCTAATCCTTCGGCATGTGGAACTGTGTGCAGAAGCGCGTATTTAATCCTCTGGTTTGTGGGACGGTGTGCAGACGCGTGTATCTAATCCTCTGGCGTGTGATACTGTGTGCTGATCTGTGTATCTAATCCTCTGATGCATGTATCTCACTTTGGATATCAGTGTTGGGTTGTGTATGTGGAGTGACCATGTGTATTGCAGTTGGAATATGAGTGAAAGACTTGCAGGTTTGTATTGGCTAAGGGGGGGGGGCATTGTATTTGGAATGCTGTATCTCAGCAACGGTACGTCCGAGAGAGTTGGAGTCTCGTCTTAAACCTTCCCTGATATCTGAAGTATCTCTGTGCCAAATTTGGTGAAGATCGGTCCAGTCGTTTGGTTCGCATTAGAGAACAGACAAACAGACAGACCGATGGACAGACAGACAGACAAGAATTCATTTTTATAATATAGGGAGATATAGAGAAAAGGTGATAGATCGATAGATAGATAAATAGACTTACAAAAAGAGAAGCAGATGGAGTAGCAGTAGGAGGATAGGTTAATGCTATAACGATAGTGCTCACACTACATACGTAAACAAAGTTTATCTATAAAGAAAGGTAAAAAAAAAAACAGGGTGTAGTCACCAAAGATAGCCTAAAAAGTAAGTTTTATTCCAAAGTATCCAAAAACATCAGTGTGTGACACAGGAGAGAGGTTGTGTGGCATATTTTCAAGCCTTGTGGTGTAATCTTTGATAAATCTCACAATAAGTACAATTTTATTTCTTCATTCAAATCTACTTTGTAAAACTTTTCTAAATATCTCAATATGTCATGCAAATTTCGGAATAGTTCCACAAAGAATGTGCCAAGTTAACTTATACTTGGGACATACATCCAACTTTCTGAAACCCATTTTATACCGCCCAGTGGATTTAGTATAGTGAAGACTGTGCAAAATGAAAATAAAACTGTTATTGTGGTACTATATTATATTCTACATTGTTATAAATAGAATCCCAACTACTCCCTATAGCTTTCCCCATTTTTTCTTATGTACAATGTCACTTTTATCAATATTCTATATAATTTTATCATGAATCCCCTATATTTAGCTTCATTTAAAGGATGCAAGTTCATGCAAAACATTTTCTGTTTATTACATTCAACTGCTTGTATTATTTGAATATATTATAAAAATCTATTGTGCTTAACTCAAATTCCTCCTGTAATTTATTAAAAATATTTAATGTTCCCTTCCTTGTCATATAAATAATAAATCTTGTTTATCCCTTTCAAGATCAAAATTTGTGTCAAATGTGTGTCAAATTTTATTACACTTTTATTTAAAGATTAAATATTACAGTCTGTTTTAAATCGCTATCATAGATATGGCAGTCATCCAAGTATATTCCAAATATGTCATTGCTGATGTTTCACCCATATCTAGAACCTGTACCAATGTGTATTTCCTGTTATTGAAAACACTGCAGAACATGTACTAAAACTGACCAGAATACAGAGGATAATACCAAAGATCATTGTAAAGCAGCTCAAACTGCTGCTGATAACACTGGGGAAGGTAATGAAGACAGTGAATTGTGAGAGGGTGAAGATATGGACAGTATATGAGGGAGGAGAGATACATAAATGATGTAGTGTTATGAGTAACCTATGTGAAAGGCAGAGTATGGGTAAGAAGGCATTTTTCACAAAAGAGGTAGGAAAGAAGAACGGGGCAGGACTAATTTATCTGAGATCACATGGCCACTCTGGAATTTGCAGACAGTAGTGAGACTGCCTATTTGTACAGCAATCTGTGCAAGTGGTCACATTGTAATCATGTGACTTACTGGAGAAGGAGGAAAGAAGGAAAGATACTACTGGTAGACAAATATTATATATATTGTAAGCCGATGGCTGGTCAGGTAATGGAGGGGGTGTACATCTCACCCAGACTACTAAGATGGGTGAGATGAGAAAACTCCAGAAGGAATGTTTGTTCTCAGCAGAAAACTTTTGTCTGCTGAGCATTTTGGTAAATGCTCAGTATTGGGCTGGATTTTTAGGAATGGCAGGTAGGTTGGTAGTGGGACCTGTCATTCCTCTCCCCTCCAGTCCACACTTTGGGGATATTCCGGCAGCGATTCAGCTGCAGAGAGTCTGCTCATCAAGGGAGGCCTAAGAAGCCAGCTCCAGCAGCAGACTGTGGCAGAGCTTGGCTGGAGTGCCAAACAGAGAGGTCGTTTTTTGGAGCTGTGTCCTGAATTATTCAACTGGCTTTTGATTTCTGCTATTCTAGATGAGGTAACCTATTCTATCTTCAGTTAGAGCCTAGCCGGGCAGTTATTTATTTTTGTATTGATTTCCTTTTATTGCTGCACTACTGTTTTGTTTTGAGTGAAAATAAAACTCTACTTTGGTTTTGGACTAAAGAAACTGGACTTGTGTGTCTATGCCACCCCACCTAGCAACCCCAGACCCTGACAATATATATATCACTTGAGCATCCTTTTAAACACTATTTTACAGATTGGTGAGCCTAAGCTTTAGTTCTCTCTGCCCTGCCTCCAGGATTAAAGACATATCTTCAAAATATTAATTTTAGTAGATGTGGGTTTATCATACTGTGTTAACCCCTACATGCACTAGCAGAGATTTGGCAGCATTGCTCATAATCAGAGATGACTTTAGTCACAGATATTCCAACTCCATCCTGACATGCACTGTAATAGTATTGCAGATGTTGAGTATTTAAATATGGCAGCTGCTCATGAGCTGAGCGGCCATCATAGCCACTGCAGCGCTAATGCCCATGGTCAGTGCCCGCAGTGATAGTGGGCATTAAGGCTGACAGAAGCACCATTTTGCCAGGGTTCACATGCACCTGGAATGATATACGAGGTCGGCATCCCATTGCCATGATAGACTGGAGCCTATTGCAGGCTGTTCTATGCAGCCTGTAATAGAAGTGACAGTATTTTGCAATGCATTAGCATTGTACTGCATTGCATTAGTGATCAGATTCTCTAGGGTTCAAGACCCCTAGGGTGTCTAACAAAAGCAAATAAAAAGAAAAAAACTAAAACAATGTAAAAAAAAGTCAAGAGAATTAAAAATTCAAATTATCCTCCTTTCCCTATAATACATATAAAAGTTAAAGTTAAAAAAAGATACAATTTAAAACTACTGTGAAACACATACACATTAGGTATTCCTGTATCCACAAATGCCAGGTCTACAAATTTATAAAAATATTTTTCCCCAACATAGCGGGAAAAAAATCAAAAGTGCTAAACCGCTGTTTTTTCGCAGTTTTCCCTCTCATAAAAATTTGAAGAAAAAGTGATCAAAGTAATAGACATTAGTATTACCCATATTGGTATAACTAAAAAGTACAGCTGACCCAAAAAAAAAAACAAAAAAAAAAACATCCTTTGCATCTCATAAAATTTTCAAACCTCATCAATTTAATCTCAATTTTCACCATGAGTCTAGGCATGAGTGAAAGGAGAGAAATATTCTGATGCCAATTCCATTGTTACTCCATGGAACACAACATATAGCACTGTTTGGGTCTGTCCTCTGAATATCTCATTCCATTAACAAAAATAAATAATTCTAATATGAATTAGCACACTTGTTCCCTTAAAACAGGGAATTTGGAACAAATGGAAACAATGTTTTTTTTTTATTTATTTCCAGAACCCTTGTAGTTGAAAAAGTGAACTACATCTCTTGGAAATAGACAACTGCAGGCAAAAATGAAGGAAAGGGAATACTGAAAAAAAAAGTTTTAAATTATGATTATTTCCAGTACATCATCAAACAAAAAGTGTTTTTATTTAATAACTATTAGAGATGAGCGAACACTAAAATGTTCGAGGTTCGAAATTCGATTCGAACAGCCGCTCACTGTTCGAGTGTTCGAACGGGTTTCGAACCCCATTATAGTCTATGGGGAACATAGCAAGAAAATAGGGAAATGGAAAGGGGGAAACACAGCCCACTTACTTGACCTTTAATTACTTAGAAGATCTTTCCACGGTGATGCCATTTCAACATTAAAGATCGGAGGAAGCCCGGATACGACCCATCGGCTTGGGACACAAATGCAGAAAATCCGTGAAGAAAATCCAGCTCCACTCCAAGGTCTTTTTAAATAAATGGGGACCTTGTGCTGGTCAGCCCATCTGATATAGCAGAGCCGAGTGTGCATAAGGGTTCTAGTGCACCCTCGACTCTGCTACATCTGATGTAGCAGAGCCGAGTGTGCACACTCGGCTCTGCTATATCAGATGGGCTGACCGGAACGGTGTAGTTGAGCAGAACTGGCTCAGCACTGCTAAGTCTCTGCATACCCATAGGAATGCTTTGGCCAGCCTTCGGCCAATCAGCGCTGGCTCTGCCGGAGGAGGCGGAGTCTAAGGTCAGACCTGAATGGAGACTGGTGTGGAGCGATCTTAGACTCCGCCTCCTCCAGCAGAGCCAGCGCTGATTGGTCGAATTCTGTACTCTGGCCAATCAGCGCTGGCCAATGCATTCCTATGGGAATGCAGAGACTTAGCAGTGTTGAGCCAGTTCTGCTCAACTACACCGTGTGCCAGTCAGCCCATCAGATGTAGCAGAGCCGAGTGTGCATAAGGGTTCTAGTGCACCCTCAGCTCTGCTACATCTGATGTAGCAGAGCCGAGTGTGCACACTCGGCTCTGCTATATCAGATGGACTGACCGGCACACGGTGTAGTTGAGCAGAACTGGCTCAGCACTGCTAAGTCTCTGCATACCCATAGGAATGCATTGGCCAGCCTTCGGCCAATCAGCGCTGGCTCTGCCGGAGGAGGCGGAGTCTAAGGTCGGACCTGAATGGAGACTAGTGTGGAGCGATCTTAGACTCCGCCTCCTCCAGCAGAGCCAGCGCTGATTGGTCAAATTCCATACTCTGGCCAATCAGCGCTGTCCAATGCATTCCTATGGGAAAAAGTTTATGTCACAAAAATCACAATTACACACCCGATGGAGCCCCAAAAAGTTATTTTTAATAACATTCCTACTTAAATAAAGGTTATCCTTAGCTATCGCTGCCTGTACAGCTATCCCTGTCTCTTAGTCACAAAGTTCACATTCTCATATGACCCGGATTTGAAATCCACTATTCGTCTAAAATGGAGGTCACCTGATTTCGGCAGCCAATGACTTATTCTGATTTTTTTCGATGGCTCCGGTGTCGTAGTTCCTGTCCCACCTCCCCTGCGCTGTTATTGGTGCAAAAAAAGCGCCAGGGAAGGTGGGAGGGGAATCAATTTTTTTTAGAGTTTGCCACGTGATGTTCGATTCGAATCGAACAGCCTGATATCCGATCGAACATGTGTTCGATAGAACACTGTTTGCTCATCTCTAATAACTATTAAAAATGTTAAATATGAAAAAGTCAAAGTGTATGATATGCTGGCTCAATTTAAATCATGTAGTTCTCAGTCATAGCATTATTGTTTTGAACACAAAGGATAAATCCCTTTTTTTTGCTATTATGTCAGAGGGGGTGTGGTGAACATTTTTGTAATATACTTTATTGACCTATATAATTTCATGTTAATTGAAAACAACATAAAACAATTTTAGGGAGAGTTTGTACTCAATGCAGAATGTACCTGTATAGCTGAAGCATTTTCCAAAGGAGGGGATGGTCACTTCAAATGGCTGTATCTCTGGTTTTACACAACCTAGAAAAATGGTTCTGGCATCATAAGAAAGATGAGATTCTTCCATATACTGCCAAGATTGAAGTACTAGCTATAAAGGATTCTGAGATATCACTAGTGAAAAACACATTCAGGCATGTGATTTTATAGGCAGCATATAATATACTGCTAGTACTTCAATATTAACAGTATATGAAATAATCTCAGCTTTCTCAGCATGTTAAGGTGAGAATCTCAGCTTTCTTGTGATACCAGAGACATTTTGGTGGTATATAACTAGAGATACAGCCAACTGGAGATAGATTAATTAAATTATATGACAAAAATGTTGACCAGTAAAGTAAGCCTTAAAGTAATACAGATTATTAAGACCAAATAAAATCTTATCAGATATGAAGTGAATGGGAATAAACAAATATGCCACTATTTCAAGAGTATAGCATTAGATATTCTATAATGTTAGCTTTTTCTTGGGCTGTATGTAAATAATTCACAGTTTATATAGGGTATTTTTTTTAAAATGGTTGGTCTTTTGATCGTGTGCAGATGTTCTCTTTTATATACTTAACAGCAAAAAATCTAAAATGAATACATTTTTAAAAAAATTCCAGATGGAGTTGGTAGCAGGAAATGGAGCTCCTGAGTTATTAAATTAAGTTTTGCCCCATGACAGTTCCTCCAAAGCAACATATTCTGTGTTATGTCTGAAAGCTCATTCAGACAATAAGTATTTTTTGCCTATTTGGAAAGAAATCTAGTTTTATTGCTATTTCTTAGTTGCGTTCAGAATGAAACATCTGCTGTTGCACTACACTGCTGCTCTCTCTATATACTCATTTTCATAAATGCCCCCAGTTAGAAAATGAGCTCTAATGACCTCTCCTGGGTAAAATTATTAAATCACACAAATTCTGAAAATTCTTCTGTTTTTCTTTAGCTTTAACTATTGTTATACTAAGGCTTCAACTAATGACATTCTTAGAAATTCCAGATGTAATATTTTTGTGTGTGTGTGTTACTGAATGAGTTTTAGAAGTAGCTATATTATAATCATATTCAGAGAAAAAGAATAGTTCTGAGAGCAACATTATAAATGCTTTTAGTCAGCAAAGAGTCTGTGAGCCAACAGGGAGTATAGTCTGCAGTTTTATAGAAATCCTCACTCTCTATCTTGGCTGTAAAGCCTCAAAGGCCTCTGTAAATCACACTTTGACAGAATTATATATAATATTAAAATTTTTCAGCAGAAAATGTTACTGCCAGGATAAGAATTGTGAATAACAAAATTGTAAAATGAAGGCCATTTTGTACTCACAAATTTGTCTGCTTCATATCCTTATTTAACATAAACTAAAGTGCAATTTAATACAGCAATTAAATGTCATATGCTTATTTGTTTCCTAAGATATAACAATACATTTTCCACGAAATTATGAATTTACTTTTGGGATCTGTTTATTGAGTACTGCACAGATAATATGCACATAATTAGGTCTATCAGTTTCAGTACTGCATCAGCAATTTGCTAGGAAGAAGCCGTATGAAATATTTTCAGGATGTTCTAATGTACATTAACAAATCTCATGCATTTTATTGATTATGTCAAGGTTCAATTCATCGCATCAAGTGACAGCTAGAAAAAAATGAAGTCACGGAAATGTTTAGCTGTTATTGATCCCTTTGATTAACATTTCCTAGAGAAGTATTTAAAACCAGATGTCAGGAATTGTTGTGAATTCTACAATTCGTAAATATCCCAGTACTTATTCTAGCATTACACAGGACTGAAAAATCCAAGCCGATGAACCTTTGGATGACTTTCCATGTCATAAATTCATGGCAGTAAAATGAATATTTTTCTTATGCTCAATACTAGGGTGGAAAAAATATTTTGAAACCAATTTTTTTTATTTTTGATCCTTTTAAGGTATTTCCTATCGTATAAAAATATACAAGGAAATAGGGAGTAAGCGCGAGGAATCTCTCAAACCTATTAGGTGATTTATTAAGTCCTTTCTGAAAGCAAAGTGGGAGGAAAGCTGAGCACTGTGATGTATGTGTTTATTAGAGAAATGTTTCTGATTAAAAAGCAATGTACATCTTGCCAAGATTCTTATAAGAGACAGTGAGAGTCCCGCTAACCCCACCCATAGCGTGTGATTGACAACGTTACTTCTATCAGCATGTGCACAAAGAAGTCTGTAAATCACTGTGCGGACAAGGTGAGCGGGATAGTCTCTGTCTTTTTAAGGTGCATTCGCAAGGAGGAAAATGGCGCTGAATTTAGTGTGGAATCCGCATCAGATTCAGCGCTGAAAAAAAAGACTCCCATTGACTTCAATGGGTTCCTTTTTCTGCTAGCAGAAAAAGGAAGTCAATGAAGAGGCTTTTTTTCAGCGCTGAATCTGACACAGATTCCACACCAAATTCAGCGCTATTTTCCTCCATGTGAATGCACCCTTAGAAGTCCTGTGAGGATTTAAAGGGGCTATATCTGCAAAATTATGCTGTATGAGCCCCACATATGCCTGAATAGCTTTTAAAAAGGCTATTCGGGCACCACTAAACTTATTTTAACTCCCCATCTTCTTATCTTCCTGCGGGCACTCCAAACTTCCATTAACAAAAATGGCATCGGAGCGTACGCAGTAGGATTTGAACACAGCCTGCAGGAAGATAAGAAGATGGAGGTGGGGAAGAGCAAGCCTGGGAGGATGTCGCTGGAAGAAGACACCAGCAGAAGGCAGGACCAAAGATGACGTCGACCACTGCATGAACCCCCCAGCGTGCACAGTATAATTTGCATATTGGTTTTTAGGGTATTACTTTAAAACGGGGGGGGGGGGGTGGTAAAATAAGATTAGCGATGCCTGAAGACATTTCAAAAATTGGTGTAGGATTGTGTCAATCAGTCAGATAATTGAATTGATATTTGTTTTCATAAATGTCAATACTGTTCATATATAAAGATGCACTTTTATCATTTATTTTTTTTCTTGACCACAGGATTTTACACATTTTGCACGTCCTATAGAATCCAAATCTGAATGAGATTGCTTCTCCCTCCATTTTTTTTCTATTATAATGTTTGTTACTAAAATTTATATTATTTATTTTTTATTTTTTAAAAACAATGTAAATAGGGACTGCTGTATCTACAGGTTTATTTCCTTTTCCTTAATAACTAATTAATTCCACGTAATACCAGAGGTTGTGGGGATATTTTTGACATAGCCTGGGGTATCTGATTGGCTTCCCAGGGTATGTTAGGATATGTTCACATGAAGTTTTTTCCAAGCTGAAAAAATCAGCTAGAGGAAAAATCTGCTTCCGCCTCAAAATCAACTAGCAAAAATCTCAACATGAACATACCATTAGATGTCTACATTATTGGTGCTATCTCTCCTGATACAAGAGGTATGAGTACAAGTCTAGACTTGGTGCATAGTTTTCAGTAATAATACTGTATGTGTGGGATGTTGCCCGCATTAAACATGATGGACATTGCATCATTAGTGCTAATGAACATGTCCTTGCAATGGAGGGCTTGCTGTAGTAAGATATGTATTACTCAGATTTTGGGTATTCTTACCATATTTCAACACTTCAGTGCTGGTGTATTAGTTGCCATAACATAATTACTATTCTGAGCATGTGCAGTCAAATAGTTAGGACACCAAGACATGGTTTCACTATGTGGATGTGAGAGGCACTCGAGGGGGATGTGAGTAAATTAATGTTAATTAATGTATATTTATTGAACCTCCAATTCATTAGCACTGTAACACTAGTTTATGTATTTTTACTGTACTTGTTGCACATTTTTTACTGAGTTTATACATTATGAGATAGTATTAACATGTGCATGTATAGTTCGGATGATAACTGTATTATTAATGTATTTTATAACATGATTTGCACACTATTGATTTTTTAATTGTCAATTATGGAATGGCTATATAAACTTACATATTGCAGACACTTTGCTTGAGAACAGCTCCTGTAATAGGAGCTGAAACATTGCACATGTTAAAGAAATCTATTTTTTCACTATACTGTTTAGAGTGTGGCCTATTTTTATGGGTTTGTCCAGATGGGAGCATACACACGCACGCTCGCACGCACGCACACGCGCGCGCGCGCACACACGCACACACACACACTATATATATATACACTAAAGGTTATTTTAGTGCACTGGATGACCACATCTCATCAAGATGGTACATCAGAAATTTCCAACAAATTCTCCATCCAACACAGTGCATTTAGTTCAAAATTGAGCTTTATTCTTCTGTTTACACAGCAAGCAGCATGTTATATCCCAGCACACAACTTATCATCCCACAGACAGGGAGCATTATGGGAAGGGTTCACACCTTACATGTAGACCCTTCCATCTGGCCATTAATTAACCCTCACTATCAGCTCTCTTGTCTGCAGATACAATGAAACACCCAACTTTCCATAGACTTTCCTCTTCAACCTTTCTCAGGGTGAAATTCACATTTTTTTTGTACGTCTAGTTATAAATAACAGTATATATTTATATAAATAAATAAATAAATAAATATATATATATATATATATATATATATATATATATATATAGGCCTAAATATACAGCAAAAAATAAACACACATAAAAAAATAAACACATCCACAATCTACAAATATGAAATTATAAATTATGAAAATAAGTTATTTTTAGAATTTATCTTGAAAGAATCTAATATGTATCTTAAAAATAGTATGAAAATATACATATATATAATGTAATAAATAATATAAAAATGAATAATTGAAAAAAAATACACAAACACATATATAATACATACAGAAATGCACATGAATACATATTTCTAATTTTAGATCTAAAAGACAAAGAAATCTAATAAACTACATATTCATCTCACACCCATTCTAAGCACTCATTCTGGCCCCAAGGCATCAGCATGTCCAATATATACATCTAGCAAATTTTACATCTGGTAAGAAATCTCAGGCCTATATCTTCAGGGATCACTTTTAGCAAAGCAGCATAGCAATGTTGGTGTTAAGTAAAGTTTTGTGTTACAATTTTTAGTATGTTGTGGCAATTATATAGTTAGCACTCAGCACTGTACTGTTATGGTGCAGCTTCTGAGCACTTTTCTCACTGCTCTGGTTGTGAAATGGCTGTGATGGCTGCTGTCCAATATCACAGCTATTTGGTAAGTGACAAGTGGTGGTGGTCCCATATCAGTGATTGCTGCCAATAGTCAGGTGTGGAAGCTGCTTACACGCCTGTGCAGGAGAAGTGCATTGTCGGCTGAAGAGGACAGAGCAGCTCTGGGACTATTGTGTACGCTGGAAGTCAGAAAAGAGGGAGAATCCGTCTTACAGGATGAAGTCATGTAATGCCCCAAGGATATGGGTAAATATATATTTTTGATAAATTATGTAATTTAGAAACTAGGCAGGGGAGGGTGTTTAGATTAGTGTAGGAATTAGCCTTTTTTATATTATAGTATCTTAAATAACATTTTATTTTTGGGTCAGGAACAAATATTAAGTCAACAGTATTTTTGCGTTGATCAGGGTTAATAGTGTCCTCAATGCTGGGACATATAGGCAGAGGTTTATCCATCATGCAATGCCATCGGTCTGATTGGTTCCAAATATATTCTGCAGCAGGACACTGAACATACAGTTAATGTTATCAAGAACTATCTTCAACGTAAAAAACAAGCAGTCCATGTGATGTTATGGCTCCACTGAACTCTGTTCTCAACATAATTGAGTCTGTCTAGGATTACATGAAGAGAAGAAGGATTTGAGCTAAAATCAGTGGTTAGCTTTTCAAGATGTTTGCAGCAATTTCACTGCCGAGTTCTTTCAAAAACCATGTACAAGTGTACCTAAAAGACTTGATGCTATTTCGAATGCAAAGGCTGGTCACACCAAATATTAATTTGCTTTAGATTTCTCTTTTGTTCATTCACTTTGCATTTTGTCAAGTGACAAAAATAAAGTATTAACACTTCTATTTTTGAACAAAGCTCTTACTTTATAGAGACACCTTACTGGGCTCCCTACGGCTCCTGATTGGGTGCAAACATACCATGTGCAAACCCTTAAGTTGAGGCAACTAAACCCTTTAACGAGACAGGAATTGGCATTGGCAATTTAATATGGACTGCTTATAGCTGCACAAATAAAACAAAGGGACTAATAGCCTTTTTATCAGTTTTAAACACATTACTTTTGTTAGGTTGAATCAAAACCAGAATCAGAAATTGCGGACACTAGAGACAGATTTCATCTTAAGACCTATTTAGGATGATTAAAACAATATAATTATGATGTACTTTTGTTGAAACTCAGAATATTTAATACTCCTTTATTCTTACATGCCAACCTAGTATACAAATAGCCTAATGATCCATAATAATGTTTCCCAAAAGCGATATAATACATCGGCATTCTTGACAAAGCTGTTGCGAAACGCACGTCAAGTGGTCACTTGCTGTGCTCTGTATATATTTTTATTTTACTTGTATTTGGTTACTCTGTATGAGAAAGTAGAGATAACTCTGATGGATTTTATATTTATCCATATATGTTATACATTCTTATATGTATTCTCCATTGATAGTATTTCTAGTTGGCTACCATAGCTCTTACGCTCATGTAGACCTTGGCCCTTCATGTTATTCCCTTGCGTATTAGTTTCTTTGGAGTTTTATTGTTACATGGTAAAAACAGCATAACAATGGAGGAAGGGTCCTGTCCATAATAGGAAATGTACACTATTAACAGACACTGCCTCTGGCCTTACAGCAGATATGTTAGGGTCGCTCCCTAAGAAGCATCCTCTAGCACTTCTCCTAGGCAACCATATGCACAAATATTTCTGCTATTGAAGAAAGACATTTAAAAAATTACAAATAATACTTTATAAAAACACCACAAAACCATTGTGTACTTGGCCAGAAGTAAACAGTTCAAGGCTAGACATTATCCCAAAAACACTCTTATTTCATTTTTATTATTCATACCTAGTGCTTCTAGTGCATTTGTGACGATAAATCTTTTAGCTTCTTGTTTCAATATTTTTTTTTATGTATCCCCTGCCTGTGTCATAAGTCAAATGGAGCCCTGTCCTGAAGAAATGGATTTATAATGTACCCTAAACCAGGCATGTAAACAGCAGATGGACTTTCCTATGTAAGAGTTGTAAGATTACATAGACCAGATATATTGTCTTCGACCACACATCTGAAACCACTGATATTCTAATTTCTACAACACATATCAAAGATGAAAAACTCTAAACTGTGACTACATCTAAACAGATGAAATTATTTAACCAAGTCAAGGAAGGGGAAACACATCTACTCCATACTAAAGTATCCCTAATAGTTTTAGTTTTCCTGTTATAAATCAAGGACCTCAACTGTTAAATCAGGACCATTCCAAATAAGGTACCAGTTCCATAAGCTTGTGATGTGAAGGGGCGTCGCTTGGAGTTGGAGTGGAGTGGCTGTTTGTCAACTCTGATCTCTCCTGGTATAGTGTGGCAGTGACCCCACAAAAGTACCCCAGTCTGCTAACTGCTACCTCTGGCTCCACAGGTTCTCCAGGGACCCAGAATTATGACTCATAGGGGGGGAAGATTATTTCCCAGTAGTTTACCAACTTTTTTTGTCTGTATTACTCATCTCAAGATGGTGTTGGGTCTACTCCCGAGCACAACCACATAACTGCAATTTGCAAGGCCCACCTGATAGTAGAGGTATGCCAGCTCACTCTCCCAACAACAGCTTGGACTCTCTGGCCAGTAAAGATGACAACTTATTGGAGTCCAAGAATCCTCCTGTCTGGTACACTGGTACAAGGATTTATTAGACCATGCGTGCCCTGCTAAGAATTATAGGTAAGGAACACAAAAAAGGTTATAATAATAATAATAATAATAATAATAATAATAATACATTTTATTTATATAGCGCCAACATATTCCGCAGCGCTGTACAATTTGTAGGGTTAAAATACAGACAGATACATTACAAAGAGAATCATTTCACACAATGGGACTGAGGGCCCTGCTCGCAAGAGCTTACAATCTATGAGGTAGAGGGGGTGACACAAGAGGTAGCAGGGGCGGCATTGCTTATACAGAGGTCAGACACTTCTGTAATAGAGGTGACTGTCATTACACAAACATAAAACTTTATGAGCCGTCACCAGTCGTGTCCTGTAACGTGTGGATGGAGCTTGGACCTATAAAGTTATCCTGAGATGACATCATATCATGTGGGGTAATGTAGGAGCGGGGACAGAGGACGGTTAAGGGTTTACGTTAGACATTGTGATAGGCTTGTCTGAAAAGATGCGTCTTTAGTTTGCGTTTGAAACTGTAGAAATTGGGAGTTTCTTTGATAATAAGTTATTAATCTGTAGGGAGCTACCTTCCAAAATGTGGCACTACCAGCTTATTCCTCTTTTTCACTAATGAGGTCTTATTTGTATTCCATACCCACCATTAGAGAGAATTTTACAGCCTGAATTAATACAGTACCCGTACAGCATGTTCAGAGACTGACAGACATTTTTGAATTCTGTTGTAATTTGCTGCGACACCACTGTGTGCAAGAGCCCAGCTCCAAAAGGGTAAATAATGGGTTGCATTTATTGCTATAAACTGTACCTGTTGCTATTGACCACTTCAGTAAGTTTTATCTTATGTTCAACTGCATTTGTTGCTTCTGAGTCATTCCTACACCTATCATCAGGCACCATTCTGATCAGCATAACCTGGCTCACTGACGCTGAGGACTACCAGCAATTGTAAATGCCCGGGGTAATTTTCACCACCAATAGGTACCTTGCAGACCCCTTCAACATTGCCCAACTTCAAACTGGGCTCATGGAGTCAGTTGAGTGTTACTGGTCACCACTGACAACACCAACTGCTACTCCCATCCTCCACTTCCCTCCATTAGATTGCGACACCAGGTAAAATCTGTCAAGTATTACACAAGATCACTCCATACACTACAATTTAGATTTCCCCACTAAATGGCATCACACAAATTATTTCGAGCCACAGAAAAGAGCTACTCAAGTCATGAAGCATTGATCTCCCCACATGAAACGACAGCACATTTAAGATACCTCCAGCAAGCCGAGTCCCCTAGAGAATGGAGATATTCCACCAAACCAGCATGAGATTCCACACTTTCAAGTGTCTTCCACAGGTCAATGACTGTGTTTCTTAGTCTCTTGTAAACCGCTCCCCAAGTTTGCAGAGTATTATCTACTGTATTGAATACTATATATGTTTCTCAAGTCATTCCTTTGTAACTGGGCTCATGCTCACCATTGTTAATACGTACACCTCTTCATCCCATTATTTTCCCTCAAGTTCCCTGGACCTAAATTAGTAAAAGGAAAATGTTTGTTTTTGTACCGTGTTAGCCAGTGGGTAGGAAATATAAAAACAAAAAACTTGAGAGTCTTCAGTAGCTGATACCTTTTTTTAATGGCTAACTAATAATGATGACAGATTAAAATGTTTCAAAGCTCTCGGCTTCTTCTTCAGGTATATCTAAAAACAATTTCTGAAGGCTGCATATTTATGTACAGAGGGACACATAGCAATAGAATTCTAGGAGGAAGGGTGGAAGAAGGTTATTGCTTATTGTTACATACAAATAAATAATTCATCAGTTTGCAATGTTCTTATCAGTTCACAGAGTGTCTTTATGGCTGGCTGTCTCAGTTCAGTGATTTCTGTAGGATGCCATGAACCCATGTAACAGATTCATCCCTTTCTGCAATGTTTGAAGCAGGGTCATAAACTTGTACTCATAAATATGTTTCTCTTTCCTGGATTTAAAATTCCCTCTTAAAACCAAAAAATTCATGTCAGTGGTGATATTATGATCTTCATTGCAGAAATGTTTTGACACGGGAAGGTCCATTCTTTGTTCTCTAATTGTAGGACGGTGTGAGTTAATCCGCATTCTAAGCTTCTGGCCCGTCTCTCCAACATACAAATTTTCAGTGGAACATTTGGTGCATATTATTAAATACACTACATTAGGTGTGTTACAGGTAAACATACCTGTGATTTTATATTCCCTGTTAGAATTTGGTATCTCTACCTTGTCGGTGGTCAGTATGTGAGGGCAGGTTTTGCACCTTTTCTGTCCGCATGGAAATGTTCCTGTGTTCGTTGGAGGTGACAGTGAGCTGCTAGTAACCATATTCCTGAGGTTTAATGGCTGTCTATGGCACAGGAGAGGGGGACTGGAAATATGGATTTTAGATGGTTGTATTTTTGCAGTAGTGGATGTAGTTTGCGTGTGATTCCTCTAAGCATCTCCATGTGAGGGTTATATGTGATGACCAGTGGCACCTGATTGTTTTCCTGTTTGGTATTATATTTTAATAACTCTGATCTTGGTATTCTCGTGGCCCTGGTGATTTGGTTTTCAATGGTTCTTGGATGGTAACCCTGCCTCAAGAATGTGTTTTTGAGGCCTCCAAGGTGTTTGTCTCCATCTGCAGGGTCTGAACATATGCGATGGTATCTGATAGCCTGGCTGTAGACAATGGAGTTCTTTATGTGTTTCGGATGAAACTATCCCATCTTAGGTAGGTAGGTCGGTCAATTGGTTTCCAATACAGTGATGTTTCAATTTTGTTGTCCTGTATCTTAATGACTGTGTACAGGAAATTTATTTCAGAGAACGAATAATTGAGTGTCAGGTTGATGGTAAAATGGAACTGGTTGAATTGTTCATGGAAGGTTTTCAGCTGTTGTTCAGACCCAGTCCAAATGATTAGGATATCGTCAATGAAGCGATAGTAGGCCCGGGGCCTGGTGATGCAGGTGGATAGGAAGTCATCTAAATTAAGCAATCAAATTATTCCTTCCTTTTACAATAAAAATAAAGTCTATTAATGCAAAAGGCCTGAATAGGTCGCACAAGTAAGCCTACTTCTGGAAGAAGGCAGACAGATCCAACATAAACATAATCTGTGTTCAGTCATCTGACCTGAACCAGCCTTACACATAAACCAAACCAAGAGCCTTACCAATAAACACTTTGCCTTATATATTCTTTTCAACTGCAGCAAACAAGAAAGCTGGTATACAAAATTATTCAAGGAAAAAGAAAAAACACTGAAGCTCACCATATGTCCACCGCAATCCCCTGGGATGCACGACCTGGAAGCTTCTGGACCCTCGAAGCAAAGTCTCCAAATGGATAGTGTTCAAACAAAAACCGGTCCGCAGTCCCTTTGGATTCATTTTAAAATTTAACTTTTAATTCATTATTAAAAATGGATTTAATAATGGATTAAAAGTTAAATTTTAAAACGAATCCAAAGGGACTGCGGACCGGTTTTTGTTTGAACACTATCCATTTGAAGAAAGCTGGTATGTTCATAGCAGGTAAACAGTCCGTCACATTTGCATAGTGTCCCTACTGATGATAAAGGGTGATTTATAGCCTTTATTTGTACATTAAAGAACATATGACCTTACCCTAATAAACATGTATGCTTCAATTACCTCTCAGATCTTCTTCTTGAACTCCAGTTAGGAAAACGCTTGAAGGATACACTCAGGGGAAAATTATTCTCTGTGGCTACTTCAATATTGCAAATGAAGTGTCTCTGGACTCCACTTCTAAAAGTAGAAAACAATCCCTAGGACTCAATAACTGGCTTCTGAAGGCCTTCGAAAGACACTATACATGTTTTTCTAAAAGACATGAAACATATTCGCACATAGATAAATAGTGACTGACAGACATCTTTGGTTGTGCTATTGCACAGAATAACGTAGTTGGATGGCAACAATAATTGTTTATTCTAAAGCAATACAAATTATTGAAATAAACTTGCATAAATAGCAGAAGTTTGGGAATTGAATTTAATGAAAATGTAAATCTACAAAGAAAATCATGGGATTTTTTGTTGTGCTCTAGGTAAAAGTAGAAGCTGAGAGAAGCTAAAGGCTTTTGATATCCAGTAGCTTCATTAAACATAGGTTTTGGATATTCCCTTTGCATAAGGCACCTCATGAGATTCAAGGACTGTTAAATAGATTTTCCTATATCTTTGTTTATCCTCCTAAGAAGATCACACTGCCCACATGGAAATTCTTTCTTGACGTGTAGTGGGTGGAAGCTGTCATATTGTATTAATGAATTCATGCATATGCCCTTCCAATACATTGTAATAACAATCTCACCAGCTTCCACTTTCACCATGGAAATCCAACTGGAGACTTCAAATTTACATGTGAATGTCATGCTAATGATGTTTACATCATTGAGATATGAGACCCGGAGGTCCAGATCAAGAAGACATTGCCTTACTCAGAAACATGTGCATGCATTTAACAATCAGATGTTCCATTGTATATATGCAATTTGCTTTAAAAGTTGGCAGAAAGATGTCACAGTACCCACAACCAGCATACCCATTGTAGTACCTGTGTTTTTGAGCAATGTAACTACAAAAACTTCTGATGATGAGCTAAAAAATTTTGGAGCGTAAGGTGAATCAGCTAGCTGAGAGATGCGTCTGTCTTGGACCACAAATTTAAGAACAAAAAGGTACCAAGTGGGCTTAAAGTATATAAAAAAAAACCCTCCCAATTCTTTGGTTGATATGAATGTTAGTGAAAAATGGAAGGAAATTTAGCCCAGGATTTTTTCTAGAAAAACATAGACTGTTTAAACTGGACCGAAATGGCAATAAAACAGCCAATCTGCTATGTTGATTTTTATCCCACTACACCATTTATCATATAAGTTAAACATTTTTGCATTTTTATAGCTTGGCCATTTTTGAACATGATGATGCCTAATCTATCTATGTTTGGTTTTGTTTAGCTATTTTTATTTGTGATATAAGGAAATGAAGTGATTTGAAATAGTTTTTTTTATTTTAGATCAAAGTTACCTGATGGATGGAGAATTGGGGGCCATAATAAGACTAAACGGCTATGATCAAGGAGAACTCTGATCTTAGCCATTACTAACAGGTCTCTACTATGCAATACACTAGAGACCCAGTGGTTATAGTGCCCACTCTTCTTCTGAGTCGGCCCTATATATAAAGTGTCGACAGACACTGTACTATTACGGCTAATGTTAGCAAGAGACGAGATTGACCAATAAAAATCTTACTAAAAGTCCTTGCATCTTAGAGTCCAAAGTAGAGATGGGGAAATCAATCAAATTCAATCCAGGCCAAAATTCCAAAATTTAGACTCTAAGAAATCTGAACCTTTGGGATTAAATCAGATGAATTTCAGGAAATGGTGCACACTATTTTACAGATCAAAACAAGATAGAAAAGAAATTGCATCACATGACCTTAGGTGTTAGCCTCTGCAGGTAGCCCATATCCAACAATGAGTGCCCTTTAAAAGAAAAAAGACATGGACCACACATTCCAATCTTATACATTGATCTAATGCTTTTTAGAAAATTCTACAACACTGAACATGAGGTTCTTAGTATACATATCAATCAAGATGCATAAGACCTCTAACCACTTCACGGCGACCTCTGTATAGTGAGTTCCTACTCTACTGGGTGTGACGCTGCACAGCAACCACCACTGCCGCGTGCAGTGCACACAGGGGGAGCGACCCAATGGTCCAGCAACACCCTTGCCACCAGCCCAAGCCCCAAGGCTCTGGGCCACACCACCCCACAGGCACAGCACCACAGGAATAGCAGACACCACTCAGTGCTGCACCATATGAACAAATCTCAAAAAAAAAATTCACCTTACCATATTGCTTCAGTCAATGTATAAGATTGGGATGTGCGGTCCATGTGTTTTTTTCTTTTAGTGTATTAAACATACAAAGTCCAACCATGAATGCTGTCATTTTGTAGCAATAAAGGTTTCCCTAGGGGACAGTTATTGATGTCAGTGTTCTATATCACAATAAGAAATTTACATATCTTACATACAATCACTCTGTCTCTAGGTGAAGTTACAATTGATGCACAGCGACACTCATTTTGTTGCATACAGTGCACAAGTACATAATTGCCATAATTCCATATTTTTACCCATAAGTGGCTTTACCATATTTTCTGCAGCAATGCATTGTTACACTGCCAATATTTGCACTTCTTTTTACAGCCTTTAATTACACATTAATTACACATGCATTTTGTTGAATAGAGTGCACCACCCATAATTGCTGTGTTTTTTTTTATATAGTGCCTATAGTGCCAGCAAAAACTACCAGATTGTTTTGTGCCAAGCTTTCTGTATTGGCAGACAGCAGGGTGCTTTACGGAGGGCACATTTTACTGGAATTGGTTTCAGATGCCACTTACAGAGCCCCTGAAGAATCACAATGGAAAGCCCTATCAAAGTTACCTCATTTTGGAAACTATACCCTTCCAAAGAACTTATCAAGTGGTATAGTCAACATATAGTCCCACAGCTGTTTCACTGAATTTACTACCAATAGTCCAGGGAATAGTCAGCCAGTAGCTGTGATTTTCTGTTATCAAATGGCAGTCGAGTTGACTATTAAACCATGATCAAATGTACGTAATATACTGTATATACAATAATTCCCATCTGTAGATTTGTTTACACATCATTAAAAAAATTCATATAGACATAAAATGTGTGATATGTATTGCCTGTAGACATCAAGCAAATATTTGAAAATCAGCGGAAGGTGGTCCTGGAAAAGTCCTTCAGGGTATAATGTGTCAGTTTATACCATTGGTTTCTAACTAGTTAATCCATCAAGCTTTATTAAAGGCCACACATGTCCCGTGGGTCTGATTGAGCTGTTCTCTTTCGCCAACTATTAGCTAGCTACTTTTCAATCTCTTTGAGCTGCTGTATTGAGGTTAAATTTTTAAAGACCTAATAATACAAACTATCATGTCTCTTATGACACGAATGACACTATAATATGTTTACCTGTTTATATGCACGTCTTTGTTAGATAGATAGATAGATCTTACCACCAAAAACAAGAGAGGCCATATATTGACAAGTTATTGAAAGTGTTAACTTAACCCTCCATGTCACTGTATCATTAACTGTCAATTTAAACTTAGCTACATCTGCATGCATATATGTATATATAATATCTGTAATAATGTGATCTGTATATTTTTGTACCATAAAAACTTTTCCAACTAATAAAACATGCTGTTCTAACTTTTGTTTCTTAGTTGATATCCTATCATACTTATCACCCAATATAAAAACTTCTTGATGATTCTCCCAAACCCCCTAAGGCTAAGGCCCCACGTTGTGGAAACGCAGCTTTTTTTGTTGTACATTTTGCTGCGGTATTTTGAGCCAAAGCCAGGAGTGGATTGATCAGAAGGGAGAATTATAAGAACTACCTATATATTTCCCATTCCTCTTGCGGCCATTCTTGGCTTTGGCTCAAAAAGCCGTAACAAAATCTGCAACAAAAAAAGTTGATTTTCCGCAACGTAGGTCCTTAGCCTTAAGAATATTTTCTGGGTTCAGTTTGATCCACCAGGAAGCAGTTAGGTCTTATGCAGAATTTTAACTATGTGATTACTGATTTAATTCTTTATTTAAAAAGCTACAGTAAAAACTAAAAATGGAGTGGTGAGAATCATACCAGCATTGGACAAGGGAGCAGTGGAAATGTGTTCTGTGATAAATCACGACTGTCTGCCTGACCAATGAGTCTGGGTTTGGTGAATGCCAGGACAAGGATACCTTCCTGTAGGGCCAGCACCAGGTTTTGAAGTATCAATGGGCCTTTTTTCAGTCCTAGTAAGGGTAAGTTCACATGGGAGTTTTTTGGACCCGATATTGACGTGGTGGCCACCTCAGAATCCGGTCTAAAAAATGGCTAGCCGCAACTGGATGCCACTGCAGTGTAGTGCATACAGTGCACCGGCCTCCAGTCGCAGTATTCCACTCTGTATTAGGCTCAAATGACTGGGCCTAGTCGGGAGGGAGTGTTGTGAGGCGGACGTCTAAAGAAAGGGCATGTCACTTCTTTTTTCCACGAGTGGGAGCAAACCGCGTCAAAATCCTGACCAAAAAACTCCCGAGTGAACTTACCCTAAGAGGCACAATCTTTTAAATTCAGCTCTGTGATTCATACAGAACATCATGTCTGTTTCTTTCTGTTAGGACTTTATCTTACATTTAATATAATAACAAACAAGACTAAAGCCATTTTCTGCCTTGTTTTTAACTTTGCAGTGAATAGCCCTGTTTGCAGACAGAAACTTCTCCATCTGTATCTGTGATTCTGTCAACAAACTGAAAAGTGTGAAGTTAGCCTTACTCATACAGTACTGTAAGCACTGGTTGGATATATCCACATCAATACAATTATCATACACATAAAACATTCATTGTGGTTTCCATAGACTTTGTAACAAATCGTTTATGCATAAAAAAACACTTCATTTTAAGGTTTTGCACTGTGGCTTCTTTTATAAACACAAGCAATGACATAATGTTGGCTTTGTCTCTTGGTATCATCTGTACCCAGCAGACCCCACTGACTTACTGTTTTGTTAATAAAACTAATGTTCTCGCTATAAACACAAGCTCGCTCCCGTGCACTTAGAACCTCCTTCCTCCCCCCTGAGAGCAGGCAGAAACATCACTTGACTTTTGAGCAGATAAGTCAAGGGCTGTGTCAACAATGAATTGAATAAAATAAGATAGTGGACAAACAAAGCAGTTTTGCTGAAGCAGTGTATTTAGGAAAAGTCTTACATCCACATTAACAAACAGGTTAGATATGATCCTTGTGATGGGACAACTCCTTTAATGTATTAAAAGTTGTGTTAAACTTTGCTACATCTGTATAATCAATAACTCAGGACTTGCAGTAGGTGATGGTCATAGCTCACATCTTCTCTTCCTTTTATGAACGGGTCACAAAGCCTAGGATACACGCTATAGATGTCAGTTGTACTTTACATCTTCCCATGTGGCTGCTATAAAACTATTACTGAATGCAAAAATGCCTATATAAATTAAAAATATAGTTTATGCATTCATTTTATAAAAAAAATGAAAAAACAATTCATGTCTCAATCTACTTATGTATTTAAACCCTATTGTTTATTAAGACATAAAGTCTCTATTCACGTTGTTTCTACTTGGGTGAAACATTGGGGAAATTGACAAAACTTTAAAAAAAGAAAAAGTGTCATTGTTGTCTACAACAACTAGTCATAAAGCAGCTTTCATTTCAAGAGCAGAATATTAAGTAAAGGCTGCTTTGTGCTTGATACAATCAGTCATTTTAATGTTGTCTTACCTAGATACAGATATACTCACACTCAACTAATCTCCAATTTGGTTAAAGATTCCAATCTACCAACCAATTCAACACAATATCACAACATGCTAACAACTTTGAAGCCATGCAAATGAGTGCACTAGGAGATCTAGGAGCACTACTCCTCCTCAAGTAGGATGGGTGATGTCACAGTAGTAACAGGATCAATGCTTGCTGCACGGGTTGGTGCAGAAAAGGTAGTGGTCTGAGTGGCAACCAAGTGCAACTTCTTCATTAGAGTTAAGTTGTTCTTTTCCAAAGTGACAAGGCTAGTGACAAGCCTCCAAAGAAAGGCTATCCATCTCCTACCTTTAGATGTCTTCTCCAGGCCGCCATTCACTTGAAATCCCTTTTTTTTGCCAGTATGCAAATGAGTTCTCTCGCAGCACTGGGGGCAGGCCCTAGCATTCAAACAGCACTAAGGCTGTCCCAATGCTGCAAGAGAACTCTCCAGCGCCACCTCAATCTTCTTCAGGAATGGGGTCTTAACACGTCTTCTTCCAGGGGTTGGCTTCAAACTTCTAGGCCTCGAGCCTAGGGCAAAGCCGACTGCGCATGCCCGCCGGCCGCAAGAAAATGGCCACTTACACAGTATGTCTATGGAAAAATAGATGGTAAGCAGCAGATAAAAACTGTGGAAACTCTGCTCTGACACCCACTTTTACGCATTTTAACATTTAACATATTTGTTAGAAATGCATGGAGGTCATATTGCGAAAAACAAGAGTTTTATGTATAAATTAGTTATTTTGATGGATTCTAAGTGTTACAGGCTTGTTGCTATATGTGGAGACAAATTTTTCGCTGTGAGCCTAGTTAAAAAGTGATGAAGAATTGGTTTTTCATGACATAAAAAACACCAAAAATTATCCCTTTATGGGAGCAGATGTGAAATAATTTTTTTTATTTTTTTTATGTCATCACTGTGGCACCAACAATATGATATAGTAGAATGTGATGGATCAAGCTGTGGCAGGATGGCATGGAATAATAGGTTGGAACAGGCAGCAGGACATGTCTGGCTGAGTGATGGCAGTGGTGGTAGCTGTGGCAGCATGAGTGGAAGGCACTAAAGTATGGATTAATATGATGTACCAGGCTGCAGGACATGTCTGACTGAGTGGTGGCAGCTGTGGCAGTATGAGTGACAGTATGGCATGGAATCATATGATGGACCAGGCCACAGAGATCAGTTCATGTCTATGAAATACTGTATATGCCAATTGCAAGGCAGATTGTTATTTATCTTTACCTCAACATTGTGGGATGATGTTTTATGTTTATCAGTGTCATGCATTTTATTTTGAACACAAAAAGCAAATACAAATGTATAAGTGAGTATCAGAAATTTGTTTCATGGCATTTTTTACAATTGTAGGGAGCCCACAGCGTGCCGGAGTTTACCTGCAACATTACGACAAAGGGCAAGGAGACACTTATAACCCGTCCACCATTTCTCTAACGTATGAAAATACAAAACAGGCAGCAGAGACCAGTACTCATGTCTGCTGCCTGAAGAACCCAATTGTACATACAGGTAGCAGAAATGAGTGTCAGTCTCTGCTACCACTCCTGTATTGTCTGCATATGGAAATAGAGGTTGTGTTATCGGTCATTCTCCAGCTCCTGCCTTAATCTTACAGTTCATTATACACTTAGAATGATGATAATCTCTGTACAACATTGTGGTAAATATACAGTACAATAAAAACACAAAATAAAGTCCTACGCATCTTAGAAAAAAAGATGAAAAAAATTTGAATAACCCAAGCGGGGGAAAAAATGTTATCGCCATCAAAACTATATGTTCCAAAAAAAAATGATTGGTCACATTCTCAAGTTAACAAGGGAAATGGTCTTGTATGAAATGGTCTATCATTGCACAGAACAGCCAGAATTGGCCTTGGCTATGTCTTGACTGCCCTGGTCATTTTCATAATACTGCTTTTACAGAAACTAACTGGGGAAAGAAACCAAATACTAGATCAATTGTTGATTTAGAAAGGCAAAAAACGCAATTCAGTGTGTGACAAACAATATATATCTGGGATTTTGGCATACATGACGTCAATGTCAAAATTGAAAAATGCTGTACTCTATTGTTTGTACTATTTGTACCTCAATAAAAATAGATTGCACAAAAAGCTTTCCAGTAAAATTACTTTGAAAGTTCAGAAACCTCCACTATTATTAATGCTATTGATAAATATTATTATTAGTATTATTCGTATCAGATTATTATTGCCATTTTTAATGTGATCCAAACCAAAACACCGTATACATAGATATACCCATTATGCATCGTAATACCCTACTGTAGCAGCTTTAATGCCTCCTCTCTTATCTGTTCTCTTGGTGTGGTATGTTCAGATATATGTATTACATAGATATATGTATCAAAAGTTAAGTAGCTTTTCTAAGCACTACATGGATTTGTGACAAGTTATCATACAGTGATATACTACAGATGTGCCCACTTCTAAATTGAATATTATAAGAGTCTTCAGCTTGAAAACTCAGAACAGAAGCTACTGAAAGCAACTGAAAGAAGTTAAAGGACAACTAAACTTACAAACAACTTTAACATTTCTGGCAGTATTTGTGTCATTAATACATTTTGTGAAATCCTGCATCTTTCTATATTCCCCTTGCTTCTGTATTAAGATTTGTTTCTGCCTCTCATGGAATGTTATTATGTATGGAGTACTGGCTGTGTAAAATGTAGAGAACATGGATGTAACCCCCTCACAGGAGTTACTAATGGTTATTTGGCCATATAAGTGCCTTACATGTTATGATAGTTTGTATATGTTGTCATGTTCATACTGTGTTCATTTGTGTAATGTTGTTAAGCTGTTGTTCTCTGGTTTCACTTGTCCTAGTGAGCTGTGGTCTCCATAGCAACACACACTATAGTAGATGGCTCTGTAGCTGGAACAGGAAATAGTCATAGCAGGGAGAGGAAGTAGTATTCTGTAAGCAGCCAGGGAAGAAGAAGCAGGTAGTGGTGTGGCAGTAGCCATTTTGTGTTTCAGACACTGTGCTGTGAGGATTGTCACAGCAGTAGCAGGACAGAGTAGCTGTGTGACAGCGCCCCCATCACCATCAGTAAGAGGACAGGATTACATCAGGCTAAGCAGAGCTATAACCCTGGCAGCCTGCACCGACCTCTACAAGGTAACTGAGCTCCTGCAGTAAACCATAATCTGGACCTGCAGCCATCTTAGACTCTCTGCTAATACATGGGAAGGTGTCAGCCAGCTACAAGCCACTGTGCCACAGCTCACTGCTACAGGACAAGTGACCAGCAGGTGCCTGTTACAATAAAGCAGTGAGTACTTCTACTGATCCTGGCCTGGACATTGCCTTCCTTGCAGCTAAGCCCTGGGCAAATGCTCTTTGTTGGAGTAGAGCACTGGCACCCACATCACCATCTCAGCCCAGGGACCAGCGGGTGTCTCAATACTCCAACTGGCGTCACAACTAACTGACTCTGCCTATTTCCCTGTGCACCTCTCCTGGGAGTTCTGGTGCCTATAAGGTCACCGTGACAGTCCAGCCTCCTGCACGGTTCTCCCGGGGTGGTCGCAGTTGGCGTCACGAACAGGATTGCTGTGCCATTGAAGAAGAAGGGAGGCACTTGAGCTGCTGGCAGGAAAAAGGATCTGTGACTGCGACACTGTGCAACATCGCCATCTTGGCCCTGCATCGCACGCTATACCTGAATCTACAGCACAGGCAAAAGCAGGTGAGCCACGTACCTCCAGTATGTTTAGGAACAAAGGAAAAATGGATTTTGTCAGTTTTAAACACCAAGGGTTCAGTAGTGAAGATGAGGAAGAGGGGTGTAGTGTTTCAACCCCCACAGCTGCAGTAATGCCAATCACAATGCCTTATTACCCAGGCGTGCCATGGCTGCCGCTCTATGTAGGCGAGCCAAATACTCTAAAGGACTTTAAAGAAAAGATGCAAGCAACTTTAAAAGTTTATCCCCTCACTGCTGAGCAGAAGGTTGCTATGTTAATGGGTCAGATGGGAGGAGCAGCCCTCCGTGAAGTTAAGTCCTGGGATGTTAAGGAGAAACAAACTGTTAAGCAAATATTTGATAAACTGTGGGCCATATTTGAAACTAAGACTCTGTCAGAACTAAAAGCTCGGTTCTTTAGCCGCAAGCAGTACGCAGGTGAAAGTCTTAGAGACTATGCTCTGAGCTTGGATGAAGCTCTCCGCCAGGTTGTGCAACTAGATCCTCATGAGCTTCACAATTATGATTGCACGCTGAAGGAGCAATTCATTGAGGGTGCTACACCTGATGCAGTTAAAATGCAACTACGTATGCTTAACTCTCAAGACCCTGACCGACCCTTCAACCTATTTAAAGAGACAGCCATCCAAATCCTTAAAGTGGAAACAATGCCAGTGGAGCAGCATAATGCGCCCTCAGCTTCTACAGCACCTCCGCCCTGTGTAATCCAACAACCCATTGCTCAGTGCGCACAGATCCAACCTTCTGACTCCAACATTGAACTCCAAGGACAAATTGCTGAACTTTCAAAGAATCTAATTAAGCTTTGCAAAAAAGTAGATGACCTTCAGCTGACACCACCAAGGTCTCCCTCATCCCGGCACTGGCCGCGACCTTCGCCACGTCAGTATTCACGCAGACCGTTATTCCGACCCGGTCGCAGGGTCACGGACCAGTTTGATTCATCCGGAAGGCCCATCTGTCGAAGTTGTCATTTACCAGGACATGTTGAACGAGAATGCCAGTCTTTAAACTAGGCCGTCCTGGGGCAGAGGACCTACCCCCAGGAGACAACCACCACCATGGTCCACTATCACCTGAATGGGGCCGACATTTCATTGGAGACCGTCCTATCCTTTCCATCAATATGAACAACATCCCACTGACTGCTCTCTTGGATATGGGATCACAGACGACCACCATGCCCCTTGCCCAGTTTGAAAAATATTGGTTTCAAGATCAGCTACAACCATGCAATCCTCATGAGCAGGTGACTCTAATTGCCAGCAATGGACAAGAACTTAAACAGGTAGGATACTTCCTAGCCACCCTTAAGATTGGCAAAACCGAACTGAAGGATCAAGGGATTGTCATTGTGGACGTTGCCAAAGACAGAGACACTTCCTCCATCATTATTGGGACCAATGTCCTAGTTAATTGTTTTGATGAAGCCATTGCTGCCTTGTCTGACACTCTTCAAATAGCCGCTCCAAAAGAGAGACACATCTACCATAAGGCCATTAAGGTTTTGGTCCAACAATAACAGGTCCAACTTTCCCAAGGTGAGATCGGAAAAGCTAGGGTGACTGACGTTAGACCCATCATCTTACCACCTGGTCATGTGATGATGGTCTGGTGCCGGGCCAGGTTTGGTGTCAAAGGCAGGGATTACTCCGTGCTCATCGAGTCAATGCCTACGGATCGTACAGTTATTGCTGCCCGTAGTTTGGCTAAGGTGACCCATGGACGAGTCCCTGTACAATTGTTGAATTTTGGGGATTCTGAAGTTACACTACCACGGTATACAGTGGTTGCCAAATTATCCAGAGTTCAGGATGCTGATTGCCTCCAGAGAGTCCATTGTGGAGCTCAGACCACCAATTCACAACCCACATGTAACCCCACTGGGGAGCAAAAAGAATGGTGGCAAGAGATTCACCTTGGAACCCCTGAGACGCCTTCATCTCAGCTGGAAGGGGTATTGCGGGTAGTTCATGAATTCGAACACATTTTCAGCAAGTCCCCTATGGACTTTGGGCATGTCACTGCAGTAGAACACACAATTCAAACTGGTGATCATCCTCCCATCAAGGAAAGACATAGGCCCATTCCCCCAGCACAATACCAACAAGTAAAAGGCTTACTCCAAAACATGAAAGATTCCGGTGTCATAAGGGACAGCCGAAGCCCTTGGGCTGCTCCCTTAGTACTTGTCAAAAAGAAGGACGGTACCATTCGCCTTTGCGTGGATTACCGCAAATTGAATGATATCACCCACAAGGATGCATATCCGCTGCCCCGGATAGAGGAGTCCCTTGCAGCCCTTCAGTCTGCAGCCTACTTCTCTGTCCTGGACCTTACCAGTGGATACTGGCAGGTCCCTATGTCACCAGCTGATGCTGAAAAAACTGCCTTCACAACACCAATGGGTCTGTTTGAATTTGACCGGATGCCATTTGGGTTGTGCAATGCGCCTGCCACATTCCAACGGCTCATGGAGTTCTGTTTAGGTCATCTAAACTTTGAGTCTGTCTTGTTATATCTGGATGATATAATTGTTTACTCCAGAACATATGCAGAGCATTTGGATCACCTTGCGAGAGTGTTTGAGTCTTTGGATCTCTATGGTCTGAAACTCAAGCCTTCCAAATGCCATCTCCTAAAATCTGAAATCCAATACCTGGGACACATTGTGAGCGCTGATGGGGTGTCGCCAGATCCTCAGTACACTGAACGGATACGCGACTGGCCAACTCCTGAAACGGTAAAAGACATCCGTAGATTCCTTGGGTTCGCCGGTTATTACCGCCGATTTGTAAAAAACTTTGCCCGGATTGCTGCACCCTTACAGGCTGTACTGGTAGGTCAGTCTACCACCCGATCTGGTAAGAGTCCAACTATCCAATGGACCCCTGAAATGCAAAAAGCATTTGATGAGTTAAAAGCAGCCTTAGTCGGTCCAAATGTCCTTGCTTACCCTGATTACAGTAAACCGTTCATTCTGCAAACAGACGCAAGTAAAACTGGACTTGGTGCTGTCCTTTCCCAGAAACAAGAAGGTTTGATTAGACCCATTGCATTTGCCAGTCGTTCGCTTCGGGCGACTGAACGTAATGACTCTAACTATAGCTCCTTTAAGTTGGAGTTTCTGGCCTTGGTTTGGGCGGTTACTGAAAAATTCCATCATTATCTCACCGCCACTCCTTTTGTTGCATACACAGATAATAATCCTCTGACCCATCTTAGCACTGCCAAATTGGGAGCAATTGAGCAGCGTTGGGCTTCACGTCTTGCCAATTATCAGTTTACCTTAAAATTCCGGGCAGGGAGAGAGAATGTTAATGCTGACATTTTATCTCGGTTACCCCAAGAGTCAATTAATGACCTAGATGACCCTGACATATGGGAAGAAATTGAACTCCCTGACTTCTATGACAAAGTCACTCAACGTGTTAACCAAAATGTCCGGACCAAATATTGTAACCTTCAGACCATGCGGGTTGAGTCCCTCCATCATATGGATTGGGAACAAGTCCAAAAACAAGATCCAACATTGCAAAGATTAAAAGACCTTTTAAAAGATTCAAATTCAATAGGTCCAGATAACAATGCAAGCCCTGAACTTCAAAATCTCTGGCGAGAGCGCGGTCGTTTAACTTATCTGCAGGGAAAACTGGTCCGCCGTTATGTAAATCCTCGTACCCATGAGCGAGTGTTTCAGATTGTGATACCAAGACATGACGCTCCTTTGATCTTGGATGCGTATCATAATCAGTCAGGACATTTCAATGCCCAAAAGACAGAACGAACCATTAAGGATCGTTTCTACTGGGTGGGAATGCGCCCTCAAATTGAACAGTGGTGCCGGGACTGTGCACAATGTGCTTTGCGGAGAGGATCTAACCAACGGGCCCCTCTACAGGGCATTGTCACAGTCAGACCACTAGAGTTGGTAGCACTTGACCACGTCAAGTTGACACCAAGTCGGTCAGGTTACACTTATGCACTAACAATGATTGATCATTTTTCAAAATTCATGGTTGTAGTCCCAGTAAAAGATCTCACTGGTAAAACAGCAGCTCGGGAATTCCAAAGACATTTTGGGCGACCCTACGGTTATCCTGAAAAGATCCTTACTGATCAAGGTCCTGCATTTGAGTCAGAGCTTTTTCAAGAGTTCTGCAACCTCTATGGGTGTCAAAAGATCCGCACCACAGCCTACCATCCCCAGGGTAATGGGCTTTGTGAAAAAGCCAATCAAATCATTATCAACATGCTGAGAACAGTTGCCCGTGAAAAACGATCTGAGTGGCCAGAGCTATTGCCAGAGATCACTGAGATCTATAATAACACCAGACAGGATTCCACAGGGTACACTCCTGCATACCTCCTTAGAGGACAGTTAGGACAACTCCCCGCTGATCACCAAATGGGAGTGATTACAGAGGTTAGGTCCCCACCTTTACCAAATGACACTTGGGTAGCAGAAAGACTAAGGGTTAATAGAGAACTTCAGGAACTTGTGTGTAAATCTCTGGACCAGGCTAGACACAAACAGGCTCTCCAGTATGACAAAGGCGCAAATGCTCAACCCTTGCAACCTGGAGATAAGGTCCTAAAAAGGCGACATGTTAGGCATCATAAGTTAGAGGATCGTTGGGAAGACAAAGCCTATGTTGTCCAAGAGGCACCACATGATAACCCTAAAGTGTGTAAAATTGTTCCAGAGGATGGAGAAGGTCCATCCCAGCTAGTGTCTCGAGATGATCTCAAAGTCTGTCCCTCCTCTTATACAAGTCCAAGAGTGACCCGTCGGCTACCGGCTACTCCACACGCTCTGTCACAACCAAGACGGACATTACCCTGTATACCCATTCCTGGCCAACATGGTACAGAATTAGGACTTGCTCTGGCTTCCCCTAACTTATACTTCTTTGTGAGACCTACGGTTACACCATTGCAAAGAGAGACTCCTTCTGTGTCAAGGGAAACAAGTGACTCCATTTCCTTAGAGGACTTTGTATCAGAGACTCCGGATACTCAGGTACTCCCTGTTGACAGAGAGGAGGCCTCAGAGCCTGAAACAATTTCTCAAAGGAGATCCCAAAGGGTAAACAAGGGTAAACCCTCAGTTCGCTACAGCCCTTAAAGGAGCATGCCAAGATCAGCCATAGTAGACTGTGCATTTCAGCTGATCATCTGCCTTGGAAACTTATCTTCACTTCAACAAATAAGCCATATACCTGGTGCCATAGTGGTGACACCATGCTTGGACTGCCCAAAGTTCTACCTCTATGTTTATTATTTGTTCCTAACCTATTTAACGTTTATTCCATTTACTTTGGACTATGGAATATTTAAGCCATTGACTGTTTTCTGTGTTATTGGTAGCCCGAGGACGTGCTACATTCAAGAAGGGAGGGATGTAACCCCCTCACAGGAGTTACTAATGGTTATTTGGCCATATAAGTGAGTTACATGTTATGATAGTTTGTATATGTTGTCATGTTTATTCTGTATTCATTTGTGTAATGTTGTTAAGCTATTGTTCTCTGGTTTCACTTGTCCTAGTGAGCTGTGGTCTCCATAGCAACACACACTATAGTGAGTGGATCTGTAGCTGGAACAGGAAATAGTCACAGCAGGGAGAGGAAGTAGGATTCTGTAAGAGCCAGGGAAGGAGAAGCAAGGAGAACTGTGGCAGTGGCCATCTTGTGTCTCAGACACTGTGCTGTGAGGATTGCCATAGCAGCAGCAGGACAGAGAAGCTGTGTGACAGCGCCCCCATCACTATCAGTAAGAGGACAGGAATTACATCAGGCTAAGCAGAGCTATAACCCTGGCAGCCTGCACCGACCTCTACAAGGTAACTGAGCTCCTGCAGTATACCAGAAGCTGGATCTGCAGCCATCTTAGACTCTCTGCTAATACATGGGAAGGTGTCAGCCAGCTACAAGCCACTGTGCCACAGCTCACTGCTACAGGACAAGTGACCAGCAGGTGCCTGTTACAATAAAGCAGTGAGTACTTCTACTGATCCTGGCCTGGACATTGCCTTCCTTGCAGCTAAGCCCTGGGCTAAAGCTCTTTGTTGGAGTAGAGCACTGGCACCCACATCACCATCTCAGCCCAGGGACCAGCGGGTGTCTCAATACTCCAACTGGCGTCACATCTAACTGACTCTACCTATTTCCCTGTGCACCTCTCCTGGGAGTTCTGGTGCCTATAAGGTCACCGTGACAGTCCAGCCTCCTGCACGGTTCTCCCAGGGTGGTCGCATGAGGTTAAGAGAGGGTCATTTCAAACATTTATATCCTAATATTTACCGTATATATTCGAGTATAAGCCGAGTTTTTCAGCACAGTTCTGTGCTGAAAAAGTCCGCCTCGGTTTATATTCAAGTCATTACGGTAATACCGTAGTTACAGACCTGGCATACAGACACCGAGCAGGTGCCGGGGCGCAGCATCGCCACACTCCTGGCAGAAGTACCGGGGCCTTCTAGCAGAAGTACCATAAGTGCTTCTGTAGTTTGAAATGAACAGCATCACCATGCTCCTGCTATGAGCGTGACTCGTAACTCTTACAGTGGTAATGCCGGAGTTCCTGAGTTACAGTGGAGATGCCCTCCGGGGGAAACCACTGCGCCGCCATGCCCCTGGAGAGAGGAGGGAGCGGGTGCAACCGCTCTCTCAAATGCGGCCCTGACGTGCTGAGGAAGATCCCGGCCACCGGAGCTGAAGGGGAATTCCCGGCCGCCGGCAGGAGCGCGGATGCTGGGGATTCCCCTCAGCACTTTTGCTGGTGGCCGGCCGCAGTTCCCCTTCAGGTCCGGTGGCCGAGGTCTTCCTTCAGGTCCACGCTCCTGCCAGCGGCCGGAGATTCCCCTCAGCGCCCTTGTAAAGGCTCCCGGGCTGCAGTGCTTTTCTTTTGCAGGCTGCTCTATGCAGCCTGCAAAAGAAATGATGATTTTTGCAATGTATTGCAATGCATTAGCATTGTAATGCATTGCATTAGTGATCAGACCCCCTAGGGTTCAAGACCCCCTAGGGGGTCTAATAAATGCAAAAAAAAAATGTTTTAAAAAGTAAGAAAAAAGAAAGTATTCAAAATTCAAATCACCCCCCCCCTTTCCCTAGAACACATATAAAACTAATACTGTGAAACACATACACGTTAGGTATCCCTGTGTCCGAAAATGCCCACTCTACAAATCTATAAAAATATTTTTCCTGTACAGTAAACGCTGTAGCTGGAAAAAAAAATTGTCTAACTGCCCCTTCCCTGAGACTGTTTTTTTTCCCCCCTCTTGGAATTCAGTCTGACTATAGCCAGGCTGAATATAGGGTTGTAACATCCGGCCGCATGCTGCGGCGCAGGAGATGTGTTCGGTTGTGATTTTTTTCCGTTTGGTTCTCCTTGCTCTGTCTGAACACTGCCCTATTCTTTAACCTTGGTAATTGATTTTCCACCACACCCATCTCCTTCACCTTCAGTTTGCTCTGATCCTCTAGAGGTTAATCTGGCCTTGCCCTGTGATTGACAGCTGCCTTCCTGTCAACTCCATGGGCGGGTTCTTCCTCCCTATTTAACCTTGGTTCCTGTTCACACTGGCGCTTACTATTGCCGTGCGCATACCTGCTCTGACTTTCGCTGTTTTTGATTACTCTATTATACTTGACCTTTGGCTTTCCTCACTGATTTCTCTTCTTGGACTCCGATTTGGTACTGTATTGCCCGACTGTTACTGACCCTTGGCTAAGTTGACTTCCCATTGTTGTTGTTCGTCTTGTCTGCGTTTTGTGTGTCACATACTCAGGGAGGGAACGTCTTCGTGGTTGCCGCCTATTACGTAGGATAGGGCCTGGCAATAGGAAGGGAGAGCGGGGGGCATAAGCCTAGTGCTCACTGTCTCTTGTGTCCCCGTTTCAGGGTTCCCTAACAAGGGTATCTGCAGTGCTCCTATTCCATCAGGAAGGGGTCAATAGAAGCACTGCAGATACCCTATATTCAGCCAGGCTGAATTCCAAATGGGGGGAAAAACCTAGTCCTCAAGCTCAGGGAAGTGGCAGAGAGACAACCAAAACACCCCCTCCCCTTTCCCAGCACCCAGCAACTACTGCACCCAAAAACTCCGACCATTTTAATTCTTGAAACTTTCCAGTAGTTTCTGCATTCCCCCCCCCCCAAGTTTATACTCGAGTCAATAAGTTTTTCCAATTTTTTTGTGGTAAAATTAGAGGTCTCAGTTTATATTTGGGTCGGCTTATACTCGAGTATATACGGTAATCTTATTTAGGCTAGGGCCCCACTGGACGACCCGCAGCAATAAAGCGTTGCAGGAAACACTGTGGTGGCAACTAGAGATGAGCGAACAGTGTTCTATCGAACACATGTTCGATCGGATATCAGGCTGTTCGATGTGTTCGATTCGAATCGAACATCACGTGGCAAACTCCAAAAAAATTTGATTCCCCTCCCACCTTCCCTGGCGCTTTTTTTGCACCAATAACAGCGCAGGGGAGGTGAGACAGGAACTACGACACCGGAGGCATCGAAAAAAATCGGAAAAAGTCATTGGCTGCCGAAATCAGGTGACTTCCATTTTAGACGAATAGTGGATTTCAAATCCGGGTCATATGAGAATGTGAACTTTGTGACTAAGAGACAGGGATAGCTGTACAGGCAGGGATAGCTAGGGATAACCTTTATTTAGGTAGGAATGCTATTAAAAATAAATTTTTTGGGGCTCTATCGGGTGTGTAATTGTGATTTTTGTGACATAAACTTTTTCCCATAGGAATGCATTGGACAGCGCTGATTGGCCAGAGTACGGAATTCGACCAATCAGTGCTGGCTCTGCTGGAGGAGGCGGAGTCTAAGATCGCTTCACACCAGTCTCCATTCAGGTCCGACCTTAGACTCCGCCTCCTCTGGCAGAGCCAGCGCTGATTGGCCGAAGGCTGGCCAATGCATTCCTATGGGAATGCAGAGACTTAGCAGTGCTGAGCCAGTTCTGCTCAACTACACCGTGTGCCGGCCACCCCATGTGATATAGCAGAGCCGAGTGTGCACACTCGGCTCTGCTACATCAGATGTAGCAGAGCCGAGGGTGCACTAGAACCCTTATGCATACTCGGCTCTGCTACATCAGATGTAGCAGAGCCAAGGGTGCACTGGAACCCCTGTGCAAACTCAGCTCACGCTAATAGAATGCATTGGCCAGCGCTGATTGGCCAATGCATTCTATTAGCCCGATGAAGTAGAGCTGAATGTGTGTGCTTAGCTCAACTACGCTAGAATCCCATCAAATTTAACTTTTCCTGTAGCATATCCGCTGTGGACAAATCATGGTGTTTCTATCCCGTGGGACACTGATTAAGAAACTTAGTAGTTTTCATCAGGGTTCAACAACTGAAAGCTTTAACATCTCTGCCTTTTTGGTGTCTGCGTCACCCTCACGCTGCAGCACAGGAGGCATGTTCAGTTTAATTCCTTCCTTAGAGTTTTTTGGTGCTCTGTGTGAACACTGCTCTATTTCCTCTCCTCTGTAATTGCATTTCCACCACACCCATCTCCTGTACCTTGTAAAATGTAAAATCTGTACATCTAATAGTTAATCTTAGCCTTGTCTGTGTGATTGATGGCCTGTCTACCAATCAAGCCTAGGTAGGTCCTGGACTTCCTATATACAGGTCATCAACCTACACACAGATTTGTTGGCTATTTTGACTCTGTCCTGTGACTTTGTCCTCACTAGCTTCTTACTTCTCTTACTATTGTATTACTGACCACTGACCTTTGGCTTCACTGGTGACTACTCTTTTGGATTGCGATTTTGTACTGCTTTGATTTGCTTTGACGTTGACTCTTGGCTTGCTGACTCCTCTTCTGTGTTGTGTGTCTTGTCTTGTTCTGTGTGACATGTAAGCAGATACAAAAGCACTTTTCAGAGAGAAAAAAAAAAAAAGAACATAGGTGGCTGGGAGCAGGGGCTGAAATATTAGCCGAACACTAGAGCTAAACAATGGAGGCGGTTTAAAACCTAGACAATGGACTGTAAACAACTGTATCTGAAAAATGGAGCAGGATAGATAAAACAATGTATTGGGTAAAGCACGTCAATTAGTTTCAGCTAAATGGTTATATATGATCCTGAGAAGATACCCCTTTAAGGACAATTCTCACAATACAAATTGAATGCACAACATGCTAGCAAAAACCTCAACAGGCACAAATCACAATTATTCAGTGGCCACATACAGACAAATACAGCATAGACATCTCTAGAGCACTGTGAAATCATCTTTTATTTCACAGCTGGTCATCTGGTGTCATTCATCTCAGGATGTATGGAACAGATAGCAAAGGAAAAATGGAGAACACATATGTAATTCATATTAATGACAAACTTTAAAGGGGTTGTCTAGCATCATTAAATAAATGTTATCATTGTACAGTATAATTAAATATTATATAATTTTCCAATACAATTTCTTTATCAATTCCTCACAGTTTTCTAGATCTCTACTTGTGGTCATTCATTGTTTACTTCCAGTGGATAAAAATCAGCCCCTGGTCATGTGATATATAGAGTCCATGGTCATGCGATAAACAGTCTATGGTCATGCGATATACAGTCCATGGTCATGTGATATACAGTCCATGGTCATGTGATATACAGTCCATGGCCATGTGATATACAGTCCCTAGTCATGTGATGTACAGCCCATGGTCATGTGATATACAGTCCATGGTCATGCAATAAACAGTCCATGGTCATGTGATATACATCATGTGATGGTCATGTGATGGTCTAGCCATGGACACACAGGTGCACAGCTCATTACAGGACAGAGCCCTAATTAGTCTGCGGTGACTGCAACAAGCCATGCACCTGTATGGCCATCACATAACCATGGACTGATTGTTAGCCACTAGAACTGCACTAAATAATGAATGACGGTAAGAAGAGATCTAGAAAATTATGATGAATTATTATAGAAAGTATCATGTAAAATTGTATAATGTTTGTATTATATTGGCCATGAGTGTCAGGTATTTGTTGTATCATGAAAAGAATAATCTGCTATTGTGCAGACGAATAAATGTATCTGTGTGATCAGGAGTAGGACAATGGTTGTATATTATATAATATGTACTTAGTTTCTTTTGTCAAAACTGTAACCTGTAAAATAAATATATAGCAATCCTGATTATCAGTGTGTGTTATTTGCCAATCTTTAGAATCATATACTTGAGCTTCATCTGAAATATCTGTAGCAGATCTCTCCGAGCACCATAGATGACTCTACTTAGAGATAGATGTCAATCCAGTCCCTGCTGAAATTGCCTTGCTGTCTCTCATTAAACCAACTGAGTTAGAGTGTGAAACAGTCGTGATAGTAACTCTTGTGTAATTTAGCTCAAGCTGTGATAACTAATTTCTACTTGGTTGCCATAAAGAAGAACATTTGACCTGCTAACAAAAATACTGTTTCTATGACAATCAGGTCTTCCTTATCTGACAAACAGCGTTGTATGCTATTATTGGTAAATGGCAGAGTAGTACAGTCTACTAAAAGTAATACTTGCTACATTCAAGTAAGTGATAAGGAGAGAAATTACTGTTATTCACCTTACGTGCTCATCCCAAGTAATATCTTCGCATTTACATGGCAAACAATATACACTGGGTAATTGATATAGTATATCTATAGTACACCTACTAAACAATGCATTTTTAATCATGTAAAGCAAAATGAAATTTTACATATATACATAAATATACTCTATATATACATATATAATTATTATTTTTCACACAAACTTATGCTGTGGCCTAGAAAACAACTCAATGAATAGCTATTAAAAGCTACTAGCAATAACACAGCAAGCATTATTCATTGCAAGTTCAATTTCCATTAATGCTCATGAATGGAAAACTATTTATTCTCTCTACATTAGAAAGTCAAAAGCATTTCATTTTTAAAGTTTTGAGTTTCTGGGGTGCCGGCATACAATTGCAAATGGGTTTTAGGCCTCTGGCTGAGTCAAATGTATTTCAATGCATTTTAATTTGTACTTTGTTCCAATAAGATGTCACAAAATATTTTGTTAGCACGGGAAGCTGTATTAGTTGAACAGTAAAGCCTCTCTTTCTGAATGAACATTGTTTTAAAACTTTGATTTATTATTCATTATTGTGCAATCATAAATTATATTTGGTATGTGGTGATTATATTGATAAGCAAAGCACTGGCAAATAGCAATGGTTTAAGGCAGCTCTGACTTTATGGTTGTGTAATAATTATTTGGAACAATCGGCAGCATTTAGTAGTAAGTAATGAATAGTAGAATTATTCTCAGATTTCATAAGAGATTGGCCATCATGTCATTGTTTTTGTGGAAGCTGCACTAGGTTGCATGGAATTGATGTTGATGTTTAATACTAAAAGATACGGAACAGTAGAAAAGGATATCTACAGTATGTATAGTTTATCTTTAGTACCTATCTATGCGTTTGTTTGAGTACTTACATTATCTATCTGTCTGTCTCTCTTCTATGACCTGTTTGCTTTCATTATTATTTTGTGGATTTTTTTCTTTTTCTTTTTCTTTTCTACAGATCTATAAAGCCTTAGGGGGTCAGCCTTGCAGCGTTGGAGTCCTGGTGTTCAAATCCTGCCAAGGGCAAAAAAACACCTGCAAGGAGTTTGTATGTTCTCCCCGTGTTTGCATGGATTTCCATCCCATATTCCAAAGACATACTGATAGGGAAAAATGTACATTGTGAGCTCTATGTGATGTAAATCATATAAAGAATATTCAGCTGATGGTCTGAATGTGAATAATTGGGTTTAATCATTGCCTTAAGTGGTCTGAGCTGAGTGATTCATCTTACTGTGTGTCTTCAATATCTACAGTTCACTAGTTGTATTTAGAAGCGTGTACCAATCGTATGGACTAAAAGCTAGCAAAAAACAATTATACACAAATACTCACCAAAGTTCTTTCAGCTTTGTCTTCAGTCACTGTGCTTTAGGTCTGATGATACCAACTACTATATTAACAATAAAAAAAGAAGACGCTTATTCACCTGTAGATAACAAAGTAACATATGGATGAATAAACCATCCTGTGGACCTCACTGGAATAATCCAATGCTGTGCTATTCCTGGATTATTCTTCCTAGAAATGGCTACATAAACTGACAACTGATCATTACCATTGTCCCTTTCCAGCCTGACATTGCCAGCACTGACTGAACACGGTCAATCTGTGCAGGGACACACCACCAACTTTATGTATTTCACTTGAAAAGAGAAATGATTTTATTAGAGTTTCGTATTTATATAATATCTATTTACTTTTTTGCATGCAGCATTCACTATTATAGGTCCCAATACCTTGTGCCATCACTAACAACATTATTTTCCTTATTACAGCCACATCATAGGGGAATTCAGAGTCAAAGTCAAAAGACAGGACTTTTTTTCTTTTTTGACACAAAGATTTTTATTGTTTTCAAACAATAACAAGCAAAACAATACAATTCAACAGAACATCTACAAAGGCATCAAAAAAGGTGAGTACAATAATATATACAAACATACAGTACATAAGCAGTACACGACTAGTAAATGAGCATGGTACTTCATACAACAGCCATATATAAAAAATACATACACACAGAACTTTTTGTTATGTTCCTTAAAGCATTCCTGAATAATATTTGCAGTGTGTCAAGATATATTATTCTGCATGAAAGAGGTCACTGCCACTGTCATGAAAGGAAATACTTGGTGTGAAACACTGTTAACATTGGTACTACATGTGAAAATATCATCAAAGTGAATACCAATACCCATAATTTTCCAGCAGGACATTATCCATCATCAGATTCTACCAGTTTGATTTCTTCCTATTGTAAATCCTGGTACCTTCTCTTTATCACATGGACTTTTACAGACCCAGATAAGACATAATGTAAGGGAAATCTTAATTTATCACATCTAGATAGCTTCTTTGATCATGCCATTGTCCAGTTTGGATGTACATAAATGTTGTGCTGGGTTTTTTTAATGTAGATTGTGAGCCCCACATAGTATGTCTGGAGTATGGGATGGAGACCAATGCAAACACGGGAAGAACATACAAACTCCTTGCAGATGGTTTTTAGCTCTTGGCAGGATTTGAACCAAGGACTCCAGTGCTGCGAGGCTGAAGTGCTAACCACTGAGTCACCATGTGGACCCCAGTTGTTCATATGTGTTTGTGTGTACAATAGCTTTTCTTTGGAAATAGCCCAGAAGGGCCAAAACTCTGTTGCTGTTTCACAGTTTGTCCATCTAAATAGATAAAGCCACTGCATACTTGGAACACAAATTGAGATGGTATGTAGTATCACAATCTGTCCAATATCAACAACATTTGAATCATTACACTTGCCCATTTTACCTGCTCTCAAAACATCAACTTTAAAGAGGAACTTTCACCACTTCCAACAAGTCCAGTTCTTTAAATCAATTAATAAGCACAACTCCACTGATTCTGAAACAGTTGGAATTTTATCTCTATCCCCCACCATTCCTGAGCAATCAATGCTGTTAGTTTTAGTGCCTGATATGCTAGTTTGGGTCTGTATTGTCAGAAGGGTGGTGTCAGGCATGAACAGGTACGGGGAGTGAGTCTGAGTTCTGACACTGACTTTATCTGATTGGAGATCTGAATCACACCCCCTGATTGACACTGCCCTTCGAACAGAGCTTAAATAGCACATCAGGCATCAAAACTAACTACACTTATTGCTCAGGAATGGTGGAGGCTAGAGAGAAAACAAGAACTGTTCTGAGATCAGTGGTGCAACACCTTTTAGAGAATGCAAAGAACTGGAGTTGGTGGAGGTGATGAAAGGCCATCTTAAGAACAGTACTCAATTGCATCCTCGTTTCAACTGTTAGTGTTTTTAAGGTTTTGGCAGATGGTGTATAGGACACTATCTTCATTCTTTTGATATTAAAACTAATGAGAAGGGTTACTACTAATTTATTTCTGAAGACTGCAGCCCCTACAACAGAAAATAGGAGGTGTAGAAGTGTTTAGAATATTGATGTGGCAGACTCCCTTTAAATGTGTGTCAATGAGTTATAAGGTTACTCCATAGTAAATGAGCTGTACTGTAATAATTTCACTAAAATGTCTGTTCTCAAAGACAAAGATTCAGTATTAAGATTCTTCTAACGGCATCGGTATAGGCTATTTATCTTTAGCATCTTGGATTTACTCCAATCCATATTAAAAGAGTATCTGTCACCAGATTTCAAAAAACAAACTGTCTGCATTATTAAATAGATCTCTTAGACGTGATCAGGTTGGTTTACCTAATTTGGAAATCCATATAATTGTTTTGGAAAATTTTCTTAACTTCAGCTCCCTCAGTCTCTAGCTAAAATGGAAAAATGCAAAAAGAAGTGGCTATAAACATTCTGAAATGGATTATCACAGTAAATACAAAATCCTTATCAGGTCTAAGATCAATTTAATAATGCATGGAGTTTAGGGGCAACATGGTGGCTCAGTGGTTAGGACTGCAGCCTTGCAGTGCTGGAGTCCTGGATTTGAATCCTGCCAGGAACAACATCTGCAAGAGAGCTTGTATGTTCTCCCCATGCTTGTGTGGATTTCCTCCCATTCTACAAAAACATACTGATAGGGAAAAAAATGCACATTGTGGTCCCTATATGGGGCTCACAATAATTAAAAAAAATGCTAATACTAATACATGGAGTTTGTTTTAACATCTACTGTCAAATCTTTAAAAGAAACCAAATTATGAAAGAATGAATTCCGCCGTAGCAGCAGAGGCAGCTGCCGCTACCGCTATTATCCTTATACTCAGGGGTGCGAAAAGAGTATAATAATCGGCAGTCGGGAGAGGTAAGAAACATAAAAAACACTGTTACTTACCTCTCCATGATCCGGGCAGGCTTCGACCTAGTCGTCTGACGTCTCGTGACCCCGGCCTACATCCCGGGTCATGTGACGTCTGACGTCATTGAAGATGGAATACTTCAGAAGCCGACATTGTAGGAGCCAGGAGATAGGTGAGTGACAGAGGTTTTTTTTATGTTTTTCTCCCCCTGGGTCTCCAATTATTATATTCTGGTTTCTGAAAAGATGGGTGTCCACAGTGGGACATAATACTGTGTGCAGGGGCCACTATGGGGTACAATAATGGGTGCAGGACCACTATGGGGCATAATAAAGCGCGCAGGAATGCATAGGAGGGGGTCGGTCGAGGTCTCCGGCGTCGGTGTCGGTCAGGGGGGGGGGGGGCATATCACAAGTTCACCATGGGGCCCCGCCATTCCTAGTTACGCCACTGATCGCATTAATATTGTCAATCATCTAACACAATGGGTAAAATCATCAATCCCTCAATCCCAGTTTTCTGCTGCAGAGCGATGATATTGTGGTGCACAAGTGGCACAAGGCCCTTTCTTGCACTAAATATTTGCTACAAGCCCTGATCCATCCCTGATCTTTATAAACCTCTCAGTCCCTGCCGCAGTTGGGCCCCTTATTAAGAATGTTGTACGATACACCAGTCTTAACAGAAATGCCCAATGTGAACACATGGTTTGATTCAGAAAGTTGCTGTAAATGACTGTTTTACAGTCTTGCAAGATCTATATATTGAACAAGCTTTTCCTATGGTGGCTAAATTAATAAAATGCTACAATACCAGTATATGAAAACAATAATATTACAATAAAAAGACAATGGATATAATGTCCATTAGGAAAAAAGCAGCAAATCACTCTTTTGTGGTAGATGAAATAGAGTTTCCTTACCTTTATACTCATCAGTCATCGGTGCCTAGAGAATAAACAAAAGGAAAGCCTGCAGTATGTCAGCATAATAAAAAGGCTGAAAACACGCTTAAATATCCTATTACTCAGGTGATATACTTGATCAATGGGTGAATAAGTATATATACAGTATATGTGTATATTATTTTATTATAAACTATAGAATTGTGCGTATGTGCACAATATAAGAAATTGTCGATTCCAACTGCTATGAATATTCATTAATATAACATTGTTTTCCCAGACTAGAGGATGCGTTGGATAGCATCACAGTTATCAGATTTTACCATAGCTTTCTATACAATTGTTAAGATAACATCTTGCAATAAATGGATGTCAACACAAAATGATGGGGTCTTTTGGAATATAAATAAAACACCTAGATAGGATATAGTTACTTCATTGTCTTGCCACTTTAATTTCCTGTTTCATACTGTCATATTTTCTATATGTGCCCAATATCTTTCACAGGAAAATTATAGGTGTAAATTCAACAACCCTTATACATTGCATTATTTTATATTACTAGTAGAATTCTACAACAAGCAACACTATCAATACTACATATACAATACAAAATATACTTTGCTTCTTATATTGTAGGATATGATACGAAATAGTATATAAAGAAAGCTTGATTTTCTAATGTCAGAACATGCAATGTCTAAATGCCTACATATGAGTATACAGTACGGCCAATATGAATAACTTGTCTGTATAAACCATGCATGGTCACTGGATAACACTGTTCACTGCCTTTAGAGAACCATGTCAATCTGTACGCATTACTTTAAAATATCTAGTATAAAACCTTGTGGGGTTTTCTACTGTTTCAGCATTCATACAATATCATGCTCTTTAGCCACAAGGAAAAATAACAAGATGTAACGTATGCACTTCGGCTGGGGTTGACACTGATCTGCAAATAAAAGAGCTGACTCAAGTTATACATAGTGCATTGTATAAATGATCACAGAGCCTAAAATAGAAATTCTCTTTTAGAGAATGATCTAGAGAGTTAACTAAAAGAACCTGATGAAAGTGAGCATAATGTGAAAGAAAGCGAGATAATGGAGCAATGTATGCAGGTATTAGAACGTCACCTCCTCTTCTTTTTTTAAAGCCAAAAATCCATTATTTATAAGGCAGTGCATGGCTTATTCTTCACAAAGAAAATAACTTCTGTATATACTTATGGACTATTTTGTACATGATATGTATTAGGAATTACAGTAAAAGCAAATCTTCATATGTTGTTAAAAAAACATCTTTGCAATGTTGAGGCTAGCCTTAAAAAATATATGTACCGTAATTCTTTTGCAGGAATTGACAATTAAAAGTCAGTAGCCTCATAGTCAGGGATAAATTGCCGATGGGTTAATAATAGCACACGTTGATATAATATACTTGCAGTCTCCAGCCTTTCAGTATCTAAAAGAAATTTAGCTGGCGCTAGCTAAGCGAATATAATAGAAAGTATACTTTCAATTATTGTAAATTAGATTTCTGCTCATGCCTGGAAATAGGGTATTCGTTAGATGTTGTACCCTACGTGAGTATAAATGGACCTAATATATGGTATGGCTAGTGGCAGTTATATGCTCTCTTCAGAGTGTGAGTATTATTAATATCTTTATATCACCCGGATCGCGACAGTGATGGCAAATCCCCATTACTGAGTGATTGTATGTGCACATACAGAGTGTGACCTCTGTCCCGATGAAGGAACGATGATGTAAGTGATCAGCACCAGCAGTTAGAAGAAGGAGGATGCCCGGATTCAGGCTAATATAATACTATGTGTATGTGTGAGTATGTGGGGAGGAGGGCTACTGTGGAGCATATAATACTCTAAGGGTGAGGACCCACTGTGGAGTTTATAATACTGTGGGGGGGGGGGGCTACTGTGGAGCATATAATACTGTGAGGGTGGGGACCCACTGTGGAGTTTATTTATTTATTTTTAAATCTTTATTTATGAACCAAGTTTTTCAAAATTTCCATGGAAAAAAGCAAAAGACAATGTATAAAGTTTCAGAACAGAGGGTAATATAATCAAATATGACATGTAAAACGGATATGATATAGGGATACAACTACACAGGGAGAGGCGAGAAACATATTCTAGTAAAAAAAACAAAAAATGTACCTCGGTATGAGGAGCAGATATAGAGAGGAGAGGAAGGGAAGAAGGGAAGGGAGATAGAGAGAGAGAAAGAAAGAAAGAAAGAAAGAAAGAAAGAAAGAAAGAAAGAAAGAAAGAAAGAAAGAAAGAAAGAAAGAAAGAAAGAAAGAAAGAAAGAAAGAAAGAGAAAGGAAGGAGAATAAGAAGAAAACAATTATTCATTCAGAACTAGCTGAGCCAAATAACGGCGGCTATCAACAAAGGAAATCCATGGAGACCAAAGATCCAGGTAGCGATTATGAGTTCTATTCGTCCAGCTCACAATTTCTTCAAACTTGGAGATTTGAAACACTTTCTCTAACCAGAGCCTGATCGGGGGGGCAGATTCACTGTGGAGTTTATAATACTGTAGGGGGGGGGCTACTGTGGAGCATATAATACTGTGAGGGTGGGGACCCACTGTGGAGTTTATAATACTGTAGGGGGGGCTACTGTGGAGCATACAATACTGTGTGAGGGCTGTGGAGCATATAATACTGTCTGGGAGCCACTGTTTGACATATTGTACTCTGTGGGGTCCCTTCACTATTTATATCACACAATATCTGTTTTATAGAAGACATGATATTAGTACAGGCTGTAATAACATTTCACGGTCACTATAAAACTGGTCCTGTGTGATGTAAATAGTGAACATTAATTGTTCAAAAGTACCAAATGCAGAGACCTTTTCCTTTCAGTACAAAGTTATTTGTATTATTGAAAGCTTGGTAAAGCTCCATTTATACAACTGTATTTTGTGGGTCTGTAACTGTCTACAACTGTGGGTCACGCAGAGCCGATTGCAAATGCCAGCGGCCATTTTGTTGTTTATGCTTATGCAAGTATGCGCAGTGTGCTCCTGTAGTTCAACGGAGTACAGAGCATACTGCGCATACTCGCATAAGCAGCCACAAAAAAAAATGGCCTCCGGCATTTGCAGTTGGCTCTGCGTGAGGCCTGATGGCAGAGCCGACTGCGCAGGCGTCGAAGTGTGACCCCAGCTGGAAGAAGACAAGTGAAGAGGCGGTTGCTGAAGAAGATGGAGGTGTCGCTGGAGAGAGTTCTTTCGCAGCATTAGGGATGCCTCCAGTGCTGTTTGAGCATCGGGGTCCACCCCCAGTGCTGCGAGAGAACTCATTTGCATGCCAACAAAAAAACGTGATTTTAACCGAACGGCAGGCCGGAGTCGACTTCTAAAGGTAGGAGAAGAATAACCTTTTATCTTCTAAAATAACTAATTTAATAAATACTCTCCACCATTTATAAAACTTCTGTAACTTATTCTTTTGTGATCAATACCCAACAAAAAAAAGACAACATGAGAAAACGAACATCCAATAGTTATCCAAAATATAATAATCTTTATTACTGCACAAAGGATGACACATATAATAGACAAAGATTTAATAATTGTAATAACCAGTACAAAGAGACTTTTGTATAGATAGGACACTATATAAGCTCAGTTACAGAATCCCTATGGAATTTGATGTATGATAGGGAAAAATTTGCAAGCTTGACCAACCAGACTTTAACAAGAGGATGAAAATACAATAGATAGGGAAAAAAACCTGTTAAAAGTATATCCTGTTAGCTCAGCGAGCTGAAGATTGTTGGTTCAATTCCCAAGTTCACTGGTTTAAAATGAAAGCCTGAGGCGTTGTGGAGTGTTCAGCTGCTGCAGAATCCTCACAAGTCTTCTAATCCCAATGCATATAAATACTGTCAGAAGAACTCCGACAATGATCTATTATTCTGATGACAGATTGATAGGGATAGAAATGTCAGTTTATTTTCCACGAAAGAGGAACAGTAGTAAGTCTTCAGTGTGGTCAGTGACGGCAGGCAGGGAGACATCATTACCGGCAAAGTGTAAAGGGGCAGCAGTTGTGAGACAAAATGTAATCCATAGCTGTGAAGTTTTCTTTCTTTGTCTCCCAATATACTCGGTGTCAAGGATGTCTACTCGTTCTGTTTTACATTACATCTTCTCTGTGATATAACATAGTAAATATCAAATTCTAAAATCATCACACCACCGATACCAAAAGGAACTGAAGCATGTATATCATTGCAACCTAAGCAGTTCAGATCCTTACAACAGAAATGTGTAGGTTTATACAGCAGATTACTAACAGCTAAGCTCCAATTCATTCTCTATAAGGGATGGTTTTATTATAAAATTACTGTAATAGGGAACTATGATCAGTCACATATGGTATTAACCCCAGCCATTATCAATGTGGAGTAAAAGGCATACTCATACTATATCACTGAAACCATTACATAGCTAGCCAACTTATATCAAAGAAAGCTGTGTAAGACCGGGGCCCCACGGGCCATAAATGCCGTAATTTTCCTGCAGCAGAAATGCCGCAGGAAAAATTGTGGTGTTTTACAGTATGTGATACAGAAAATATATAAACATAGGGCATACAATGAGGTAGACTACTGATAAGATATATATATATACGTTTGCCAACAATAAAGGCAAGACTACCAAACACCAATTAATAAAAATATATCCAAAGTTTATGTAAATATTTAAAAACATAAATCAAAATGAAAAAGAAGGCAAGGAAAAAAACACATCCAAGTAAACCAGCATATAGGTGAGTATAGCATACAGTATTACCAATCACAAAGAAGGGCAGTATAAATAAAGTACAAATAGTGTTCAACATTAGAAAAAACACAGGTGTGTTGCCATACATGTGGCTAAAATGCGGTATCTATTTTAAATATAGTATTACAAAAATTACACCCTTATAGTGACAGAATTATAGAAGTACAAAAATAATGCCACAGCTTTACCACATAATGCAGTGGAAAAGAGCCCCGATGTGCGTTTCACCTGTTCTGGATTCCTATGGGGGTCATGCGAATCCCATGCCCACTTTCTGTTTCAAACCACAGCGTGGATATGCTGTGCTTTCCAAAACCGACGTGGTTTTGGAAATCACAGCATGTCAATTATATCTACGGAAACGCCAGTGGCTTTCTCATAGATATAATGGTAACAGAAAGTCCGTGGAAGAAAACTCTGTGAAATTCCTGTTCAAAGCATTGTGGAAAGAACCGCGATGCTTTCCCGCCACGGTTTTTCCAGCAGCGCTTTATCATTGTGTATCGTCCTGTAGGGCCTTAGCCTAAGTCTCCTGACCCTCTTATTATTTTACCCTGGAAAAAACATGAGGGGATAAAAAAAAAACACCAAGAAAAAAAAAAACAATATGTATAGAGCTGTTCATAAATAACTACTGACCAAGACTAGATTCACTATTGACTAACTCTTACTGACTAAGGCTAGTTATCTATGATGCTAGGAGTCCAGTCCCGGCATGAAGGCCAGGCCGGTAAATCTGGCTAACACACAGACCGAGTTTTACCCGTGAAACTTATTCGTGTGAATCTAGTCTAACCCTTTTAGGGCCCCTTCACACGGAGTAAACGCGCGTGTATTTTGGCAAAATACACGTGTAAAAATACACGTGTAAAAATAAGACTCCCATTGACTTCAATGACATTTTACACGTGTATTTTGACATGTATTTTGATGTGTATTTTGACGTGTTTTTTTACACGTGTAAAAGAAAATGCCATTGAAATCAATGGGAGTCTGATTTTTACACTATTTTGCCAAAATACACGCGCGTTTACATTGTGTGAAGGGGCCCCACACTTTACACATTGCAGTAAATATCAGGCGTGCAACAGATGTTTTTTTTTTTTTATGTAGATTGTGAGCCCCGCATAGAGATCACAATGTACATTTTTCCCTATCAGTATGACTTTTTTGGAATATGGGATGGAAACCTATGTAAACACAGGGAGAACATACAAACTCCTTGCAGATGGTTTTTTGCCCTTGACAGGATTTGAGCACCAGGACCCCAGCGCTGCAAGGCTAACCACTGAGCCACCGTGTGGCCCCTGACAGATGTTTTTTTAACAGATGTCCCATGGCCACAATATTTTCAGTGTCTGTGAATGGGGACTATTCACACAACCAATATTTTGTTGGTTCCTCAAAACATAGGTTGTGTTCTATTTTTGTCCGTTTTCACCGATCCCTTCATATACTGCAATGTACGATAGATTCGTGTTCATAAATTTATTCGTGTGCCCCTCGGTTGGAAAATTGCAGTTAAAAATGGGTGATTTTCATGGCAATTTTCACTAATGGCTGTCTGAATGTAGGCTAACCTGTAACATGTGAATGCAGCGTTGTTGAAAATTGCAAAAATTGCAAAAATATCCCCCCAAAAAGTGTGAAACTAAAGTGGGAATTGAATTTTTGTTTCTATGTAAACAGTTCGTAACCTAGGTACCACTTGAAGAAATGGATAGTTCAAGGAGAACATCCACTTTAAGCACTTCCTGACATCTGCCGTACTGGTACAGTGGATGCCAGGTGTTTAAACATGGCGGCCACTCGGGAGTCGAGGAACACCCCCAGTGCTGCGAGAAATTTCATTTGCATAAGGAAGAAAGAATAAATTTCTCAGGAAAGACAGAGTAATAAAGGTAAGAGAAGAATAGCCTTTCTCCTACATGTATTTAGTTTGAAAAGGATATTCTAGTGATAGAATCCCTTCAAGTGTTTATGTTTATTATTGCTTATTTATTTTTATATGTTATCTAGGGAAAGGGGAGGGGTCTTAATTTTTTTATATTTTGGGGCTTTTTTCATATTTTTAAAAACTTTTTATTTTTACTTTCAGACCCCCTATGTCACATTTAACCGCATCATCTAAAGTGATAACAGCCCTCTCCATAGAGCTCCTGGCGACTAATCACATACATATACATGATTTTGCATGAAGGGGTTAATATATACCTCTGATGAAGCTTAGGGGGGAAATAACTTAAGCAGAAACGTGTCAGGTCCATCTACAATGCTGATATGAGGCTGATAGCTCATTGATAATAGAGCTATGAATAGAGCTCCAGTGGACTAGCTGAAATGCTTTACTAGACACTTGATCAGTTCTATCAATAATGGACTGTTAGTCCACACACATTATTTATACACTGCATTATTGATTAATTATCAGCACTACTATTGTAGGGGAGAGGTGTTTGCTGTTGTAGCTACAGGGATGTAAATTGTATCAGTGGATTGCTTCAGGTATGCTTAGCCCATTCATGGCCAATTTTGTTTCTATATCTTATTTCCATTTTATCTAGACTTTAATAAAAGTTATATGATAATGTTCTATTGTTGGTTGCACTCTTACTTTTCATTATACAAACAATAACATTGGTCTCTCAAGATTCATCTGTAACTGGACAACGCCTTTAACCACTTCAGTAGCAGGCCAATTTCTGTAGCTCACATTTCTACTGTGTGTTTAACTAGTGATTTTTGCGTGTCTCTTATAGCCAGAGCTGCAATATTGGTAGCCTATGTAAGCTGTGATTTTCAACTTGCAAACAAAGGAAGCATTTTTCTAGGTGGCATAAAACAGGAGAAACAGCTATTTGAAGTGACACCACCCCTTTGACATTTGCTATATGTGTATTTACTGGCGGTAAAGAAAAGAAATGACAGATCTCTCTAGCAATTAGAGATGAGCGAGTAGTGTTCGATCGAGTAGGTGTTCGATCGAATACTACGGTATTCGAAATACTCGTACTCGATCGAACACTACTAGCTGTTCGAAGTTTAAGGTTCGATGCAGAACCAGCGTTGATTAGCAGAATGATATACATTCTGCCAATCAACGCTGGTTGTTCTCTTACCTTTAGAAGTCTTCTCCGTGCAGCATCCCCGCGGCGTCTTCCGGCTGGAATTCACTCTGCCTAGGCATCCGTCTTAGGCAGAGCCAACTGCGCATGCGCGGGCATGCCCTCGCATGCGCAGTCGGCTCTGCCTAGGTCCCGATGCCTAGGCAGAGTGAATTCCAGCCGGAAGAAGACGCGGGGACACTGCGCCGGGAGAAGACTTCAAGAAGAATCCAGCCCGACCGTCACTCGTGGACTTGGTAAGTATAATTTTATCGAATGTTGTGTACCCCTGAAACGAGCATTTCCCCCCATAGACTATAATGGGGTTCAAAATCTGTTCGAACAGTCGAACAGTGTGCGGCTGTTCGAATCGGATTTCGAACCTCGGGCATTTTAGTGTTCGCTTATCTCTACTAGCAATGCTTAGTCAGAGAATTTCTAGGGAGAAATTTAGAACTTATTTTCTACTGAAATAAAGTACAATAGTATAATAAGGTACATTAGAAAAAAAACCAAAAAAACAGCAAACCCATCCCTATACAATACAAAGAAAAAAAACTTCATCTATTGTGAAGGGCCTCTGTTTCCCAGGATCCTTTTTACTCTCTCAGACTACTACATGCACACGTTTCTTTGATAATGTGAAACACTCACCCCTGCTCTGGGCTGGTCATTCCAAGAACAAGAGAAGTGTCAGGGGTTATTTTACAGAAAAAAAAGACACTGGAATTAGGAGAACCACACCAAAAAAGATTTAATAGAAGGATACTAAATTTCAACTACTGTATGAATTGTCATGTTTTGTTGTGAATTTCTCTTTTAATTAAAGTGCTCCTTTACTTGCCCTAGCATCTTCATTATGCCTTATATACACAGCATTCTGAAATATACGAACAACAGCAACCAATTCACTTTTCTCACGATGGACTATAACAGTATATTGCAATGTCCTATGTATGGCAAGGGTGTTATTTGTTCTCAAATGCCAAACTGAGGAGATGGGTCTTGAGTAGAGATGAGCGAACAGTGTTCTATCAAACTCATGTTCGATCGGATATTAGGCTGTTCGGCATGTTCGAATCGAATCGAACACCGCGTGGTAAAGTGCGCCATTACTCGATTCCCCTCCCACCTTCCCTGGCGCCTTTTTTGCTCCAATAACAGCGCAGGGTAGGTGGGACAGGAACTACGACACCGGTGACGTTGAAAAAAGTAGGAAAAACCCATTGGCTGCCGAAAACATGTGACCTCTAATTTAAAAGAACAGCGCCGCCCAGGTTCGCGTCATTCTGAGCTTGCAATTCACCGGGGACGGAGGTTTCCGTCCATTTAGCTAGGGCTTAGATTCTGGGTAGGCAGGGACAGGCTAGGATAGGAAGGAGAAGAGAACCAACAGCTCTTGTAAGAGCTAAATTCCAGGGAGAAGCTTGTCAGTGTAACGTGGCACTGACGGGCTCAATCGCCGCAACCCAGCTTTCCCAGGATCCTGAATGGAATACACTGACAGTGTATTCCCGTATACCCCATATATACACCCCAAATCCCCGTTCCAACGGTGTGCCCCCCCACCTTCACCTCAGAAATACCCTGCAAGTCCCCTAGCAATAGAATTGGGGCTATATACACCCACTATTTTTGCTACTGCCATATAGTGCTATTGTCTGACTGGGAATTCAAAGAATATATTGGGGTTACATATAACTTCAATTCCAGGGAGAAGCTTGTCAGTGTAACGTGGCATTGACGGGCTCAATCGCCGCAACCCAGCTTTCCCAGGATCCTGAATGGAATACACTGACAGTGTATTCCCGTATACCCCATATATACACCCCAAATCCCCGTTCCAACAGTGTGCCCCCCCCCCACCTTCACCTCAGAAATACCCTGCAAGTCCCCTAGCAATAGAATTGGGGCTATATACACCCACTATTTTTGCTACTGCCATATAGTGCCATTGTCTGACTGGGAATTCAAAGAATATATTGGGTTTACAAATACCCTCATTTCTTTCTACTGCTATATAGTGCCATTGTCTGACTGGGAATTCCAAGAATATATTGGGTTTACAAATACCCTCATTTCTTGCTACTGCCATATAGTGCCATTATCTGACTGGGAATTAAAAGAATATATTGGGTTTACAAATACCCTCATTTCTTGCTACTGCCATATAGTGCCATTGTCTGACTGGGAATTCCAAGAATATATTGGGTTTACAAATACCCTCATTTCTTGCTACTGCCATATAGTGCCATTGTCTGACTGGGAATTCAAAGAATATATTGGGGTTACAAATACCCTCATTTCTTGCTACTGCCATATAGTGCCATTGTCTGACTGGGAATTCCAAGAATATATTGGGTTTACAAATACCCTCATTTCTTGCTACTGCTATATAGTGCCATTGTCTGACTGGGAATTCCAAGAATATATTGGGTTTACAAATACCCTCATTTCTTGCTACTGCTATATAGTGCCATTGTCTGACTGGGAATTCCAAGAATATATTGGGTTTACAAATACCCTCATTTCTTGCTACTGCCATATAGTGCCATTGTCTGACTGGGAATTCCAAGAATATATTGGGTTTACAAATACCCTCATTTCTTGCTACTGCTATATAGTGCCATTGTCTGACTGGGAATTCAAAGAATATATTGGGGTTACAAATACCCTCATTTCTTGCTACTGCAATATAGTGCCATTGTCTGACTGGGAATTCAAAGAATATATTGGGTTTACAAATACCCTCATTTCTTGCTACTGCCATATAGTGCCATTGTCTGACTGGGAATTCAAAGAATATATTGGGTTTACAAATACCCTCATTTCTTGCTACTGCCATATAGTGCCATTTTCTGACTGGGAATTCAAAGAATATATTGGGTTTACAAAAACCCTCATTTCTTGCTACTGCCATATAGTGCCATTGTCTGACTGGGAATTCCAAGAATATATTGGGGTTATGTGCACCCACAATTTTTGCTACTGGTATATAGTGCCAGTTTCTGAGTGGAAATTCCCCAAATAATTTGGGGATTCATTCACCCTACATCTCAGGCTCTTGCCATATTCACCCAGGTTGTCAGTGCTGCACCAGCTCGTTCCCAGGCAGCTCGGCCCGAAAAACACATTACCTATATAGAGAATTTGGACAATGAAGACAACATGTTCTAAATCTAATGTCTGCACCTTCTCCAGAATTAAAATAAAGGCAGCGTTTAACTTTCAAATAGCACTGCACAAAGGAAGATCTTATCAGCTTGTCTCATGACATGCTACTAAAAAGTGTCATTTGTGTATCTTAATGTAAATATAGTTGTATAAGCTTTTTGGGTTTTAGGCACTGCCAAGTTATTTATTACCACCCGCTCCCTAAGGGTGAGTTCACACGGAGTAAACGCGCCACGCAATGTGGCGCATTTATGGGGTGTGTACACCGCGTTTTTTAGCGTTTGCACGCAACGCTAAAAAACGCGGCGTACACGCCCCGTAAACGCGCCACATTGCGTGGCGCGTTTACTCCGTGTGAACTCACCCTTATAATGATGATGACGCCAAAGTCACTGTGGGTGTTCAGAGCTCACAGCTTTGGTTGACATTTGTCTTGCTCTCTGTCGGTACCAGCTGTCTTTTTGGATACCGTAAAGTTATGTTGACTTTATTAACAGCTATAGAAGCTTTAGCCAGGTTGTGACGGTGTGTAACCCTAACAACACTAAGTGGGATACACATTAATAGTCAGTCTATGTACGCTAAACGTATCACTGAAGTAATTTTTTTTCCCTCTCCCCTAATATAAGAAAGAAACAGACATTAGACCTAGACCGGGGTTTGAGGCTTGTAAAAATCCAGTATTATTTGTTCTTCATGATGTGAAATATGTGTTGAAAAGCAACCCAAGATGAAGTCAGCCATGTGTGCCAGTGTGTTACTTGGCATGCCTTTGCTGGCCCCAACTGTAAGGGTCACTCTCCATTTCCTCCATTTTCCACTCCCCTTCACACCATTTGTGGTGAAGCAATGGGATGCACTGAAGTGCACCCTCTAGCCTCGTGTGGGACAGGGACATCAGATGCCACTCCAACCCCCTCGTCTTCCTCCGCCAGTCAACGGTGCGAAGATGAGAGGAGTGTGCTCTGAATGTTTTCTGCCTAGCAGAGGCTAGTTCTCACTTACGAAAATGGCCCCACTTTGACCTGTATATCATGCACAATGGTGTAGGTTTCAAAGAAACATGGCACCAACAAGTTGATAAACGTGGGCCATGCGTGGACCGTGTTTGAGTCTAGCAAGCTCCAGATCTGCTACCAGGTTCCAGCCATTATCACAGGCGCAAAAATGCCAGGCCCCAGGTGTAGCAGGGAAAAAAAAATGCCATCTCAGCCAGGATGGCATCCCTGACCTCGGAGGCACTGTGCTGTCTGTCCCCCAAGCTGATCAGTTTCAGCACGGCCTGCTGACATCTCCCCACACCAGTTTTACAGCGTTTGCCGCTAGTAGCTGGGGTGGAGGTTGCAGCATCGTAGGGTTTCAGTCTACTCCTGCCATGAATTTTGGCCTGGGAGAGGAGATAGGCCACCCCAGTTTGCACCTGGGGACCAGACTCCACCACATTCACCCTGCCTGTCATTAAAGATAAGCACTGCAGCATCCCTGACCACAGGCGCTTGTCCATGTGTCGGTGGTCAAGTGGACCTTGCAGCAAAGCGCAGAGCTCTGGGCCCGACTGATGTTATGGGACACATGCAGGCGCAAGGCAGGGACAGCACACCAAGAGAAGTAGTAACGGCTAGGCCCAGCATAGGGAGGTGCCCCAGCTGCCATCTGCTGACGGAAGGCCTGGGTATCCAAAAGCATAAACAAACACCAACATCTCCAGGGCCAGCAGTTTATCGATGAGGCTGTTAAAGGCTTGGGCATGGGGGTGGGTTGTGTTGTACTTCTGCCTGCAATGAAAAGCTTGGGAGATGTGGAGTGGATGGGAAGAGGCGCATGATGGTGCAGGCCAAAAGGGCGCATGAGGGTGAACTCCCCAATGTGTCAGAGATAGGTGTGTAGGTGTCCTTGCATCATATACTTGCACCATACTTGGCTTTGGAAGTTAATTTTGTGCCAAAAAGTGGTTAAGACAGTGATACCTCAGCTACTCCCGTTACACTGTCTATTGACAACTCCAGCACTGAAATTACCACCTTTGGAAGTGGACCACCACTTCTAAGATCCCAAAGGAAGTAGGCAAGAGATGTGCAGTGCAGAAAAAAAGATGAGAAAATAAGTGTAGGCAGTAGAGCACAGAGGGATTGGAGAGGACAGAGCTGGTGTCGGCCAAGTATTCCCACAACATGCGCCTATACTTGTCCCTCCTGGTGACACTAGGCCCCTGAGTGGCAGTAATTTGTCCAGGGGGGGGGGCATTAACGTGTTCCAGACCTAGGAATAAGTCTTCCAACAGGGTAGAGTTTTGCATGCCTTTGCTTCTACCCACTGTTTTTGCTGCTTAGCTTCCCTCCACATCTACACTGCTTTAGCCCCTAAACATCACCCTAGTTTATGCCTTTGCTTCTATCCTGTTTTTTTGTTGAATTAGCTTCCCTCCACATCTACACTGCTTTAGCCCCTAAACATCACCCCAGTTTATGCCTTTGCTTCTACCCTGTTTTTTTGTTGAATTGGCTTCCCTCCACATCTACACTGCTTTAGCCCCTAGACATCACCCCTGTCCATGTGGGGTCGGTGACCTCGTCATCCACCAACTCCTCTTCCAATTGCGCACTGCCCCCTTACTGCAAACCGCACATGACCACAGCTTGCCCTGATGGCAACTGTGTCTCATGATCCCCACTGAGGTCCAGACAAGTCGGTGGCGGGTCCAAAACCCCAAAATTGGAAGGAAATGGTGGATGCTGCAGTATTTCTAACACCTGTTCCTGGTGCTCGGGCCTGGTCTGTGTTGTACCCTGCACCCTGCTTAACGCAGCTGCCATATCCGGAGTTGTGCTGAGCGCATGCTAATGTTTCATGTCCAGTGCAATGGATGGGATGGGATTTCACATAAGTCTGCCACCCATGGCCACTCATGGTTGAGCAACTGAGGGAGTTGACTTTGATGAACCCGAGGGTTTTGGAGTTGGAACTACATCAAAGGTCTGTGCTGCTCACACACTCTGCTCAACATATGATATATTTAGTGCCAGCAGTGTGGAGACGTCGCACAACAGCCGTTGTTCCAGCAGGTACAGGCGTTGTAGGAGTGCATAGAGGCTAGCAGCGGCAACTATAGACTTTAAAAACTATCCGCACAAGCGCCACACTTTCACCAGTAGCTCAGGAACATTGGGGTACCTTTTTCAAAAGATTAGCAGCAATGAGTTAAAAACGTGGCCCAGGCATGGAATATGTTGCAGGCTGCCAAGCTACAGAGCCGATCCCAGGTTACGGCCATTATCACACATGACAACATGCCTGGGCCCAGGTGCAGTGGCAAAAACCTCATTGCCGTCTCATCGAGGATGGCATGAATCACTTTGTAGGCAGTGTGCTGTCTGGCCCCCAAGCTGATGAGCTTCAGCACGGCCCGCTGATGTCTCCCCACACCAGTGTTGCAGCATTTCCAGCTCGTAGCTGGGGTCAATCTAACAGCGGAGGAGGAGGAGGGTGGTGTTTCAGCCCTCCTCCCAGGAATGTTTTGTGGGGAGACAAGTCAGGAAAATTCTTGAAACAGGGGAGAGTTTTGCATCTTTGCCCTTGCTGCCTATGGACATCCCTTTGCCTCTAGCCACCATTTTCCCTGCTTTGCTTGCTTCCACATCCACACTGCTTTTGCCCCTAGACATCACCCCAGTCCATGCCTCTGCTTTTACCCCCAGTTTTTTATGCTTAGCTTGCCTCCACATCCACACTGCTTTTGCCCCTACACATTACCCCTATCCATGCCTGTGCCTCTAGCCATAACTCTGCCACCCATGGAAACTCATGGTGCAGAAAGTGAGGGAGCTGACTCTGAGGAACCCTTGGGTTTTGTAGCTGGTACTCCATCAAAGGTCTCTGCTGATCACACACCCTGCTCAACATACGGTATCTAGGGTTTGAGCGTGTGGTGACCTCGCACAACAGTAGGTGCTTCAGGCAGATGTAGGCCTTGCTGGAGTGTATTGCGGCTAGCTCCAGTTACTGTAGACTTGGGAAAGTGGGTGTCCAAGTGCCCCACTTTCACCCTTATCTCTGCTAATTTGGGGTATGTTTTTAAAAATCGTTGCACCACTAGATTGAACACGTGGGCCAGGCATGGAACGTGTTGGAGGCTGGCAAGCTCCAGAGCCCTCCAACAAGACAAAAAAGCCTGGCCCCAGGGGCAGCGGGGATAAACAAATTGCCATCTCATCCAGGATGGCATCCCTGACCTCAGAGGCAGTGTGCTGTCCGTCCCCCAAGCTGATGAGCTTCAGCCCGGCCTGCTGACGTCTCCCCACACCAGTGTTGCTGCGTTTCCAGCTCGCAGCTGGGGTCAATCTAACAGCGGAGGAGGAGGGTGGTGTTTCAGCCCTCCTCCCAGGAATGTTGTGTGGGGAGACAAGTCAGTCTACCACATTTTGCGACCCGGTCCATGCCTCAAGTACATTCAACCACTGTGCCAAGATTAAAAGTTAGCGTCCCTGTCCGCATGCACTTGTCCATTCATAGCTGGTCACGTGGAACTTTTGGGCAAAGCGCTGAACTTAGGGACCGCCTCATGTTTGGGGAAAAGTGCTGGTGTGGACGGCACAGTGAGGTGGCACAGTAGCCAGCAGGCCCAAAAAGGGCAGAGTGTCCACAAGCCGGGACCCCAACATCTCCTGGGCCAGAATTTTTGAGATGAGGCCGTTGAAGCCTTGGGCATGTGGGTGGGTTGTGCTGTACTGTAGCCTGGAATGAAAGGCCTGGGAGATGGTGAGTCGCATTGCAAAGTGTGTAAACCACACTCAGTTTGTCCTCGACCTATACATTTAGAAATTATCTCCCCCAAGGAGGAACGTGGCCTCGATGGGGGAATTTTTCTAAGGAAGCTAGAAAAGAGGGCATCTTGGGCCTTGCTGGCTCAGGCCTAGCTTCTGTCATGCAGCTGTCTTCTGCCTCTGGACATCCCTTTGCCTCTAGCCACCTTTTTCCCTGCTTAGCTTGCCTCCACATCCACACTGCTTTTGCCCCTAGACATCACCCCAGTCCATGCCTTAGCTTGTACCCCCAGTTTTTGCTGCTTAGCTTGCCTCCACATCCACACTGCTTTTGCCCCTAGACATCATCCCTATCCATGTCTCTGCCCCTAGCCATAACTCTGCCACCCCTGGAAACTCATGGTGCAGAAACTTTGGGAGCTGACTTTGAGGAACCCTTGGGTTTTGTAGATGGAACTCCATCAAAGGTCTGTGCAGCTCACACACCCTGCTCAAGATATGGTATTGTAGGGTTTCAGCGTGTGTGAATGACGGACAACAGCCTGTGTTTGGACAGATGTAGGCCTTGCTAGAGTGTTTTTAGGCTAGCAGCGACTCCTGTACACTTGCAAAAGTGTGCGCACAAGCGCCGCATTTTCAACAGTAGCTTCGGTACATTTGGGTATGTTTTCAAAAAACTTTGCACCACTAGGTTAGACGTGGGCCAAACATGGAACGTGTTGGAGGCTGGCAAGCTCCAGAGCCGCTACCAGGTTCCAGCCATTATCACAGGCGTAAAAATGCCAGGCCCCAGGTGTAGCAGGGAAAAAAAAAGCCATCTCAGTCAGGATGGCATCCCTGACCTCGGAGGCACTGTGCTGTCTGTCCCCCAAGCTGATGAGCTTCAGCACGGTCTGCTGACGTCTCCCCACACCAGTGTTTTAGCATTTGCCGCTAGTAGCTGGGGTGGAGGTTGCAGCGTCGTAGGGTTTCAGTCTACTCCTGCCATGAATTTTGGCCTGGGAGAGGAGATAGGGTACCTCAGTTTGCACCCCGGGACCAGACTCCACCACATTCACCCTGCCTGTCCTTAAAGATAAGCAGCATCCCTGACCACATGTGCTTGTCCAAGTGTCGGTGGTCAAGTGGACCTTGCAGCAAAGTGCGGAACTAAGGGCCCACCTGATGTTGAGTGACACGTGCTGGTGCAAGGCGGGGACGCCACACCGGGAGAAGTTGTGACGGCTAGGGACGGCATAGTGAGGTGCCACAGTTGCCATCAGGTCCGGGAAGACGGGAGTTTCAACAAGCCGGAACGCCAACATCTCCTGGGCCAGCAGTTTAGCGATGTTGGCGTTCTAGGCTTGCGTGGGTGGGTGGTTAGCGGTGTATTTCTGCCGGCGCTCCAATGTCTGAGAGATGGTGGGTTGTTATAAAGAAGCGCCTGATGGTGCCTTTGATGGTGCAGGAGAAGGCGATAAGACAGAAACAGGGGAGGATGAGGGAGAAGTCAACAAAGTGGCGAAGGCAGATGAAGTGATGTCCTGGCTCGTCCTCTGGAGTGCATCGCCAGCACTGTGAGCAGAGGCAGTGGCATGAACGGCGGGCGACGTTTGTCCTGCCGTTGCTGCCTGCCACTGATTCCAGTGCTTGGATTCCAAATGACGGTGCATTGAAGTGGTGGACAGGTTGCTCTTCTCAGGGCCCCTACTAGATTTCGAGAGGCAAATTGTGTAGACGACACTATATCTGTCCTTGGCGCATTCCTTGAAAAAACTCTACACCTTCGAGAAACGTGCCCTCGATGGGGGAGTTTTTCTGGGCTGGGTACAAAAGGGAACATCTTCGGACATTCCAGGTCTGGCCTAGCTTCGGCGAAGCTGTTGACCTCTGCCTCTAGCTATCCTTTTTGGTTCTGCACCTGCCTCAACATCCACACTACTTTCCCAGCTTGACATCCGCCTTGTCCAGGTGGGGTCGGTGTCCTCGTCGTCCACCACCTCCTCTTCCAACTCCTGTCTCGCCTCCTCCTCCTGCACAATGCGCATGTCAACTGGCTGCCCTGACAGCAACTGCATCTCATCGTCGTCGATGAGGGTGGGTTGCTGGTCATCCGCCACCAAATCGACCGGAGATGGAGGAGACTCTAGTGTTTGAGCATCTGGAAACAGATACTCGTCTGTTAGGTCCGTGGAATCGCGAAATGGAGGGGCAGGTTGTGGTACAGTCAAAGGAAGGGAGAACAGCTCTGGGGAGCAGGGACAGTTGGGGTTATTGTTCTGGGAAGATTGGGAATTTTGGGTGGAAGGAGGACAAGACTGTTGGGTAAGAGGAGGTAGAGGCTGACTGGCTGGTGGACAATGTGCTTTAAGCGTTATCCGACAGCCATTGCAAGACCTGTTCCTGGTTCTCGGGCCTACTAAGGCTACTAAGGTTAATGTTGAACTTTTGTGCAAAGTGCAGAACTTAGGGCTCGCCTGATGTTAAGGGACACACGCTGGTACAAGGCTCAATTCACCCTAAGTGCCAAAAACACTGCTGGTGCAAGGCTCTACTCATGCCAAGGGCCTCAATCTCTGCTGGTAGCTCAGCTTAAGGTCCTGTAACTTTGTTTGGAAGGGCTCATGTTAAGGGCTAGAAAAGTGAATTTTGGAAGGTCTTACCACATCACACACACACACACACACTCAAAATGACAGTTAAGGGTGAGGGCTTTTGGATTTCCCATTGTCTATTCCATCCGTGGTTGTCATGGGGAACGTGATTTAAAGGGGTGGTTGTTACTGTTTGTTGAGCTTAAATTGGGGTTTGTGTTCATCCATTTGGGGAGTAAAGAAGGTTTCCAGGTATTTTCCCACTTTGATAGAGGTTTTTTGGAATGTGGAAAGTGTGTAGTTGTTAGGCTGTGATGTTGGGGTAATAGAGGGTCTTTGGTGTGTTAGATGCCCCCAGACATGCTTCCCCTGCTGTCCCAGTGTCATTCCAGAGGTGTTGGCATCATTTCCTGGGGTGTCATAGTGGACTTGGTGACCCTCCAGACACGGATTTGAGTTTCCCCCTTAACGAGTATATGTTCCCCATAGACTATAATGGGGTTCGAAACCCGTTCGAACACACGAACAGTGAGCGGCTGTTCGAATCGAATTTCGAACCTCGAACATTTTAGTGTTCGCTCATCTCTAGTCTTGAGGCTTGATGAGATCTCTCTGACCTGGTTAATGTATTCCAGGGTGTGCGGTCAGCATGGCTGAAGGCGTGAGTACTAAAATGCTACTATGTAGCTACAATGAACATTGCACATGTTAAACTTTTATTTTTAGGATGTATGGTACTCATAATATTCAGTGACATTGCAACATTGTGTCAGGTGTCTATTTAAAATAATATATAGGTATGAGAGATTAGTATAAGGGTTCACATTGGGTTTTATGGACCGGATTTTGCTGCGGAATCTGCTTCAGAATCCGGTCCAAAAAATGCCTCCCGTTGACTTCAATGGGAGGCGTTCACTTCCTTTTTCCGTGAGCGGTTTCTTCCCACTTGGGGTAAAAAGAAGCGACCTCCCCTTTCTTGCCGTGGATTGTGCAGCAGAATCAGCCGCGGGCATCCCTGGCATGTCACTCCTTCACGACTAGGCCCATTCATTTGGGCCTAATCCGGAGCGGAATGCCACGACAATCGCGGCTAGCCGCAGGAGGTTTTATTTGGATCAGATTCTGAGATGCATTCCTGTGTCAAAATCCAGTCCAAAAAACCCAGTGTGAACCCAGCCTAAGTTCACTTTTTTATTTAAAGGGGCTGTCCAGGACTTAAAGTTGGCTAGTGATGTCATGGTCCGACACCCAAACCCCTTGCCTTTCTGATGTTTCAGCTGTTGTAATTGATATACCTAATATACAGCAGAAACTCACTCTGCTCCTATTGAAGTGAGCAAGGCTACAGTGGTGGCACAAGGAACTGCATTCACTCGAATACAAGCAGAGCTGGTTTTATGCTTGGTATATCGCTTCCAGTGGCTGAAACAGATGTTTTGCATCCTGGTACTTGAACTCAACCAATCTAATAATTAGAGATGAGCGAACAGTGTTCTATCGAACACATGTTCGATCGGATATCAGGGTGTTCGCCATGTTCGAATCGAATCGAACACCACGTGGTAAAGTGCGCCAAAATTCGATTCCCCTCCCACCTTCCCTGGCGCCTTTTTTGCACCAATAACAGCGCAGGGGAGGTGGGACAGGAACTACGACACTGGGGGCATTGAAAAAAATTGGAAAAAGTCATTGGCTGCCGAAATCAGGTGACCTCCATTTTAGACGAATAGTGGATTTCAAATCCGGGTCATATGAGAATGTGAACTTTGTGACTATGAGACAGGGATAGCTGTACAGGCAGGGATAGCTAGGGATAACCTTTATTTAGGGGGGAATGTTATTAAAAATAACTTTTTGGGGCTCTATCGGGTGTGTAATTGTGATTTTTGTGAGATAAACTTTTTCCCATAGGGATGCATTGGCCAGCGCTGATTGGCCGAATTCCGTACTCTGGCCAATCAGTGCTGGCCAATGCATTCTATTAGCTTGATGAAGCAGAGTGTGCACAAGGGTTCAAGCGCACCCTCGGCTCTGATGTAGCAGAGCCGAGGCTGCACAAGGGTTCAAGCGCACCCTCGGCTCTGATGTAGGAGAGCCGAGGGTGCACTTGAACCCTTGTGCACCCTCAGCTCTGCTACATCAGAGCCGAGGGTGCGCTTGAACCCTTGTGCACACTCTGCTTCATCAAGCTAATAGAATGCATTGGCCAGCGCTGATTGGCCAATGTATTCTATTAGCCTGATGAAGTAGAGCTGAATGTGTGTGCTAAGCACACACATTCAGCTCTACTTCATCGGGCTAATAGAATGCATTGGCCAGTGCTGATTGGCCAGAGTACGGAACTCGACCAATCAGCGCTGGCTCTGCTGGAGGAGGCGGAGTCTAAGATCGCTCCACACCAGTCTCCATTCAGGTCCGACCTTAGACTCCGCCTCCTCCGGCAGAGCCAGCGCTGATTGGCCGAAGGCTGGCCAATGCATTCCTATGCGAATGCAGAGACTTAGCAGTGCTGAGTCAGTTTTGCTCAACTACACATCTGATGCACACTCGGCACTGCTACATCAGATGTAGCAATCTGATGTAGCAGAGCCGAGGGTGCACTAGAACCCCTGTGCAAACTCAGTTCACGCTAATAGAATGCATTGGCCAGCGCTGATTGGCCAATGCATTCTATTAGCCCGATGAAGTAGAGCTGAATGTGTGTGCTAAGCACACACATTCAGCACTGCTTCATCAAGCCAATACAATGCATTAGCCAGTGCTGATTGGCCAGAGTACGGAATTCGGCCAATCAGCGCTGGCTCTGCTGGAGGAGGCGGAGTCTAAGGTCGGACCTGAATGGAGACTGGTGTGGAGCGATCTTAGACTCCGCCTCCTCCAGCAGAGCCAGCGCTGATTGGTCGAGTTCCGTACTCTGGCCAATCAGCGCTGGCCAATGCATTCTATTAGCCCGATGAAGTAGAGCTGAATGTGTGTGCTTAGCACACACATTCAGCTCTACTTCATCAGGCTAATAGAATACATTGGCCAATCAGCGCTGGCCAATGCATTCTATTAGCTTGATGAAGCAGAGTGTGCACAAGGGTTCAAGCGCACCCTCGGCTCTGATGTAGCAGAGCTGAGGGTGCACAAGGGTTCAAGTGCACCCTCGGCTCTCCTACATCAGAGCCGAGGGTGCGCTTGAACCCTTGTGCACACTCTGCTTCATCAAGCTAATAGAATGCATTGGCCAGCACTGATTGGCCAGAGTACGGAATTCGGCCAATCAGCGCTGGCCAATGCATTCTATTAGCCCGATGAAGTAGAGCTGAATGTGTGTGCTAAGCACACACATTCAGCACTGCTTCATCACGCCAATACAATGCATTAGCCAGTGCTGATTGGCCAGAGTACGGAATTCGGCCAATCAGCGCTGGCTCTGCTGGAGGAGGCGGAGTCTAAGATCGCTCCACACCAGTCTCCATTCAGGTCCGACCTTAGACTCCGCCTCCTCCAGCAGAGCCAGCGCTGATTGGTCGAGTTCCGTACTCTGGCCAATCAGCGCTGGCCAATGCATTCTATTAGCCCGATGAAGTAGAGCTGAATGTGTGTGCTTAGCACACACATTCAGCTCTACTTCATCGGGCTAATAGAATGCATTGGCCAGCGCTGATTGGCCGAATTCCGTACTCTGGCCAATCAGCACTGGCTAATGCATTGTATTGGCTTGATGAAGCAGTGCTGAATGTGTGTGCTTAGCACACACATTCAGCTCTACTTCATCGGGCTAATAGAATGCATTGGCCAATCAGCGCTGGCCAATGCATTCTATTAGCGTGAACTGAGTTTGCACAGGGGTTCTAGTGCACCCTCGGCTCTGCTACATCAGATTGCTACATCTGATGTAGCAGTGCCGAGTGTGCATCAGATGTGTAGTTGAGCAAAACTGACTCAGCACTGCTAAGTCTGCATTCGCATAGGAATGCATTGGCCAGCCTTCGGCCAATCAGCGCTGGCTCTGCCGGAGGAGGCGGAGTCTAAGGTCGGACCTGAATGGAGACTGGTGTGGAGCGACCTTAGACTCCGCCTCCTCCAGCAGAGCCAGCGCTGATTGGCCGAATTCCGTACTCTGGCCAATCAGCACTGGCTAATGCATTGTATTGGCTTGATGAAGCAGTGCTGAATGTGTGTGCTTAGCACACACATTCAGCTCTACTTCATCGGGCTAATAGAATGCATTGGCCAGCGCTGATTGGCCGAATTCCGTACTCTGGCCAATCAGCACTGGCTAATGCATTGTATTGGCTTGATGAAGCAGTGCTGAATGTGTGTGCTTAGCACACACATTCAGCTCTACTTCATCGGGCTAATAGAATGCATTGGCCAATCAGCGCTGGCCAATGCATTCTATTAGCGTGAACTGAGTTTGCACAGGGGTTCTAGTGCACCCTCGGCTCTGCTACATCAGATTGCTACATCTGATGTAGCAGTGCCGAGTGTGCATCAGATGTGTAGTTGAGCAAAACTGACTCAGCACTGCTAAGTCTGCATTCGCATAGGAATGCATTGGCCAGCCTTCGGCCAATCAGCGCTGGCTCTGCCGGAGGAGGCGGAGTCTAAGGTCGGACCTGAATGGAGACTGGTGTGGAGCTATCTTAGACTCCGCCTCCTCCAGCAGAGCCAGCGCTGATTGGTCGAGTTCCGTACTCTGGCCAATCAGCACTGGCCAATGCATTTCTATGGGGAAAAGTTAGCTTGCGAAAATCGCAAACTGACAGGGATTTCCATGAAATAAAGTGACTTTTATGCCCCCAGACATGCTTCCCCTGCTGTCCCAGTGTCATTCCAGGGTGTTGGTATCATTTCCTGGGGTGTCATAGTGGACTTGGTGACCCTCCAGACACGAATTTGGGTTTCCCCCTTAACGAGTTTATGTTCCCCATAGACTATAATGGGGTTCGAAACCCATTCGAACACTCGAACAGTGAGCGGCTGTTCGAATCGAATTTCGAACCTCGAACATTTTAGTGTTCGCTCATCTCTACTAATAATACTAATGATCTGCAGCGGGTAAAATAAGTATTTGATACACTGGCGATTTTGTAAGTTTTGCCACCTACAAGGAATGGAGAGGTCTGCAATTAAATTAAATCCATTTCAATTTGCTGAAACTGTATAGCCTGCCTTTTCACAGTTGACTTAGGCCTAGGCCACATTTTGGGGAATAGCCTCACTTTTGTAGCAAATTTTGCTGCAGTTTTTTAAGCCAAAAGTGCATTTAACAAAAGGGAAAGGTGGAACTGTTTGCTTTATATTTCTAATTCCTTTTGAAGCCAGTCCAGGCTTTGAAGCAGCAAAATTTGCAACAAAATACTCTATGCGGCTTCAGCCTCAGGGTGCATTCACACTACGGATACACTGACTGATTCTGAATGTTAAAACACGTTCAGAATCAGCGCGTATAAAGCAGATCCCATTCATGTCAATGGGAGCCGGCATACGAGCGCTCCCCATTGAGATGAATGGGCTGCTTTTTTCTCTACAAGCACTCCCATTGAAGTGAATGGGAGGCGCTCGCGTGTACGGCTCGCCGTGTGAAGGGGCCCGGCACTCGGCTCATTGCAAGCCAGAATCAGTCACTGTATCCGTAGTGTGAATGCACCCTTCGACTGAATTGCAAAATGCTGCTTTTATTTATTTATTTTTTTAATTTTTTTTGAGCCAAACCTAGTAATTTCTACAGAAGGAATAGGAAATATCTAGAGAGCTCTTGTACTTCTCTCTTCTGCTCAACTCTTGGCTTTGGCTCAAAAAAACTGCAGTAAAATCAGCAAGAAAAAAGCAGCATTTCCGCAACGTTGGGCCTTAGCCTGTGGCCGTAAATGCCACATATTACAACACCTGAAAAGTGGATGGGATTCTGAATTGCAAAAAAAAAAAAAAAACTGCAGCGAAAATGCTGCTGTTTCAAAATCCATTACATTTTTGTAAATCGCAGCATGTTAATTATACCTGTGGAGACATTGGCGGTTTTTGCATAGATATAGAAAGTTTGCAGAGAAAAATTCTGAAGAATTTCTATGAAAAGCAACGCAAAAAATAAAAGCATAGAGCCTAAACCAGACTGAGATTCTACATTGAGCAATTCGAACAACGACTATTGTAATTTGGTACTGATAAGTAAGTTATGTACCTTTAAGTGTTATTTATGACAATAGCAGCTCCCATTAATGTCATTTGCTCTGTGGAAGACAGTAATAATATAATGACCTACGCCTGCCCAATAGATACTCTCAAGGTTAATAGATAGGTTTGCTATATGCATTTGGAGGATTTCCCAGCCCTATACAATGAACATGCACATCAAATGTATTGAGAACTTTTCCTTTATATTACTTTTTTCCTATTCTTGAATTTGTTCTAGTAAACTTGTTTAGTTTTGCTTTATATCACTATATCGTCCATTCTAAAATATAATAAATATATGGGAAATTGGATAAATAGGACTTTATTGTAAAACCATATCAGCAATATCGATGTAACATTATGTAACATTTTAAAGAAGTTCTCTCTAAAGCTTACGCACCAAGGGAAGAAAAGTCACTGTCAAAAACTAAAGTAGTGTTGGACAGTTGAAAACAAAGTCAGTGACAGTAACTGACAGAGCATCTCCCATAGCCCACTAAAGAAAACAAATGTGACAGAGTCATGGACCTGGGACTATTATCACATGGCACACCACTGTAAATAGCTCCCTTGTACACATCTAATTCTTCTCTTCACATTTGTTCATTTTTGTTGATTCATATTAATAAGCATACCTGTATATTATAGAACACTGTACCATATATATATATATATATATATATATATATATATATATATAGCTACTTTTTTAAATGTAAGAGTTACATACTATTCCTGGGTTTTGTTGATGCCGGATGAATTCTTCCTGCTAATCACTCTTCTTTGATGTCGAGATAATGAGATGTTATTTAAATTTGATCCAGTTACTGATTTTTAATTGGTGAGTGGCAATAGCCAACACATAGTATAATGTATTCCACAGTCCAGTACCTGAATGTCAGTAATGAGAAAGTGTTGCACCCAGATAAGGTAGAGAAGAAAGATAACAAACGAGGATTTTTCGTTACCTAGAGGCTAAGAAATGCTACATCTTTTTATAAATAAGCTTTTAAGCTTTTTGGGATGATAAGGGGATTTCAGTCCTGAAAAACTGCTTTGGCTGCCTACCAGCATTGGTTATACATGTGTTAGAGGTGACAGGACACTCATTTTACATTATATAATTCTGTACATTGTACAATTAAGAATAGATAGAACAGAAAATTGTCATTTATTTACTGTATATTGCAACAATAATGATTCTATTGCACATATAATAATTTCAAGGTTTGCTTAAATGGATTATAAATGTCTATGGTATTTTTATGAAATATAAAAGAATTGCAAGTAGAATAATGCTAGTAACCTTAAAAGTAAAAAGATAAGCAATATAGGCAAGCCATATTCAAAAATATTAAGACCAATGTTATTTATGTCAGCCATAATCATGTTCTATGCATCATCAGTCACAATGACCAGACATTATATGTCAGTCAATAGGGGATTATGAGGTGCAGTACAAACAGTGCTTTTTTGTAGTGTTTTTTTTTCTACTTGCCTGGCAGTTTAATGGCTCTAAGACATTTTCACCAATGTTCTGTACACTTTTTCAGTTGTTTCCTGTAGAGTTTCATAGAAGAAAAAGAAAACACTTAAAAAAATAAAAAGTGCATTCACAAAGAATCATCACATAAAATGTTTGTAAAAAGTCCATGAATTTAATATAAATCCAAAAATGTCACTTATCCTGGTGGGTGGGGATGGGCAGTGGCATAACTACTGCTGTAGCTGCCATAGTGATTACTAGGGGGCCCATTTTTTTAAACAAGTTGTTACCTGCTGGAGTAACCCCAGCAGTTAATGGACCCTGTTTACTTTGTACTCCCCATTCCTGCTCACATCACGCATAATGATGCGTAATCCATGTGTGTGATGTCATTGCAGAGGAGTCACGATGTAGCCCAGGACAGGTGACGAACATTGTTTTTTATGTTTATTAACACACATGGCCCTCCGATCATTATCCTCTGGGGTTAAATAACCCTAGAGCATAATAGTTTGTGGATAGTGTACCCCAAAAATGTGGGGTTCTGCCAAACTTGAAATTTTTGTAATATCTGTAGTGTACACCATAGGGCCACTATAGGATATAATACTGTATGGAGGAGCTGCTATATGACATTATACTGTGTGAAGTGGCCTCTATGAGACAATATACTGTGTGGAGGGGCCACTATAGGATATTATACTGTCTGGAGGCTACTTTGGGACATTATAGTGTATGTAAATGGTGTGTGTTACCATGTGGGGGCAAGGAAAGGAGGCGCTATGTCATATGGGGGTGGGTGGCCCAGGTCAAGAGTTTGCTCTTGGGCACAGTGTTTGCAAATTATGCCCTGGGGCATAGGATTGGTTTAGGTGGAGGGGTATGGCCTCTGCTGTAAGCAAATATATTACAAATTGCCCTAGAAACTGGCATAAATTATGTTTGAAATTGTTCCTAGCTTAACATTTGACTCTCTGGCTTGTGGAGGACCACAGTTGTGCCTAAGTTATTAGTTAGACATGTGCCACCCTGGATACATTTTTCCAGATTATGGAGACTTAAAGCATCTTGAGGGAAATAAAATAATTTTGTTAGAGAAGGCTTTGTCATATTTTACACATTTTAAACATTGTACAAAGCTTGATAAATGTGGGCATATTCAGATGTACCACTTTTGTAATAAGATGTTATTTTATATCCTATGCTTCTCCCTGCTTTAGTGAGAGTGGGTGTCCTTTTTCCATCAATGAGACCTTATTTGCATATTCTTTTCCCAGAATTAGCACAGCATGAATGGGCTGCAAGACTGCACAACAAAAGGTGGCCTATAAAGGCACTCTCCATAAGAAGACATACTGTAGAAGACCTTCTCACCCAATGCAGAGTTCTCACACTGATGATTGGCAATATCTTAAAAAATAGCTGTCTGCAGATGGATCCCATTTCTTGTAGAGGATGGTTGGCACTCAGATGATGATTGTGATGCACATCTCTTGGGATGGCAGCCCCACATAAATCCAAATCCATAAATATACAGTTTGGGTACATACAATTTGGAAGGTTCAAGGGTGGTTTAATTTCTGTATCAATACATTGCACTAACTTCCTGAAGCTGGCGCTAGAGTGAGTTTTCTTTTTACCATGAAAGATAATTTATTTGTGTATTCTTTTCCCATTGCATTTATTGTAATATGCAGGGTCTCTCAGAGGGCTCAAGCGAAACCCTCAGTAATGATGCCATTGTAGATTTAAGCCAACAGGAACAATGCAATATAGGTTTTAGTTGCAGCTTGTGGATGAGGTTTATTTAACTCTCAACAATGTAGATCGCAGTGGGTTAACTATCTCAATTTTGCTAAGACAAACCCATTGTAATTACTCTGTGTGTGGCGCCGGCTCTTTGCAATCTTGTCTCAGGTTTCTATCTACAGTGTATTGAATTCTGTTTTAAGTAATTAAGAGATATATCCTATATACACACTCCATTATTCAATCTTCTATGGCTTTAAATGGACAATAATTCATATTGTAAAGTAACAAAATAGATTTAACCTATGCGGATAGGTAACAATACATTTCAGAACTTCACGTTATGTATCTGCAAGCATGTTAATATGTTGTATGGTTTCAAGTGTAAAATCTGAAGGAAAGAAATAATTCTAGAAATACTAAATACAGAAGACTGGGGTTATCTAAATAAGACCACTATTTTAACTTTGTGAATAAGTTATGAGTATTTGAGCTTTCCTAATTATAAGACTAATACCAATCCCTATAACATACATTAGATGACATTAGGTAATTACATTTTCATCTGCTTCAATGTTGTTACCAGGAACTGATTCCATTAACACAATGAGATAAGATGACATATAATAACACATACCATCTAAATGATGCTAAGCTTCTGAAGAAGGTATTGAGATACAGTCCTCCAGACAGACACTATCTCTACTTAGCATCCTTTGTTAAAGAGGGTCTTAATTGCTCATTAGCTAAAGATATCCTTATATGCGCATATGTTGACCCTTTCATGTCACAGCCAGACTCAATTTTTCAAACCTGACATGTGTGACTTTATGTGATAGCTTTTTTTTTTGCACCAACTTTTACTTCGTTACTTGTTTATTTTTACATATTTTCAAATATTATACACAAATTTATGTTTTGTGTGTACTTATAAAAATAATAGGTAAAAATTTAGAAAGAAAGGCAATTTAAAAAGTTTGAAATGATCCACTTTTCATATAGATAATCATACCACTCCAAACAGTGGCATAACTAGGAGTTGCAGGACCACATGGCAAACGTTTGAGAGAAGGGGAAGTACAGGAGGCCAGGATCGGTAAATAAATAGGGCCATTACCATTACTCAAGCCAGTAATGGCCTATTAAAAAAAAACACAAAAGCAAAAAAAAAAAAAATCTGCAGCGGTAGCGGCTGCCACCGGGCGCCCTGGTATCATTTACCATATTTATGCTTTATGTTGACATCGAATTTAAACTTCCTTTAATTTTTTTTCAGACATCAGAAGGATTATAAGTCAAATAGTAATTTTCCAAATTTGAAGAATATTTCTGAAACCCATTTTACACAGGGACTCTGAAAGGCCTCTGTATTAGAAACTCCCATAAATCAACACATTTTCAAAACTACACCCGTTAGATAAATCAAAACAGCGTATAGAGAGTTTATTAAAAAGGAAAATGTTATTTTTTAAATAGGCTGTGGTAGGTGAAGAAAAAAAATAATTCTCACCTGTCAGTGATGCTCTGGATTACTTGTCTCTGACGCAAACTGGGTATGACATATTGTGCACTGAAATTAGGTATTTCTAGAAAAATTTAATATTTCACTTTGCACAGGTGATGGTGAATTAATTTCTGGAAACCAAATTAATGTAAACTTGGCCAGTACGAACGCTCACTACACCGCCAGAAAAATACGTTAAGTAGTGTAGTTTAAAAAATAGGGTTACATGCTAGGGTATTGCATGTTATGGGAATTTCAGGAACTCTGTAAAAGAGGTATGGTTGCCAAAAACTACTAGTGTTTAAAAACCAAATAGCACATTTTCCCTTATGTGTCCTGCTGTATGACCAAACAGCAACTAATATCCCCATATGACATTTAGTAGGGTATTCCTGGTAAAACAATGTCACGCTAGGTTCATACATACATTTGGGTTTCTCTCCGTAGGGTCTGCTTGGGGACTATAATGGGGTTTTCCATTACGTCCACCATGACGGCAAAACATGGAGGTTGACCTCTGACCCTCTGTAGGGACAGGAACTGAGAGACTTCTAAAATACACTACTCCCACCACCATACACCAGTGTTTCCTGTCCCTACACAGGGTTGGGATGAGAAGCTCTCCTCCATTTGTGGAATAAGTAAAAGATTTACCACCGTCCGGCCCTCGGTTGTAGTCAACGGTGCCTGCCTCCCTAGGCCATTAAGGACACGGGGGTATCGCTCCGGCCTGCCCCTGGGTGGATGAACATCCCCCCTTCCAGCGGTTCAATAGGGCTAATGCAGGGGGTAGAGTGGGTGCTGGTTCCGGCCAGCACACAGGAGAGGAACGGCCAAGACCATATGTACTGGCATTCCAGGATGTAGTGCACATGAGGCAGCCGGGCGCGGTGGCGTGCGTCTGTATTCCCAGCTACCTGGGAGGCTGAGGCTGCAGGGTCTCTTGATTGCAGGAGTTCTGGCTACACAAGGTGATGTCATTGTATGAATGCTGGGCGGTGAGTGAACTAGACGGCATTCCTGCAAGGTATGTGATGTATCACTGTATACTCCAGCATGTCGATCCATATGTTTATGTAAGACAGCATACTGTAGTTTATATTTCCCACCATTCCTTTGTAATTTGGTAAACACTAGTGTATGGTGGTGGGAGTGGTGTTTTTAACGAGTCTCTCAGTTCCTGTCCCTACAGAGGGTCAGAGGTCAACATTCCTTGTGTAGCTGTCATGGTGGACTACATGGAAACAAAGTTACCAGTAAGTCTAACTCCGGTTTTTAAAGTGGAATGGGGAAAGGTATCTCCGAGCGGAGGTCAGGCGTAGGTGTGAACCTAGCCTCAAATATGTCGGCATATGTGGGTGCCAGTAAAGTGGAGTCCCCCAGAAAACCTCCAACCCTTTAGGAATTTATCAAGGTGTATATTAGCATTAGTTTCCCCTCAAGTTAATATTAATATATACATGTGGGTTACGAAATATGTATTTGTTTTAATACAATAAAATAAATTTACATTGTTCAGTAATGCAAACTACAATATACCGCAGTGATGTGGTATGTAGAAAAACTCTTACCCCTCGCATGTATTTGGCAATCCGTTCGGGGAGTCTGCATTGGGACCTCATTATAATCTATGGGGTCCGTGTGCTTTCACTGCACACCACTTGCCAATGCGTTTGGTATTCCGTTTTGGGGGGGGTCCTCATGCAGACTCCCCAAATGGATTACCAAACAGATGTGAACGAGGGGTTAGATAAAATGGTCATATTTGACGGCAGCTAAGGGGATTAAAGAGATTAACACGTCCATTTGGTACTCTGACCAAGGATGCTAAAACACAGTGATTATTCAGCTTCTCAGCTGTCACCAAACTTCCATCATAGAATCTAAATATATATATAGTTGAACAAATAGTATTCGAATCCTGGATTCAAATACCTCTGCTCCCATAGGAATGAATGGGAGCGGCCAATCGCGAAGGGGTTAAGCTCTGGCAGCCGGGACCTGCAGCCGGCCACTCCCATTCATTCCTATGGAGCGAGATATTCGAATCTAGAGTTTCAAATACTGCTCTCTTATATATATATATATATATATATATATATATATATATATATATATATATATATATATTGTAGATAATCTAACTATTGTCCAGCAGAATGTGGAAAACCCTTTCCAGCTGCACTGCACTATTATGGTAAATGATGGGAACTGGTTAAAGAATTACTTGCCATATACTGGTCATCAGTATACAGCAGTAGTGTATAGCATGCACACCATATGTAACTTACTACAAAAACATTTGTGGGATGAAATATTGAGCTACATTTTAGTCAAATGACAGTGTTACAGCTTTGGCTGTCCAACTTATAATGGGCAGAGATTACAATAAGCAATGTCTGATACTATACAATTAGATAAAAGTACATAAGTAACAGAATAGTGTCTTACTTTTAAGATTTCGTTCTCCTTTATATTAAACACATATTGTAGCAGAAAACATCTCACCATGGGAAAAGTGCTGAACGTGATGGGGCAATATAACGCTGTTGGGAGAACGAATTAAGCAGTAATGAACAGAGTAGAGCTTATTTTCTATCCATAATTGTAGACTTCAGTCTACTAATAAGCAAATTATCATAACTGCACATTTCAGCAGTCTGATCAAAAATCCTTTGATTCTAAATATCAATGGTAGTTCTTTGGGCTTTAATGTCCTTATCATTATGAATGTACCTTATGCATGACAATTTTCTTATTCATTGCTAAGGCGAGCGCTTTAAAGGCATATATCAATATATTGATTCTAAACATGTTCCTATTTTAATCTAATAATTATAGTCATATACAGTTTCCAAGAAGTTCTGTTGTATTTATTTATCTATACAAATTATTTTGCAAAAATTCACTTCTATTCATAGGTGACAACTGCTATTAGCATAATTTTATTTGACATAAAATATATGGTATTGAAAATATTTATTACAATTTTATACTTTTATGAACCTGTATAGATGCTTATTTATGATTGTAAAATGTTAGAATAGTGGGCATATATTCAATTGTTTTTTGCATGGCAAAATTATGTACTATTTAAACCTATTGCCCACAAGATACTCCGCAAAGAGATAAAGCATGATGTGAATGTTCCCTTAGAGATCTGTTATACTAATGGACAGTCCTATAGGCTAAGGCCCAACATTGCTTAAGTGCAGTGCTTTTTTGTTGAAGATTTTGCTGCGTTTTTTTTAATCAGCCAAAGCCAAGAATGGGAAATACTGTATGAAGGAAGCATATATACTTCTGCTTAATCCAGTACTGAAAGCAAAATCTGCAAAAAAAAAAAAAAAAAAAGCTACGACTAAGAAGGCATTCACACAGAGTATTTTGGCATAGAATGCGCATGGGGGGGGGAAGCCTCCCATTGACTTCAATGGGTTCTGTCTTTCACGCGGAACCCATTGAAATCAATGGGAAGCTCTTTTTTTTCCCATTGATTTCAATGGGATCTGCGTAGAAAACAGTACCCATTGACGTCAATGGGAGCAGTGGCGTAACTACCGGGGTAGTAGGGGGTAGCAGTTGCCACAGGGCCCTGGACATTAGGAGCCCGGCGAGAGCCGCTACCCCTGCGTTTTTTTTCTTAATAGGCCATTACCGGCAGGAGTCCACATGCGGAATGAATGTATTTCCGCAGGTTAAATTAATGTATTTCAGAAATCTTCAATTTTTTTTTTTTATTTTACAAATATAAACATTCATTAATTATAATGGAATATTCATTTGAGTAACTGAAAGAAAATATGGTTGGCATGATACTTGCTTACTCATGTGTAACAATCTATTTCATTTTACAGAAGGCTGTCTTCGTCTTTTTAGTTGGCATAATTCTGGCTTTACCTATCACTTTTATGCTTAGTAATTTGAAAGAAGAACATTTGTAATAAAAGAAGATAACCTAATTCATTAGCCATGTGAAATAAGAATACAATCACTCAGAACTACAAAGTTCCATCCTTAGGGAGAAATAAGTCACTTTACCATTTAAACATGTTTGAAATGTATTTTATTCAGGGTTCAAATAAAACTGGTATTTAAAGGGGCTAAAATAGTAGTTTGTGGATTCTGAGGCTGGTAACTCCTCTTAACTTATCCTCCGTAGTAGGGGTAACTTTTGGTCTTCTTTTCCTGCGACGGTCCTTACAAAAGCTAGTTTCAGAATGGCTTGGGATGGTTTTCTTGACTGCACTAGAAGATACCTTTAAAGTTCTTGAAATTTTCCAGACTGACTGTTGTTCATGGTTTAAAGTAATAATGAACAGATGTTTTTCTTGTATGGTTCTTGCAATAATGTGAGGTAGAACAGTACTTGACTATTGCTAAATACTATATGTAACTGTGTACCAACCCTAACTCTGCACAGCGCAATCACATAATGAAGACAAAAAAATTCCAAAAATAAAAGTGGTTTTCCCAACCCCAATCACCTTTACACTTGTGTTTTGCCTAATGTATTGCTTTATCTATCTGCTTTGTATGTTAGTTACAGCTGAATATGCCTCCTCAGCGTATACAGCTTGTTGTCTAAGTTTCAGGCCACCTCTCATCTAGCTGCAAGTGGTTGGCTGATGACTCAGTCCTTGTTCCCAGCCACCTATATTCTCTTTCCTTCTCTCTGCAAAATGCTCTCAGCTGCTGAGCCCTTATAAGGTTTAGAATAGTTCCTTGATAAATTCTTTTGTTACAAAAGCATTGTTCCTGCCAAAGCACAATGCTGGTCTGAACTAAAAACCAGGAAGTGGAGGAGAGAGAAGACAGGAGAGCAGCTAAAATCCTTAGATGGGAACACCTCTTTAACGCTCGACAAGGCATACTTGCTAATTGTAAACCATACCAGTTGACAACCTCATGAAACTCATAGAGAGAATGCCAACTGTCTGCAAAGCTGCTATTAAATGGATTAGAATCCTTTTTTTTCAGACCTACCACATCGGAGTAGTCTTTTCCACCTTGCCGTTTAGAGATTATTCCCGGTTTTCACTGCATGCAAATGAGTCTCCCGACAGCACTCGGGGTGGTTCCCATGCATTCAAATAGCACTGCGGGTGTCCCCTGTACTGCCTGCCCTCCATATTCTTATCAAGTCTGCCTCTTCTCCACGTCTTCAACCGAAAGCACCACCTGCATGTGTGGCAGCCATTTTCCTGTGGCCTCTTACGCGATTGTCTGTTCAGCCATGGGAAAATGCCCAAGTCTTCAAGTGATAGCATCGACTGTGCCTGTGTGGTGGCCATTTTCCTGTAGCCTCTTATGTGTTTGTCCATTTGACCACAGGAAAATGGCCGCTACAGTCAGCGCTTTTGGTTGAAGAGAAGAGGCAGTCTCGAGAAGATAGAGGGCGTCGCTGGAGAGTCTGCAGGTAGCACAGTAGATGCCAACAGTTTCGTTTGAGCGCAGGGGGACTACCCCAGTGCTGTTTGAAGACTAATTTACATACGGTGAAAATAATACGGGAATATCACTGGAACGGCGGCACAGGCGAAGAATAGCCAGCCTTAAGGATATACCGATGTGGTATGCCTGAAGAAAGGGATTCTAATGATAGAATCCATTTAATGCACTTTGAAGAATCTAAAATATGAAACATATTCTAGTTTATATGACAATTTGTTTACTGCTTAATTCTATATATGTGCTCCTTTTCCTGTCTTCAATATGACTCTGTAAAGTGGAAAAGAAAAAAAAAAAAGAACCATAGAACAAAAATGTGTATCCAAACTTTTGTTTGGCCTATATATTGTACACATACTGTTATATATTGATTTTAGTCCTCAGAACAAATGAAGTCATTGGGAAATATTTTCTTTAGCTACATCACCAATTAATGGCATGTCACTGTCACTTGGCTTGTCTTCTAAATCCCATGTTGATATATTATCAATCAGTATCATGTTATTTTTTTATGAGATGAACCATGATTAACAGACCAAGTAAGTTTAATTTTATAAATACATAGAAATTTATTACCATGAATTCAGTTTGTCATTTTTATTGCATTATAGTTATTTAGATTTATTACTTATTTCTATTTACTATTATATATACTTATATTGGTGAATTGTTTGTTATATATTCATTACTTAAAAAGAATAAACTGAGCATATACTTTATTATCCCTAGTAAATGAGTACTCACTATAATGTATAATTAATCGGTATTAGTCCCATGCTGTTATGTATCTGCTGGACTTAGATGAACCACTGTCAATTTAATAACCAGAATTCTTGATTCCTCATGCAGTTTTTGGCATTTTCATCATTGCTTTAATGAACTGCTGTATCAATCAATCTGTTTGTCTTGGTGGAAGGTTTATACCTTTTATAGTGTAAATAAAGATTTTTCAGTAAGAAAAGAATCTTATACTAGAAGATTTTGAAATCTATTAAAATGTTAATATTGTTGCACACAATATATATATAATTTTTGAAATTTTACAGTTATAACATTATTAGCCTAGGGTCATATTTCGTTGTTGCACACATTTAGCATCTATGCCAGGAAAGCTGTTGATATACATGCTAAACCTGTCCATAAGCTTCAATTTAAGCCTCCATATGGTTAGTATACAGTACACTGGGATACTTGTAAAAAAAAACCAAAAAAAACAACCCAGCTTGTAATTGGTTAGTATTGCCCGCTATCTGTGACCTTAGCCTTAGTTTAGTTATATTATTTACTGGACCTATTTCTTTTGTCATGTTAACTTAATCTTATAATATTGATGAATGCTAATATTATATTGTTCAATTTGAAATGTACATGGTATACTGGATTTATACACATTCCACATACACACATGTACCAGAGTTCTATACATTACAATGATTGTGTATCTATTGTACCTTGCTATATCTTTTGCTAATGTGTACTCCTTATTATGAGTCCATTCAGAGGAAAAGTGGTGCAATCTGTGGGTCACTGCACAGGTCATAAAAACCTCAATAGCTATCAATTTTTACCTAGTAACTATTACATTGTCAAATGTTAATTTCCTATATTATCTCTTTAGATTATCTTATGTTGGTCTCACCTATAAAATAATGATGGAGGCTATGTTTGATAATAGGACATGAAGAAATTAAGTGTGTGAAGATCTAGTATACAGAACATTAATATTAATTAAATTCACTTAAAAATTCTGTTAAATTATTTTACAAGGCTAGAATGCAACTGAACATTTAATTATGGTTTGCTCTGAGAAATTAACAATATTATTTCAGAACAGGACAATGTTAATATGTGTTATTAATATCGCATAGATTGACATATAAAGCTGATTATTTCATCAACTGTAATTATCTATGTAGAAGTTCATGTTGCGTAATAAATATATTTCTTTCATGTAGTGCATACATTTAATTAAGTTATGCATACATTAATTGACTCTGTCACAGATGGTCATTTTGCATATAATATTACCATGAATTTAGAATAGCTGGAAAGTTAGACAGTTTATGCTTCATTTTAACATCACAACCCCTCTTATGCAGTATTCATCATTTTCTTGTGTAACTTTACCAATTCACTGACATGAAATTACACACTAACATTGATAAGGACTATTAGGCACATGTGTGGTATACAAAATTCTGATTTTATTTTTTAGCCAAAACTTGTATGTGATAAAATAAGTAAAATATTAACTTATATTACTGAAAATTGAATCAAAGCAGTATGTAAATTATCTTTCGATAAGCATAAACTATTCTATAAGCCCTATAGAGAGTAACGCAGCTCAAGGATGTATTGTTAATAGAGATGAGCGAGTACTGTTCAGATCAGCCGATCGGAACAGCACGCTCCATAGAAATGAATGGATGCACCTAGTACTTCTGCTTTGACGGCGGCCGGCCGCTTAACCCCCCCGCGTGCCGGCTACGTCCATTCATTTCTATGCGAGTGTGCTGTTCGGATCAGCTGATCCGAACAGTACTCGCTCATCTCTAATTGTTAACTACAGTAAGACAGCACTTGCCATTAAACATGCCATAGATAATATTCCTTCATAATCAATTTCAATTTCATTTATTTGCTATGGTTACATAATGTTTAGATGCAAAAACTATTATATATTATTTTTAATCCCTCACATGAGTCCATGTCTCCAAGATAGCTTCAGCTGGCCATACAATTAAATTGAACTCTTCTATATCTGCTATTGAGGGGGAGTCAGGGCACCGACACATATTTTGGAAAATTGCCTAGTCGCTAAGTTGACGTGCCAATTCAACAATCATCTAATGTGTATGGCCACTTTCACAGTCCAATTTCCCAAATATACACGTAAGCATATTAGGGCCCAATTGGATAAATTCATCATATATTTTTAAGGGTATATTTACATGGGTCAATATTGTGCTGTGCAGAGTGTATAGGTGAATCACATGATTTCAAGGTATTTTACCTGTAAACAGAGTGTACAGAAAAGCTCTGTTCATACTTGTTCATTTATACTAGAGTCCTGACTAGTTTGATCAATTAATTTTTCAATATACACTGAAGGATTTTCATTCACTTTAGGGCTATTTGGTTTTCACTTTTTAATATCAAGAATAGTACTGCAAATAGGGGCAACTTGGTGGCTCAGTGGTTAGCACTACAGCCTTGCAGCACTGGAGTCCTGGGCTCGAATCCTGCCAAAGACAACGTCTGCAAGGAGTTTGTATGTTCTCCCCATATTTGTGCAGATTTCCTCCCATGCACCAAAGATATACTGATAGGGAAAAATGTAAATTGTGAGCCCTATATATGGTTCACAATCTATATAAAATAATAACAATAAAAAAAATTCTACTGCAAACTGCCTTAATGTTTCATGAAGAATATAAGAGCTAAAATAAAATGAAACCCAAATGGTAATGAGAACATAGGCTAAGCTACATAAGAAACATACTTCCTGGCGCCCTTAGTGGCTGCCTCGATACAGGGCTCCAAGCTGGGAGCAATTTCTATCTTTCCTTTCTCACTCTTTTCCTCTGTATCTTCAAGAATCGTGTAACTAAGCAATCTAGCACTATGAATTAGCAACTATAAATCGAATGGAAGACCCTGTGGAGTATTTTGTTTCTATTGTAAAGCATGGACAATGACAAGACCTGGTTCAGCTGGTTTCCACATGTGCCTGCTACCATCCCCCCAGCTAGGACAGCATGGCTCACCATGCGGCAAGGAGGAGAAACCTACATGGAAATGCAGACTTCTTCCTTCAAGGAGATGTTTTTTGGAGTCTATTGCTGGTGTGTGAAGATGCTACAGCTGACTGGTATTTCTTTCTATTACTGTGGACACGTGGGACTCTGTTACAGCCTGGGAACCATCACCCACCTACCCCCAGGAGTTATGGAAGCTTGGCAAGAGAGCAGCACCATGTATACCTGGATGGCTTCAGACTTCTTTGGGCAGAATAACACAGTGGTAAGGAGGAGGAGGAGGGCTTGTGATGAAGGACATTTGGGGCATTTTTTGTGGTTAATGGACAATAGTGCTGATACAAGATACCAAACTATCAGCTGTGAGCAGGAGATCTCACCACCTACCAAAGGAACTGCCACATGTTATCATGATAGCTGCATATGTCCCCCACCTCTGCAAAAATGTTTTCTGCTTGTTATATCCACATGCTGTGACCCCTCCTCATGTCCTCCAACCACGGTCGGGCTGTATTATTATTAACAACACTCCACACAGAGAAGTAAATGATCCTGCAGTGTGTCTGTGTTTCTTTTCTTTTTAGTTGCTCTGATTCCTAGGATTTCTCTATCTGCCATGAGCTTGTATGTGTTTCTCTCTTGTTATATACTACTGTACCATCTATGAAACTGTATCACTGAAATTTCCCCATTGTGGGACTATTAAAGGATTATCTTATCTTATCTTATCTTATAATGCACTGTGAGAAACAGTGGCTTAAAGGGGTTGGCCACTTTCAGACCAATATTGACAAACAAATGTACAATAAAAAGATATACAATTTTCCAATATACTTTCTGTGTCAGTTCCTCACGGTTTTCTAGATTTCGGCTTGCTGTCACTCACTCTGTTACTTCTAGAGGATAAAACTCTGACCATGGTCATGTGATTTATGGTCCATGGTCATGTGATGAGCACACAGGTGTACAGATGATTACCAGGCAGATGTCTGAATATTGTGCTGTGACTATAACAAGCGACACCTGTGTACTCATCACATGACCATGGACAGTAAATCACATGACCATAGTCAGACTTTTATCCTCTAGAACAGGGGTAGGGAACGTATGGCTCTCCAGCTGTTGCAAAACTACAACTCCCAGCATGCATACTGGCTCTGCTGTTCTGAGAACTCCCATGGAAGTGAATGGAGCATGCTGGGAGTTGTAGTTTCACAGCAGCTGGAGAGCCAAAGGTTCCCTACCCCAGCTCTAGAAGTAACAGAATGAATGACAACAAGCCGAAATCTAGAAAACCGTGAGGAATTGATACAGAAAGTATATTGGAAAATTGTATATCTTTTTATTGTACATTTGTTTGTCAATATTGGTCTGAAAGTGGCCAACCCCTTTAAATATGGAGGTCTAATAGCAGATAGAACCTGGGTCCTGGTGTCGGAGGAGGTCCACCGTGCCATATAAGAAGACACTAGTGTTTTAAGAGGTGTATATAACGTGGCAGATTTCACACACACTTCTTGCAGGTCCGCATTTGTCTTTTTATACTGAAGAGAAAACATTTGGTCATCAATTTCTTCTGTGATTTTAAGACATTACTCTGAAGTCATCCTGCTTTCTTACTAAAGTTGAGCACTGGTACAAGTCAAAGCTTGTGTCGTTCACAGTCTTCAATTTTCTTAGCTCTTTACGACTAGAAAGAATAATTCACAGGGATATTGACAGTTTACTATAACACCAAAACCCTGTAATATTATTATATGTTCCCCACTGTTCTATGAATCGCAGACATTTGTACAGCACACATTTATCACAAACATCTGATCAGGGTTTTCAATAGCCTATTGTAATACTCTATAAAGCCCTACTCCTGTTTGTTACTGTAATTATTTCCTAAGATGTTACTTTTTAATTTAATTGCTAATAATTAAACTGTTTCTTTTTTTAATGGTATGGTTTTAAAAATTTAGACAAGTGGATTCTATGATCATTACATGACGTCTGTCCAGAAACTCCCATGTGGTTCCTTTAAGAGACTATATGTAGTATTTAGAAAGGGACTTAAAAGGGAATTAAACCTATAACTAAAAATAATGGGATGCTAAGGGAAATGTTTCTAAATATATATTCTGGTAGAATTCTGATGGCCTAGTTTTACCAGTGTTTTAAGGTGCTAGCCCTGTGATTTTTGTTTTCTATTATCATTTAATCAGATCATAGCTATAATATAAAAAATATAGTTTTTCTTTTAAATACTTTAGATTTTTATAATGTTTTTATAAAAACACAAAAGTTAAAGCCGTCTTTTGTATTTACTAAGGTTTATAGTATGTAAACAAAGGGCAGATTAATCAAAGTGCCCTTATACATGGCATGATTCACAAAATTGTCTGACCATTGTATAAACAATGCTACCTTCGATACCGCTCCTGCTACCTCTTGTGTCCCCCCCTCTACCTCATAGATTATGCAGCACAAAATATTCTGCATAAGAGCTAAACAAATACCACAGTGGATATTGACTCAAACAGCAACATAGGAGCCAAGACCAATGTGACTCTATCACATCCGGATAGACTTTGGATTAAAGGAGTGGACATAGAGGAGCTGGAGGTTGGTAGCAGAAGGAGACATCATCATATGGGAGGGCAGGGTCACTATACAATGGAAGCAGGGAGGCAGCTGAGCCCTAGGCAGGCCAGCACCAGGGCTGAAATTCCTGCGCCAAGGGGTGGCACCAACAACTTAATATTTGGTTCCACATCCTTAGGAAAAATAGATCAATGTCAAAAATCAATGTCTCCCTATAACTATTAACCCCTTCCTGACATGCGCCGTAATAGTACGGCGCATGTCGGGTCTGTAACTATGGCGACCGCCCGGGAGCCGGGCGGCCGCCATAGCCGCCGGGTGTCTGCTGCTTTAAGCAGTAGACAACCGGCTCTAATGCCTCCGATCGGTCCCCGGACCGATTGGAGGCATTAACCCCTCCGGCGCCACGGTCAAATTGTAATGCATTGCATTAGTGATCAGACCCCCTGGGGTTCAACACACATCTAATAAATTCAAAAAGAAAAAAAATTAATTAAAAAAGTTAAAAAAAAAATATAAAAAATATAAAAAGTATTAAAAATTCAAATCACCCCCCTTTCCCTAGAATACATATAAAAGTAGTTAAAAACTGTGAAACACCTACATTTTAGGTATCCCTGTGTCCAAAATAGCCCACTCTACAAATCTATAAAAATATTTCTCCTGTTCGGTAAACGCCGAATAGTCAAAAGTGTCAAACCGCCGTTTTTTCACTGTTTTGATTCTGATAAAAATTTGAATAAAAAGTGATCAAAGCAATAACATTTCCCGAAAATGGTAGAACTGAAAAGTACACCTGGCCCCGCAAAAAAAGACACCCTATGCATCCCCGTACACTTACGTATAAAAAAGTTACGGCCGTCGGAATATGGTGACTTTTAGAAAAACAATTTTTTAACACAGTTTTGGATTTTTTTAAGGGGTCAAAATGTAAATAAAACCATATAAATTTGGTATCCCTGGAACCGTACCGAAACACAGAATACAGGGGACAGGTCATTGTGACTGCACAGTGAATGCCGTAAAACCAAAGCCCGTAAGAAAGTTGCAGAAATGCATTTTTTCTTCAAATCCACCCCATTCTGAATTTTATTCCTGCTTCCCAGTACATTATATAGAATAATTAATGGTGGCATCATGAAGAAAAATTTGTCCCGCAAAAATTAAGACCTCATATGGCTCTGGGAGCGGAGAAATAAAAAGTTATGGGGTTTAGAAGGAGGGGAGTCAAAAATGAAAAACGAAAATAAAAAAATGCCATCAGCGGGAAAGGGTTTACACACTTCTTACAGCTCTCAACTGGAAGTTTGGACCACTCTTCTTTTGAAAACTGCTCCAGGTCTCTTATATTTCAAGGGTGCCTTTTCCTGACAAAAGTTTTAAGATCTCTCCACAGGTATTCAATGGGATTTAGATCCAGATACATTGTTGGCCACTTCAGAATTTTCCAGCACTTTGTTTCAATCCATTTCTGGGTGCTTTTGGAAATGTGTTTGTGGTCATTGTCCTGCTGGAAGATTCATGAATTAGAATGCAAACTTAGATTTCTGACACTGGGCCCTACATTACGACCCAGAATCCTCAGATTTCATAATGCATTGCACACAGCCACAGCACCCAATACCAGAGGCAGCAAAACATCACTAAAACATCTTTGAACCTCCCTCATATTTGACAGTTGGTATTGTGTGGTTTTTTTTGTAGGCCTTATTCTGTTTTCAGTAAACAGTAGAATGATGTGCTTTACCAAAAAGCTCTGTCTTGGTTTCATCTGTCCACAAAACATTTTCCCAGATAGATTTTGGCTTAATCATGTACATTTTGGCTGTAAATTGCAGTCTAGCTTTTTTAAGTCCCTGTGTCAGCAGTGGGATCCTCCTGGGTCTCCTGCCATAGCATTTCATTCAAATGTTGAGGGATAGTTTGCACTGATATTGATGCACCCTGAGTTGCAGGACAGCTTGAATTTCTTTGGAACTTGATTGGGACTACTTATCCATCTTCTGAACTCTCCTGCATTGAAACCTTTGATCAGTTTTTCTCTTCCATTTACTTCCAGGGGATATCAGAGGACCATACTCCTCCTACTTCCTGGCGCCCTTAGTGGCTGCCTCGATACAGGGCTCCAAGCTGGGAGCAACCTTTATTCTTTCCTTTCTCACTTTTTTTCTCTGTATCTTCAAGAATCCTGTAACCAAGCAAACTAGCACTATGAATTAGCAACTATAAATCAAATGGAAGACCCTGTGGAGTATTTTTTTTTGTTTCTATTGTAAAGCATGGACAATGACTGAAGACCTGGTTCAGCTGGTTTCCTGTGTGTACACATATGCCTGCTACCATCCCCCCAGGAGCTAAGGACCGCATGGACACCATGCGGCATGCAGGAAAAACCTACATGGAAATGCGGACTTCTTCCTTCAAGGAGATGATTTTTGGCGTCTATTGCTGATGTGTGAAGATGCCTACAGCTGACTGGTATTTCTTTTTATTACTGTGGACACGTGGGACTCTGTTACAACCTGGGAACCTACCATCACCCACCCACCCCAGGAGTTATGGAAGCTTGGCAAGAGAGCAGCACCCTGTCTACCTGGACGGCTTCAGACCTCTCTGGGCAGTAGAACACAGTGGTAAGAAGAAAGGAGGAGAGGAGGGCTTGTGATGAAGGACTTTTGGGGCATTTTTTGTGGTTAATGGACAATAGTGCTGATACAAGATACCAAACTATAAGCTGTGAGCATGAGATCTCACCACCTACCAAAGGAACTACCACATGTTATCATGATAGCGCCATATGTCCCCCACCTCTGCAAAAACGTTTTCTGCTTGTTATATCTACATGCTGTGACCCCCTCCTCGTGTCCTCCAACCACATTCGGCTGTATTATTAACATCAATTCACACTGAGAACTAAATGATCCTGCAGTGTGTCTGTGTTTCTTTCCTTTTTAGTTGCTATGATTCCTAGGATTTCTCTATCTGCCATGAGCTGTATGTGTTTCTCTCTTGTTATATACTACTGTACCATCTATGAAACTGTATCACTGAAATTTCCCCATTGTGGGACTATTAAAGGATTAACTTATCTTATCTTATATTCAAGGGAACCAAGCTTCACCCAATACGATTAAACCACTTTATTGAAATTCAAAAAACACAACGCGTTTCGGGCAACAATGCCCTTTCTCAAGTGTACATGAACTGCTGTGGGCAGCTGAATGAGCATTTTTTGAACTTCAATAAAGTGGTTTAATCATATTGGTAAAGCGCGGTTCCCCTAAATATGGTCCTCTGATATCTCCATTTACACCACTGGTGAATTGAGTCCTACAGCTCGCATCTCACCCAGGGAGGAACCCCCTGTGAAACGGTTCTGAGGCAGTATCGGTAGTTGTGAATTCTTCACAAGTCTGCCAGGTGAGAGTTCAATTGGCATATCGCTTTTGTCCCTCACCCTACCTAACCTACTACACCATATACAGCTCAGTGCTGCTCTTGTTTTTTGTCTTTGCATTCACTTCCAGGGAGATTAGCTATAGTGCCATGGGTTGTAAACTTCTTGATTATGCTGCATGCTATGGACAAAGGAACATGAAGATCTCTAGAGATGGACTTGTAACCTTAAGATTGTTATATTTTTCCACTATTTAGGTTCTGAAGTCCTCAGGCAGTTCTCTTCTTCAGTTTTTTTATTCTCCATGTTTAGTGTAGCCCAGACAGACACACAATGCATAGATTGAGTCAACTTCTCTCCCTTTTATCTTGTTTTTGGTGTTATTTTTATATTGCCCACACCTGTTACTTGCCACAGATGAGTTTGAAGGAGCATCACATGCTTGAAACAAAGTTTTTTTTATTCACAATTTTGAAAAGGTGATAGGAATTTTGTCTGGCCCATTTCTGAATTTTTTTTGTGAAATTATGTCCAATTTGTTTATTTTTCTCAGTTTTTTGTCTTGTTCCAATACCCACAAAGGAAATAAACGTGTATAATTGGAGTGCTGTCTCTCTCTTTTGGGATATTTATCTTATGATCTTGATCACTGACCTGTACATCATGCATCCTACTTTTGTATATTTATTTGGCTGGTGCTGTTTTTTTTTTTTTTTTTTCTTCCTGAAATAGAGAGATGAATAAGCTATTAAAGGGGTTATCTCACAAAGTAAACTATGCAGTTCCTTTGTCTTGTGCTATATTCAACCTGATTGCAGCCAAACTGACTGTTGATGAGACTGATGATGGCCAGCATTCCCATTCACTTTAATTGAAGCACTGGAAATCCACCATTCCCACCCAAAGTAAGCCTGGCTGAGGCTGCAGACTTTACTTCTTGAGACCATCCTTGTAAAGGGAGTCTACCACATCTTTATGCATACTCAACTGTCACCATGTTACAGAGCACATCCCGATGATAAACAGCATACCTTTGTCACTTTGAATCCATATGCAAATGAGGCAGTTGGTGCACTAGGGGGAGGACACATCGTCTGTTCTTTGAAGCGATGATCTTGCATATCATTCCACTACCATGCAATTGAAGTTGATCCCTCCACTGCTATGACATCACATATCCCACCTGACAGGCAAGAGCAATACTCTCAAAGCTGGAGGCCCACCCCTAGTACAGCAACTGCCTCATTTACATAACACTTAAAAAGTTTTTTTTTCCAAATCAACAACAATGACCTACATAACATTGATATGGTGCTTATTACTGAAATGTGTTCTGTAACGTTGTGGTGACAGTTGAATATGTTTGGCGAGGTGGTAGATTCCCATTAAATATAATTTATCGATATATACATATAGTTACATAAAAGTTATATATATATATATATATATATATATATTCTACAAGGTAATAAAAACGTTATAAGTACATCCATAAAGAAGTATGGCAGAGATCATTCTAATTTCCTTATGTGACTATGTAGTGCATGTCCTCAAACTAGGCGTTTTAAGCCCAGGCAGTGAATGATGACCATTTTTATATGCATGTTCTGAAGCTGGAAATAGAAAGCTGGTTTCAACTAACAATGAGGGAGTAAAGAGATGTGTTGATAGATGATCCTCAAAGACCTGGACACGATAATTTATACAGTGAATGACAATACAAGAGTAATGATGAAGGCCAGAAGGTGATTAAACAGATTGCAATAATACAATTGTAATTTGTTGGGTTCTTTGTGCATTAATGACAGAATTTAAAATGTAATTATGTTGGCATGTAATGTAAGGGCCAGCAAATGAGTAATAACCCATATACCTGTATGAATGAGGCTGGCAATATGTTCTAAGAGCACATTAAGCCAATGGACAGGCCATTTACAAAGAGTCAGTAATAGCCAGAGACACTACACCTAGCATATTGGTATTTAGCTATATAAATCATGACCTGATCAGACATTTTAATTTATTATTATATTATACTCTTCCTAGGCATCCATACCATATGATCGAGAACCACAAACTAGTGCAGATTGTAAAATGTGTAATGTCAGTGTATGTCAGTTAAGTTATGCTGGGTTCACACCAGCGTTCGGGTCTCCGCTTTTAGTTTCCGTCTTCTGCATGCAGAATACCTACTCGATCGAGTACTACTCATCTCTAATCATAACCAATGGAACTTTTGAAATATTACAAAAAAAAAACAAAGGAATATTACAAAAAAGTAGTAATAGTAATGTAATAGTAACATTGTAAATGTAATCAAAGCAGAAAAGATGGAGCAGCACAATAGCATAACTCTCTCTGGACATAGGGGGCACAGATTCCAGGAATCCAAACTTAAAGTAACCAACATTCTATGCTCATTCCAAAATATAGATACAAACACAAAAATGACAGCCTTGCAAAAGAATGACCACATGTAGTAAACGCAGCTTCTAATGTGTAGTGGAACACAATATGCATGGGGACAAATTTACTTTTGAGCAGTTTCTTTTGCAAATTATCATATGCACATGTCTTAAAATCCAGAGCCATCACTACAGCTATCACTCAGAGCAGTGCCGCACCTCCCATGAGGCGACCTGAAGCGACCGCTTCAGGCGGCACTATGCCAGGGCCACGGGGAGGGTGGCATTTTTTCTGACCTAAACCAGTCCAGGACAAGCTGTCCTGGACTGGCTTAGGGTCACCGTCACTGAGCAGTGGATTGGGGAGGCCGCTTCAGGCGGCAGAAAGCCATGGTTCACCCCTGACTCAGAGAAGAGGAGAATGGATTGGGAGCATACAGTGCAGAGACAATGCACATGTAGAGAACGCCCTGGGGACACTTAGCATCACGGTGCACAACATTTTAAAAGGCCTATTTCTAGCTTACGCAGCTAGAAACATCACCACATGTATGATTTAGCTGCTTTTCTCATCATACATCTAGTGCTGTCAGCAGTTTGCAAGAATAAAACTGCTGACAGACTCCCTTCGAATCTTTGAACTATAACTTTCTAGCATTCATGATTTCATATTCGTACTACATTGCTTCAGTCTTTTTTCCCAAAAAAATATTACTTCCTTACATTCCGGTCAGACTGCTAAATTTGGAATCTAAAAATTCTTATTTTCTGCTTTCATGACATAATTTGTTTGGTTCATGGTATCTTTATCATATTAGTTTATCTTTATGCAGGGAAGGGTCACTAATGTCCATAAGTAATTACCTGACCTAAATACCACCCGAACTACATGCCCTTACAAATATAAACTGTGTTTTATCTTTAGCATGCCACATTCTTTTCCTAAAATAGTATACCTATATATTATTTATATGTAAACAAAATGTCTCTTAGCATCTTCCCCTTGAGTTTACATTATTCATACATTTAAGATGCAATTCTCTTTTCAAGATCTCATACATATATTAATGAACTTGGCATGAGTAGAAAGAACACAGTAGATAGTGTGCAATAACCTATAAAAATAAGGTTCTTTCACTATGAAAAGCAGTTGAGGGAAGACATGAGTGTAAATCAGATGCCGTCTCAAATACTGTATATGTGTTTTGTTATCATACAGTACAGTAAGCTTAGGATTTTCTAATAAACTGCATATGCCATACTATGCAGTATATTGTAACTGATATCCAAATATGATTGTATATGAAATAACATATGAAATAACAATTCAAAGTTACGAACTTCAGGGATCCAAGTTTTCAGTTACATGGAATGTAGAGCTGAGAAGTCTTGGGTTGTGACTTGCGATATGACTATTTACTAATGCAATTCCACATATCATATAAAAATGTCACAGGGTCAAAAATAGCACAAAAATGTCTCAAACATAATTGGATTGTGAAAATAGAATAAATACATAGAACATTATGGTTCTTATATGGAAAGGCATATTTATAGGATCATATGTGAGTGGAACTTCAAGATTTTCTGCCGTTTTTGTACATATTCATCAAAGTGGTATGCTTCCTGTGGGTGAACCAGATTCAAAGCAGTGACAAGATATTGATGGACCAATAATTTTTCTGCTTCACTGAAAGCTTAGAAATGCATTGAAAATCTTATTTTAATAAATTACTGTATTTAATAATATGTCTAATTATGTTTTGCACCATTTTTTGCCATGTCCTCTAGCCAATTGTATTTTCTGACCAAATACCACTCCTATCCATAATATGGCTGTAGATGGAGAAGCATATGACCAGACATGTTCTCTATTGTAACACACTACATCCCGTACACCAGCACAGGTAAAGTGTGAAATAATGGAGGATGCAGAGTAACATATCTCCTCCATCTTCACCCATATTCTGGGTGGAAGCGGCAAGCAATACGAAGATATAGCTCTTATAACAAAAGGTGTGACTTATGAAGGAGCAAAAGTAGCATAGAAATTCTGCTAAAGACATCTCATTAAGTTTATACAATTATGTTTTCAATGCATTTCTAAAGATTTTCCCAAAGCAGATAATTTCATTAAGCAAAAAGAAACAAGCAAAAACATGACAAAAGTCTGAACTAAGTCTGTGTGTCCATTCAATCTCATAAAGGAAACAAGTCAGCAGGTTTTGGACCCCTAAACCACCAGCAGGCCCTTATTCTAGGGGTTGTAAAGACTTCAAACCTACAAACCTCAGTCCTCTCAGTTCCTCCATGTTGGGGAAACGTAGCTTTTTTTGTTGCAGATCTTGCTGCATTTTTTTTTTTAATCCAAAGCCAAGAATAGCTACAAATGGAATAGGTAATATATTGGAAGTACTTATATCTCTACGTTCTGCTCAATCCATTCCTGGCTTAGGTTCAACAATTGCAGCACAATCTGAAACCAAAACAGCTGAGTTTCCGTAATGTGAGGCCTCAACTTTAATCTGCTTCTGAAACCTCCAGAGATAAGTTCAGGGTAAACTGACCTGGCCTGCTGCTACCTTGCATAGGGAGTGAATTGCTTACGCTAGGTTCACACTAGCGTTTGATCTCCGTTCTGTGGTTTCCATCTTCTGCATGCAAAAGACGGAAACCTGTCAGACCGGGTCCGGCGGTGAGTGGCGGTGAGCGTTTTATGCTCTCCGCCACAAAACCGTTTTTTTTTTTTTTTAATTGGAGACAGAGTACTGCATGTCCGTCTCTGTGTCCGATTTAAAAAAAACGGTTTCACGGCGGAGAGCATAAAACGCTCACCGCCACTCATGGCCGAACATCTTTCACACCCATTCAAATGAATGAGTTTGAAAGAGTCCTGCAGATTTCCGTCTCCTGCCTCAGTTTTGTGCAGGAAACGGAAACCTGCAGAACGGAGACCGGGCGCAGATGTGAACGAGCTCTTACTCCAGTTTGCCACTGCCTCTGATAGTCATCCAGACAGACTTTAGTTTCTGGCTGGCTGGTGGTGGGGTTAATCTCTGTCTGGAATGTTCTAGACCATGGACTGACCAACTGTCTCCTGCAGCACCCCATGTTACTACAGTAAAAAGAGCTGGGATGGCAATATCCTCCCCACTGACTCTGACCACTTCATGGGTTTGTTTTCACAGCACACTTTATATTTTGCTTCATACACACGTCAGACTAATAAAACACATGGGCAGTTTTTCTTTCTGCCAGACACTATGACCAGTGCAAGGAACACTGTTTTATATGGACTGTGCATAAATTTATGGACATTTGGCAATCCTATACATGACTCTCCCAAGGGCTGCTATAGCAGCTGCACGGATCAACTAGCAGATTCAAGATTTGTGACCTGTGAAAGAGTGACACTTATTTAGAAAGAACTTGTCTGCTTGATGTCTTTTTAAGCTGAACAGGCAGGTGCATTAATGGTGGATAATAACCACTCTGGAACAAACATTATTATAATCAGTGAACCTAATATACCGTATAATTGCAGCAAGACTGAAAGGACTGTCCATATCGTTGCTGCCAATCAATATGGGTATCCACATTGAAATCAGTAGGATGTTATAGCATTATGTCCACCGGCATTGGAAGGTAACGTGCAACAATAGACTTTGTACTCATCGTTCATATCAGATTTCAAGTTTGTGCTCTAGTGATCTTTTACACCGATGCTAGAATATTGCAACATTGGTAAAGTACAAGTCAATTTGAAGTTACATGATGCAGTAATGAACTAGAAAAAGAATAGGATTTCTTTACTTGCCTCTGGCTATGGAAGTTAATAGTAAAAACAGAAAAGCTACTTGCTGTGCACAATACATATGTAACTTTGCGAAACAAGAAATAAAACATACTGTAAAAAGCATTGCTAAAGCTCTCTGCATGAAATAATAGCTTTTGTGTGCAGGTGAAATCTGAGGCATAGGTGGATAATTGCGATTAACATGAGGCCATGCCTGAAATGTATTCACTTGGGGATGTAAAGATTCAGTTACAAGACTGCAAGCTCAAAGAGCATAGCCAGATTCTTGAAGTTTGCTCATCTTTTAAAAACAATTGATTCTCTAACCACTGGAAAATAGAATCAAATAGACTCCTTTGTATTATTATTACTTGCAAGTCATATATGCAAGGAAAATCCGCAAAGATCCTTTTGAAAAAATCCCACTTTTGAGCTACAGTGGTTTAAAGTTTGTGGAAGTTCACTCTTTTTACCTACATATATGTAATTTTGACAATATCTTAGATATATGTAGAAGGCTTCATTCAAATAAAATAAATTGTATTATTTTCCTGAGTTTGGGGAAATATACTTGAATTTGACATATGGGATAGTAGTGATAGACTGACAGCCTGGTGACAAATACAAATAAAAACAGAAGACAAAGGGATGAAGTCTAGAAGAGACATCAAGGCCATGTTGAGAAAACAATGTCTGGCAATATATTTGGAAATAGTCGTCAAGCAGTGAAAACTAGTGTAGAAGAGGAACATAAAGCAAAAGTGTAATACCATTCAAAAGCTTACAGTACCTATAGACTTGAATATATCATAATACCAGTTGTGTGGCTCATATCTAGACTACAAGCAACACTCGCCAAGGTGTCCCACCTTGAGAATCAGCAGTGCTGGCCTTAAAGGACTACTAAATCCAGAATAGTTATCTATATGATGCCTTTTATCCTCTATTGACTACTCTTGCTCTTCTTCAGAGCATAGAAAATAAATGATAAAAGTAAGATATTCTTCTCCATGTTTTTCAGGGTTACGGGAACGCTGGTTAGTATGCCCATTAATGTTGTAATATGGACTGCTGAATAATAAATTAAGGGCTCGTTCACATCAGCGTTGCCCTCTCTGTTGTGCAGGTTTCCGTTTCCTGCATAAAACAGAGCAGGAGACAGAAACCTGCAGGAGTCTCTCTCACCCATTCATTTGAATGGGTGAGAGAGATGTCCGGCCGTGAGCGGCGGTAAGCGTTTTATGCTCTCCGCCGCGAAACCAGGTTTTATAATCCGGACACAGAGTCGGACATGCAGTACTCTGTGTCCGGATAAAAAAATCCGGTTTCGCGGCGGAGAGCATAAAACGCTCACCGCCGCTCACGGCCGGACCCGGTCTGTGCTTTCCGTCTTCTGGCATGCAGAAGACGGAAAGCACAGAACGGAATGAAGAACGCAGGTGTGAACCTAGCGTTAGTTATATAAAATAAATCTCCTTGATTCAGAGCTAGCTAGTTTTATCTTTCAGACTTATGGGAAAGCTGGGTATCATAGCATGTGGAACTGTACAGTAAAAGGGAATATTTAATACTATACTAAATTTTATCTAAATAAATCACATTTGCCACATAATTGTGCAAGATCATGTCAGATGTGATTTTCAGGGTCCTGGAAAGGTGGGTAGCATAGCAGCTAGCAATATTGCCTACAAAAATCTTAATATAATAACAATACAATTTAAGATGTCTACATACATTTGGTATGTGCATACATATCAACCAAAAAGCACTACCATCCAAAATTTTATAAAAATTACTAAATATTTTATGGAAAAGAATTCATCATGCAAACAGACAGACAATGGAAAGTAAAATACAATAACCCCTATAAACGTATAACAAGGAAGTTATGAACAATTATAAGTAATGCAAAAGCTAAAAATAATGATATAATTAAAAAAAAGCTATATATAACAATTCATAATGGATAAAGTGGCCCAAAATAATTCTAACCAATGTTATTATACATACTACCAATGCTAACATGCATAATCACATAAATAAAAAATTTATAACGTCAAACTAATAACATATGCCAGATAGAGTACAGCAACCATACCTAGGGTCATGATACCAGTGGAAAGAGCAGTCACCACCAATGCAACCTTAATGCATATTTCGCCATCACAAGGCTTCATTACAAGGTGACTGTGAGTTAAAAATATGGGGAATATGAAGATGCCATGATTAGAAGGCTCATCTATGAGAACCGTCAATTTTTGGTGCAATGCTGCTATGGTGCCGCCACCCACTTTACAGTCAACGCACCAACTTGTGCACTGATGAAGTACAACGCATCACCAGGTGATGTCAGGCGTCCAAACATCAGGCACAATTTTCAGGGTCCTGGAAAGCTGCTTAGCAAAGCAGATAATGCTATTTTAGGGACTGCTGAGGACTAAATATACCTAAGTAAACACTCCTCCTTTCTGTGTAATTCTTACTTAACATGACAGATGTATTTTTCAGGGTCCCAAGAAAGCTGGGTAACATACCAGTCAGTGTACCTATAGATAAACCTCTTTCTCATTTATAACACAGATAACTAGTTTTGCTAATTTTCAAGAATCTGGGAAAGCTGGGTGATTTGTACAATGTAGATGAAAACCATACACATATAATCCTCCTCTCTCCATTCTCTGGAGCTGCATTGTCTCCATTACACTAAGTAGCATTTCATTACAGGACTGGATAAGCCTTCATACTTGATGCCCTGTCACTTTTTTTCTGCTAATAATCAAATTATTACTGCAGCACATTTTACATTTTTCTCTAGGGCTGTGGGCGTGTACAATAAAGGGCAATCTGCCTCTCTCCCCTTACCATTACTGATACTACTGGTTTCTTTATATGTAATTTTGCCAGGAGTTACTGTACAATTTCAAAAAAATTGCTCAAAAAAGCCAAAAGGACCATAATATAGGAGATCTAGGGACACTGGACTGCAAATACAGGGCAAATGCATGCAAGCAAGCAGCTACAACACAGGAAAAATAACAATCAATGGACATAGGAAAGATACTGGACTTTTCTTAAATTGTAGTCTGTGAGATTTGCTTAAAGGGGTTGTCCCATCACAAGGATCCTATCTATACTGCTGGTTAATGTGGATGTAAGACTTTTCCTAAATACATTGCTTCAGCAAAACTGCTTTGTTTGTCCACTATCTTACTTTATTCAATTCTTTGTGGCCACAGCCCTGACTTAGCTGCTCATGAGTCAAGTGATGTATCTGCCTGCTCTCAGGGGGGAGGGAGGAGGGGCTAAATGCAGGGAGCGAGCCTGTGTTTCTAGCTATTCCTGTGTCTACACCACGTGACCTAGCTTCCTGTTAGCAGATAGGGGAGAGGAGCTGCTTTCATTTCTTCTGTTCTCCCAGTTATCAGGCTAGCTAATTCAATTGTGCTCATTATGGCAGAGACAGGCAGTCTCTGTATGTAACACAGAATGGAGTTGCTGCTGCCTGTACTTCATAGTCCAATGTGGGTGGGCGGAGCTACATGCAAATTTGGGGGTGGAGCTAAACGGCAGGTTGCATATGAAACCCGCCCACCAAATGATGCAAGAAACCAGGAAGAAAGAAGATTTTACAGGAGTGAATACTGGTGAGTATGTGAGGCGGGAATACCCTTTTAATGTTTAGTCCTTTGCATTGAGCGACCAGTTTGCAGATGTGTGTTCCATCTGTGAGGAGACTCAACACCTCTTCTCTCTATTCACTGTTTGAAGACAGAACAGAAACTCCATATCCACTCACTGTGAAGAAGTCTTGCTTTCCTAATGTATCTATGGACAGACCCTGGCTAGCAAGAACTTCAAATTAGTTAGAAGGGAGACACCTAGCGGGAGGAACTAGAGAGGATATTTTTCGGAAGAAAGCAGCCACATTTTTTATTAAATTGCATTACACTTTGGTGCAGAATCACATGCTCAATGAAATGAGACTAAGTTATCTGAAAAGTTAATGATCATTTAACTCTTTCAATACCCGAGCAAGTCCATGCAATTTAGCAAAAATACAGATGTACTGAATTTAATTTAAATATGAGAACATTTGGAGGACTTTCTTTCACTTGGAGGACTTTGATTTTTTGTTAGGCTGTAAAAAAAATGCATTCGATTCTTTCTGAGTCACTTTTGTATAGCACATTCATATGGAGGAATTTGAATCAATGTATATTGTTACGCTGTCTGTACTTAGTCATCTTTCAACAGCTGGCTCCTTCCAAACACATTCATCACAAACCCATTCATAAGCCATGGCATTTACAAGCCTGACTACAATGTATGTGTGTGAAAGTAATACCAGAAACAAGGGTATATACATCACCAATATTTTTCCTCCTTAAATGTGTTTTAAATATACTAATGGACAAATAAAACAGCTATGGAAGAGTCGTGTCACTATACAAAATAAGAATTTCAAGTTGTTCAATCTTTGTAGGTGCTTGCATTAAAGCAGTTCAGTTAGGAAAAGTGGTTGAAAACTTCTTAACATTGGGCTGCAATCACATATTTTTGTGGTATTGCAGTTTTTTTTTAATCACAGATCTTTCAAAGGATTGTCACAACGTGCAATGTTTTTGAGAAACTGCTTTATTTTTGCTATGACAACATAGCAAAATAAAAAAACCTGCAATATGTAATCAAAGCCAAATATTGCATGTTATAGCCTAGTTTAATGGCATGTTTTTCACAATTAATTGATTAAATTCATTTTAATAATATACATTGCATGTAAAAACCTAAACCATACAGAATACATTGGATGAAAAATCTGTAAAAATAAAAATTTTCATGGGCACCAATTATCATAGATCGCTCATAGATTTCATTCTATTGAGGGATCAATGAAAATAGGATATGTAAAAATGTATAGAAGTTCAGCTCATTTTCTCAATTCATTCTGATCAGCTCCTTTTTTAAAGAGTGCATGGATACAAATACAGTGGGCAGGCCTCCAGTGAAAACTTGAGAAAATGGTCCATGTGAAAAAAATTCATAAAAAATGTCATATCATCATTAAAAATAGGGATGCAGACCTACGCATTTTTAATCAAACCTATGGTTTTTACTCAAGGTCACTCTGAAAGATATTTGTCATGCATATATATTGTGGCAGTGTGACTGCTGGAGAAGCATGTTTGTGCTACTGAACGTAAAGAAAAATGTATATTTCACCCTGGGAAAACATGGTGGAAGATACAAGTCTTTGGAAAGTTGAGAGTTTGTTTAGCAGACAAGTGGTTTAATTAGGTTAATTAGCAGCCAGGTGGAAGAACGCTACAATTAAGATGTCAACCCATCTCATAAGGCTCCTATGGTAGCCAGCCTTCTATAAACACAAACTCATAAGGCGGAAACATTGCCAGATAGGGCTCCAGATTTGTGTGAGCCCTTGAGCGACAGAGTCTCAGTGGGTCCCTTTTGGAGCAGCTCATGTATACTGCAACAAAAAAAACAACCAACATTGTTTTTGCTGAAGCAGACTTACTGGAGTGGACTAATTCCATACATTTCTCAAAAGTACACAGAACCTGTTCAGACATCAGGAAATAAAAAGAGGAACTTGAGGCAGACATTCCTCTTTATTTTCTACCCCCTGGTTCACAGTGGTGGAATGAAGCTGAAGCGTTTCACTGCTGATTAGGCCTAAATGAATCAACATATTGGGGATTCAAGCTACAGCCTCCGTGCTTGAATCAGCTGCAGAATCCATGGCAAGATCGCGTAGATTTCTTTTTTTTCAACAATGGGGGGTAGAATGAGGGAAGAATCTGCTGCTGATTTGGGGGCGCAATCCACTGCAAAATCAGTGCCACCATATGAAAAGGGCCTGATATTGTTAACAGCGAAATGAATGCTTTAATCTGTATCAGTGGAAGTGTTCACTGCAGAAACTGAGTGTGCCCTCACAGATGCTCCCTCCCTCTCTCTCTCTCTCTGTCTTTCTCTCTCTCTATATGCATATGGACAAACCTATTCTATGTTTAGTTAGAGCCTAGCCGGGCAGGTATTTATTTTTGTATTGTTTCCTTTTGTTGCTGCACTAACTTTTTGAGTGAAAATAAACTTTACCTTTGTTTTGGACTAAAGAAACTGGACTTTTGTGTCTATGGCACCCTACCTAGCAGCCCCAGACCCTGACAGTATATATATATATATATATATATATATATATATATATATATATATATATATATATACTGTATATATACACAGACAGAGGCACAACTAGGAAGGACTGAGCCCCATAGCAAACTTTTGACGTGGGCACTCTCACACAGCATAGCGCCCTCTTTTCTACTCCCTATACTGTTGGCCACAGTATAATGTCCCATAGCAGTCCCTCCACCCAGTTTACTATCTCATAGTAGCCCCTCCACACAGTATAATATCCTACAGTGGCCCTTTCACCTAGTATAATGTCTCATAGTGGTCCCTACGGTGTTTGTTGCAAAGTTTGCAAAAATTTTAGGCTCAGATTCCCCAACCACAAATAATTTTTATACTCTGGGTTCTTTTCAAACCCCAGAGTAGAATGAGAGGAAGGCCACAGGATGTGATTGTAAAAACAGTGCTAATCATCTCTAATGGGCTCCGGGTTGACTCACTGCTGTCTTCTGTCCTCTTCAATGACATCTGGGTTACTCAGCGTTATTATACGTTGTGATGCCAGCCTGACGCACATGAAGTCTGTGATGTAATTGATGAGGCCTGAAGACAGGCAGGTAGTCACACCGTAGCCCAGGAGAGGTAAGTAACACTGTTATTATTTTTATTACCTGCGTGGGGCCTACGATCATTTTACTTTGGGGTCTACAAAAAAAACAAGTATCATAATAGTAGTTTCGGTTTGGACGTATTTGGTCCAAATTAAATTGCCTGGTGAACAAATACTCTTACTGTGGCCGGAAGCCTTACTTACCAAACTCCGCTCCTGCCCACCTCTGCTTACCTTCAGCCCTCCAGGGGACCCTGTGCATATCACGTTCCTGTCAGCAATGTCCCAATGCAATGTGATATATGACACACAGGTCAAGGGATAGTTTCTGCAATAAAGGGTCATAATTCTGTCTGAAAAAGTAGGATTTATAATGGGTCAAATTAACTCCCAAATATGTAGGGTAATGTCACATTTCTGGAAACCACAATCTTACAATCCGATCCTGATCTACTGCCTGGGTGACAATGAACAACACCTCAGATTTGTCTACATTTACTTTAAAACTCAAAATTTGTTAGAAGTTATCAGGCAAAATGAACTAATATGCAGCTGGGTAGTCTTTAGAATTATTAAAGGATTATCTTATCTTATCTCATCTCATCTCATCTTATCTTAGAATGAGATTGTCCACAAATTGATTTTGTATGAGTGAGGTGCGACTATAAAACCCTTTATGTCTGGAAGAACTTGAATTGTTTCAGGGAGTGTTTCATCATCTGAGCAAACAATGCCAGTGATAGGGAGCAGCCTTGATGGATAACCCTGGTGAATTGGATCGGTACAGGGGTTGTGGTGGGAAGCTTTAGGCACGCTGTGGGGCTATCATAGAGGAGTTCAAGGGCTGAGACTAGGGAGGAAGGAAAATCAAAAACATGTTGGGTTCAGAAGAGGCCAGAGGGCTGTGTTAAATCTTTATGTCTAACGCTAACATTAACAATGGAGAGTGTCACGTATGGGAAGAGTGGATAATATCTAAGGTTCCACAGGTATTATCAGGGGCTTGGTGGGTTGGAATGAATCCACTGATATTCTAGACTTTAAAGCTGTTTCAACAAAAGTAGTTTTAATAGCAGAATCGCTACTGTTACTTTAGTGTATCATTTTCTTGATCTTGGATGTGTCATACTGTAGATCTCTGTGCACACAGCATCTCCTGAGGATATCTGGATGTGCCAGGTAAGCTGATTTTCCTTATTAAAATTTTTCCGCAGTGGAGCCAAAAATCTATGTGAACAGGGTTGCCAAAAAGCCATCCACCTGGCGTCAATACAGACCTTACTGTTATTGGATCTGACATGGGTATTGTAGAAAACACTCTGAAATCTGTATGAAATCCAAAGCGTGCCTTAAAGACCTTTGAATCTCTCTGTCATGCACAGGGCATGCACATATAACATTATATCAGTTTATTGCATTCAGTAGTATGAATGTTATTTGCACAAATAGTAATAAGAATCATAATAAAAATAAACATTAATAAATATGATGTAAATGATTCTTTTAAAACATTCCGTTTAGGTTACCATCAATAAAATCCTTCACTTCTACTGATAACACCACACTATTGATAAACACCTTTGTTTGTCATGGCTTCTGTACAGGATTGATGCCAGCCTTACATGCTAGCATCAGCAGAACAGGTTGTCCCTGACTAATTTCATCACTAACCTTAACTGTCAGGCAATATCTATAATAGCTAATTAATCATGACATGTCAATGTGGCCTGATGCTCCAGATAACAACCTAACAGGTCTGTGAATACAAAATATGTGGTTCAGGTTTGTTCTTCGGTATATTAAGAACACTTAGAATAAATGTGTGATTAATCTACAGCATATTACCCCTTTAGAAATTGGCTGGTTGGGAAAATTAGATTAGACCTGTTTTGTAGAAAATGTTATGTTTGTGGAGGGCAAACTTTGCAAAGTTAAAAATGTAGTTAAAACTCAGTGTAGCATTCATTCCCATAGGTTACCGACTGACACATTTCAGATAAACAGATTCCTTGTGTCATTTTCTTTATATTTTAACAAGTGACTTCCATCTCCGTTCTTACCCAGAGCACATCAGTGAGCTGTTCATGAAGCCAACCTTTGGTGGCACTAGAGATTTAGAATTTGCTGAGCAGAGGTTGTTATTATTGAAAGGCAAACAGTCAAATGTGCAATGATTTAGTGTCTTTTTTTTTTCCAGATCGGAATAATCTTGTATGTGCATAGTACAGATCTACAAGGACAGTAAGGTGCAATGAAAACACCAGAGTAATATTATAGCAATTGCGGTTATTAGGGCCCAGACATTATTATCATTCCAAATGCATACAATATTATCATTCCAAATCTATTTATGTAAGCTGTAGACCTTTCAATACCATCAGCTCTAGGTTACCATCTGATAGCCTGAATGGTCAGGTCACCGCTGCTTTCTTGTTCTGTAGATTGATTTTGGAGATAACATTTGGCTTGGCTGAAATACTAAATAATAAGCTTCGAATACACATCATTTCAATCTGCTTCAAATAGACATATGTTGTAGTCTCTTCCCATTATGGTGAGATTGGTGAGATTGCTGCAAGGCTGCAGCCCATCGTGCCATGTAGATCTCTGTCCAATGAATTACTTTGCAGTTACTTTAGTAATGTATTAGTTCTACTTGGGCAGAATAGTACATTGTCACTTATTTGTATATGTGTTGTGTATTCCCTTGCTATGTGACTGCTATACATATTAAATGAATGCTATATTATGTGCAAATGTTCAGAGTGACAAGGAACGTGTTACAAGGTTTTTACTTTGAAGTAGACCATCGATGTGTTGTCATGTGGGACTGATAAACCAGTATTACTGAATTTTAAAGAAGAAGTTTAACAGAATAAAGGTTTTCTGAATCAAGAAGTAACCAAGTTACACGTTACATTGTGATATATCATTCAATGTCCGGAATTATTAATGGCAAAACACTCTTTAACCCTTTTAATATTGAAAAGGTAAATGCATAAATATCAACACTATCAAACACTGCAGTAAAGCATTTACTTTAGGGAAATAAATTCAAGACAAATGGACTTATCTGAAACCGGCTGTAAAACTTACATTAGGGTAAAGGCCATATGCAAATTGCATTAGTAAATATTAAGTTCTAGAAAATTACTGATTTTTTTTTCAATACAACAGCAACCTTTATCTCTTGGCAAAAATTAACCCCCATCTGAGTATGACTGTGTGCATGGAGTCCCAAAATGCTCAAACCTGGGCCCTTTGTGTCCAAAAATCCTTATTTGTGATGTGTAAATAGGGCGGTAAGTGCAATATGGTCGCCTCCTGTGCACCCCAAGTTTCCGGTCACCAGCACTAATAATTTATTTATTTTTATTAGAGGTCCACTTTATTTTATGTATAATGAGTTTTATATTTTAATATATGTATTTTATATATAATAATTTCTTATCTTTTTAGAGCAGGATGTCAAATGTTTTGTGACCGATCAGCTAGAATTGCTTTGTGTTGTTTCTCCAGCTCTGAGATCTTTGCAAGGCTTTGTCTTTATGCTGGCCGCAAATACAATTGATATATTCAGTGAACAATTCCTGGAATAGAAGCATTGCTGAGCATATGATTTTATTAGTGAAGTTAAATGGTGCCAAGGTAGTATTTCCTCATTACTTATGCCCCATTGTAATGAATTCATTTAATGTAGATGCTTTCCTCATCATGCACTATGGTGTGAATAACTAAAGAGACAAATATCTAATGTTTTAATATTAAGCAGTAGAAATTTAATGAAGTAATTTCAATGTGAATCGTGCTTAGTATGCAACAAAGATTTAAATAACTAATGTCTGTCAAACACATGTAAGAAGACAGAAATAATCTTCCCTAGACCAGATGCTGTACCACATCTTAGTAGTTTGTAAATTTACCTTTCAGCAAAGAAACTCTTTGTTTTACCACTGAGTTTTTATGTTTTCACTTTTAACATTAACCCCTTAAGGACCGAGCCATTTTCCATTTTTGCATTTTTGTTTTTCCCTCCCCACAAGAGCCATAACTTTTTCATTTTTCAGTTTACAGAGTCACATGATGGCTTATTGTTTGTGAAACAAATCGTACTTTGTTATGGCGCCACTCAATATGCTACGCAATGTACTGGAAAGCTGGAAAAAAATTCTGAATGAGGTGCAATTGGAGAAAAAATGCATTTGCGCCATTTTCATATGGGTTTAATTTTTACAATGTTCACTCTCTGGTAAAAATAACATATTACCTCTGTTCTGCAGGCCAGTACAAATACGGCAATAGCAAATTTATATAGTATTTCCAATGTTTTGATACTTTTTAAAAATGAAAAACTTTGCAAAATAGAAAAAAAAATTGTGTTGCCATGTTGTGATGCCTGTAACTTTTTCATATTCACATGTATGGAGCTAGGTAAAATGTATTTTTATGCGGGACAAGATGACATTTTTACTGATACCATTTGGGAAAACATCTGATGGTTTGATCACTTTTTATTCAATTTTTAATAGTAGGCAAAATGTTGAAAAAAATGCTGTTTAGCTATTCTTTTTCTTTTTCTTTTTTTTTGCCGCTACGCCGTTCACCGTATGGGATAAATATTTTAATACTTTAATAGTTCGAGCATTTTGGATTGTGGGGATACTTAATGTTTTTATGTTTACTTTTGTTTATTTACTTTTATATCTGATCAAGGGAAGGGGGGGGATTGACCTTTTATTTATTTAGTTATTTTTTTATACTTTTAAAAACTTTTTTTCTTCTTTTACTTTTATGATCAGACCCCCTAGGGACCTCAAAACCTAGGGGATCTGATCGCTCATGCTATTCACTGTAATACTACAGTATTGCAGTAAATAGCAAAATGCCATCAGTTCTATTAAGACACTAACTGTAGCAGCCTGCAATAGATCTAATGCAAGGACAAGCCTGGTAGCCTTCAATGGGCTCACGGCTGTCATGGAAATTGATTTCCACCCTCCGATGATGTTCAGGAGGGCGGCCATTGGTGGAAAATGACGGTGCTGGTGGCGCCTGTGCAGTTTAGATGCCGCGGTCCCATTTGACCAATGGCAGCTGTTAGCGGAGGGTCCTGGCTGTATCACAGAGCCGGCATCAGCTCTTCAGTCCTCTCCATTCATCCCCATGTGACCAATGACATAGAGGTACGTCATTGGTCCTTAAGGGGATAATGTGCTCATCTGACACATAGAGATGTTAGGACCCTTTTATATGTCGGAACAAGGTGCAACTGAAACCTATGCACCCACTATAATAATGTGATCGTGCTTGATCCCTTTCCAACGCCTGATTAAATAAAAAATATATTTTTGTTCCAAGGTACAAATAACACAGGTTACTCATCTATGTACAGGATATAGTACTAGCCAGTGGAGAGTTATTAGTAGAGATGAGCGAACAGTGTTCTATCAAACACATGTTCGATCAGATATCAGGGTGTTCGCCATGTTCGAATCGAATCGAACACCGCGTGGTAAAGTTCGCCAAAATTCGATTCCCCTCCCACCTTCCCTGGCGCCTTTTTTGCACCAATAACAGCGCAGGGGAGGTGGGACAGGAACTATGACACCGGGGGCATTGAAAAAAATTGGAAAAAGTCATTGGCTGCCGAAATCAGGTGACCTCCATTTTAGACGAATAGTGGATTTCAAATCCGGGTCATATGAGAATGTGAACTTTGTGACTATGAGACAGGGATAGCTGTACAGGCAGGGATAGCTAGGGATAACCTTTATTTAGGGGGGAATGTTATTAAAAATAACTTTTTGGGGCTCTATCGGGTGTGTAATTGTGATTTTTGTGAGATAAACTTTTTCCCATAGGGATGCATTGGCCAGCGCTGATTGGCCGAATTCCGTACTCTGGCCAATCAGTGCTGGCCAATGCATTCTATTAGCTTGATGAAGCAGAGTGTGCACAAGGGTTCAAGCGCACCCTCGGCTCTGATGTAGCAGAGCCGAGGCTGCACAAAGGTTCAAGCGCACCCTCGGCTCTGATGTAGGAGAGCCGAGGGTGCACTTGAACCCTTGTGCACCCTCGGCTCTGCTACATCAGAGCCGAGGGTGCGCTTGAACCCTTGTGCACACTCTGCTTCATCAAGCTAATAGAATGCATTGGCCAGCGCTGATTGGCCAATGCATTCTATTAGCCCGATGAAGTAGAGCTGAATGTGTGTGCTAAGCACACACATTCAGCTCTACTTCATCGGGCTAATAGAATGCATTGGCCAGCGCTGATTGGCCAGAGTACGGAACTCGACCAATCAGCGCTGGCTCTGCTGGAGGAGGCGGAGTCTAAGATCGCTCCACACCAGTCTCCATTCAGGTCCGACCTTAGACTCCGCCTCCTCCAGCAGAGCCAGCGCTGATTGGCCGAATTCCGTACTCTGGCCAATCAGCACTGGCTAATGCATTGTATTGGCGTGATGAAGCAGTGCTGAATGTGTGTGCTTAGCACACACATTCAGCTCTACTTCATCGGGCTAATAGAATGCATTGGCCAATCAGCGCTGGCCAATGCATTCTATTAGCGTGAACTGAGTTTGCACAGGGGTTCTAGTGCACCCTCGGCTCTGCTACATCAGATTGCTACATCTGATGTAGCAGTGCCGAGTGTGCATCAGATGTGTAGTTGAGCAAAACTGACTCAGCACTGCTAAGTCTCTGCATTCGCATAGGAATGCATTGGCCAGCCTTCGGCCAATCAGCGCTGGCTCTGCCGGAGGAGGCGGAGTCTAAGGTCGGACCTGAATGGAGACTGGTGTGGAGCGATCTTAGACTCCGCCTCCTCCAGCAGAGCCAGCGCTGATTGGTCGAGTTCCGTACTCTGGCCAATCAGCACTGGCCAATGCATTTCTATGGGGAAAAGTTAGCTTGCGAAAATCGCAAACTGACAGGGATTTCCATGAAATAAAGTGACTTTTATGCCCCCAGACATGCTTCCCCTGCTGTCCCAGTGTCATTCCAGGGTGTTGGTATCATTTCCTGGGGTGTCATAGTGGACTTGGTGACCCTCCAGACACGAATTTGGGTTTCCCCCTTAACGAGTTTATGTTCCCCATAGTCTATAATGGGGTTCGAAACCCATTCGAACACTCGAACAGTGAGTGGCTGTTCGAATCGAATTTCGAACCTCGAACATTTTAGTGTTCGCTCATCTCTAGTTATTAATAGTCACACACAGGTCCTAGTGTCACAGAGGACCTAATGCTGCTCTGTCACATAAGAAGTCTTCAGTCATATGAATGATATATGGTAGATGAGAAGGCTATTATTTTACATCATGATCTATGAGTTTAAAGCTACATCTATAATTTGACTTTACACATTAGGGCAGATTTACTAAAACTGTCGACATTTATCAAAGGTTCTCATGTCATTTGATAAATGAATCCCATTATTACACAGTCTCTTCTAACTTTACACCTCCTATTAGTTGTCTTAGTTTATGCCAGAAATATGCGGTTCAATTGGTGCATTTTTGGCACAAAGTTTCGCAAATTAGTCCATGCTCCTTTCCTGTGAGGTCAAACCTTTTTTTGGACAAGTTCTAAAAGTGTCATAAACACTTGAAAAATGTGGCACAAGGCATGTTAGACGTTGTTAGATGTTTTTAGTGCATGTTACACCATAATCCTGGTGCTTTTTTATTAGTAAATCCCACCACTATCTTGAAAATCAGTCAATACATTTAATGGGAGTTTATCCTTTTTTTAACCAGGGCGTCCACTGAAGTGAGTGTCTCTCTATATAGTAAGTAAACCTAGCATAATAATAATAGAAGTACACTCGCAGCTTAGTAAACTAGAGCAACAAAAATTCCTAAATAAATAAAACCTTTAAAGTTACATTATGTATAATTATTATTCCTGAGATTAAGCAGAAAATGCCGCTCAATCTTGGAATTTATCATACATCTTCAGAATAATCTCTCCTCTGTTGGAATGTTACCTTATTTAAGTAGGGAATTGAACCTATCCTAAGATTTGGTTATTTTACATATAAATGTGCTGCTGTGTAAGACAAAGAGGAAGCGATGAAGGGAAAGCAATTCCTTGTTGAATATACCCACAGCAGGGTATTTCACAGCTACAGTACACTCTATTTAAATTGTTCTTCTGCCTGCTGCTTAATTTAAACCTCCAGTTTTCCTGATGCAATGTGTTTGTTTCTGCTATTAGTGTTGCTTTTAACATCTTCACAGTTATTGTACTTAGGGGTGTAAATGATTGCATACATATGTAGCTGCTGCCTCTCTATTGCATTGTGACTGCAAAGAATTAGCTCTGGTAGTAAAGTTCTTTTGTCAGCGCCTGTGTGATAATGACAGCTGTGACACATCAGCAGCCAGCAATGACATTTGTTTCTTGTTACATGTATGGAATATTATATTGGACAATATCTGACACAAGGGATCATATAATGAATTGAGAACAATACCTCATGTTTGCTTTTCTTCCTGGATTACAATAAATTGGTCCTGAGAAGAAATGCTTCAATCATTTGCGTATTTACCTCTAGAAAATTACTTTGATGTCATTACCCCCATGCTAAGCTTATCTTTTTATTTGATCTTCTGCATAGTATCAAACCTCAAACACAAGTATCTTACTTACAATGATCTGCCACTGGGCTCTGACAGCACAGTATTACATACTGCCATATAATATACGCATGTGAACCCCTACATTAAAAGACCCATCAATATTTTTCAGTGTTAGCTATTGTTAGGCAGTGGACATGAAACAGACTTCAAAACAGCGGCATGTTCCAAGTGGAAGAGGGTGACATATGACCGAACGTCTAGAGTCATGTATATTTCAACACCTCAAGTATATGCTGTTAACTTTGGCCAGGAATAGCTGATCTTAAAGGGTCTGTAATTCATCTTCTAGCAGATGTGCTACATTCGGCAATAAGTGTTTTATTTGAGACTTTGATAAAACTCTTTTAAGCAGGACTCAACATAATAAGAAGCGTGATACAAAATTTCCAATGGATGGTGAAAGCTTATTGTTTATGTAACACAAGGTTCAATATGAGCTTTTATTATATACAATAATATATCACTTATAAATTAACCAGTGATGAGGGGCTTATTAATCCGGATAAACCTATTGCAATAAATGAATCTATAAATTGTTCCTATAAGGCTAAACTAGAGGATTTAACTGAATGAGTGAGTGGGCAAATAGACACACAAAAGCTCCCAAAGTAATTTTACTAACTGGAACGGCTAAGCTAAAGGGAGCACTGAATCTATCGATCTATCTATCTATCTATCTATCTATCTATCTATCTATCTATCTTTTGTATATATATATATATATATATATATATATATATATATATATATGTGTGTGTGTGTGTATATATATATATATATATGGTGTTGCAATTATCTGAGTGGTTCTTTGTTCTTTGCTGTTACTTGTATCTATTTGTGATAAGAAGAGAGGTAACAGGCTTTTGGCAATAAACAGCACAGCAGTAATAGATGTAGGAGTTAATTGTGAGTATCAGGTACTATAACAGAGGCATAAAGAACATTCTATTAACGTAGCATTCCTGACAAAGATTTTAATTCTATGATGTATTAGGGTGCATGCACACTGAGTAACGCCGGGCGTGTATGAGAGCCGTACACGCCGGCGTTACAGCAGACTGCCGAACACTTCCCATTCACTTCAATGGGAGCGCTCGTAACAGCGGCGTTTACGAGCGCTCCCATTGAAGTGAATGGGAAGTGTTCGGCAGCCCTGCTGTAACGCCGGCGTGTACGGCTCTCATACACGCCCGGCGTTACGTAGTGTGCATGCACCCTTAGAAGGGCAAATAGTATAGAGTATAGTAAAGGTAATTTTCTTTGCAGTGATTATATTATCTGAGTTATCCACTCTTTTCTAAACCACAGCTGTGTCATGTGACCAGCAATCAAACTATTCAACTGATACAGTTTCCTTTGTGGACAAAAGTTCTGTTTCTCCATGTATTCATATGAGAGACTCATTGTGAGTGTCATAGGGATTAATGGAAAAAAAGATTTCCTTGCCACGCATTAAAGGTAGGCTACAAGATCCTCCAAGAATATTCACCCACCACCACCACATTACAGGGTACTTTATAGTGATAAATAAATACCTTTATTATATATGTAACTTTTATAGATTTGAAAAAAAAAAAAAAAAAAAAAAGTTTTGAAGTGTTATGCAAAATAGGCAGGTGAGAGCAGGCTTACAGCCCTGGGAGCACTGCTCTTGCTGTTTATTTAGAATGAGTGATGTCATAGGAGTGTACAGGGTAATGCAGGCAAGAGATGGCAGGGGTCTGAGTGGCAGGAGCACTGCAGGGAGCTTAAGGTCCGCCACCAGTGCACCAGCTAACTCATTTGCCTTACTTTTCAAAGTTATTTTCTCCAACTATAAAAAGTGGCATATATAACAAAGGTATGTTGGTTATCACTGTAATGTGCTCAGTAACATGAAGGTGCTTGGGCGAGGTGGCAGACACCCTTGCATTCCCACTAGCGCTGGGGTCCGCCAGGATGGGATTCCGTTATGGATCTGACCTCCTGGTGACCCCAGCTAAGGCTGGCGGATGTATACCTGGGGCCTCGCAGGCCTGCCAGGTTACTTGTTTTCTGTTTCCTGTAAAATTACTTTAGTTAGATTTTTGAAACTCTAGGTATTCCTCAGGTATATAGTTGTTAGTAATTTCCAGTTGTTCATATGTTTTTATGTTACAGGCATTTCGGTGTAACAACCTTTTTTTGGGACTACCCCATATTCACGCACCAGGGGCCTTTTAGTCCTGTACTAGGTGTACATGTGATACTCAGTCTTTTTGTCTGTATTGTTGCTGGGGAAGAACTTTTATGACTCTGCTATTGCTGGGAAGAGTGTGGGGGGAGGGGGAGGGGCACCAGGGGCCTTTTAGGCCTGTACTAGGTTTACATGTGATACTCAGTCTTTTTGTCTGTATTGTTGCTGGGGAAGAACTTTTATGACTCTGCTATTGCTGGGAAGAGTGTGGGGGGAGCCCCCTCCCCTCCTTCCCTCCCCCCTCCCTCCCCCACTCTCTTCGCAGCAATAGCAGAGTCATAAAAGTTCTTCCCCAGCAACAATACAGACAAAAAGACTGAGTATCACATGTAAACCTAGTACAGGCCTAAAAGGCCCCTGGTGCCCCTCCCCCTCCCCCCACACTCTTCCCAGCAATAGCAGAGTCATAAAAGTTCTTCCCCAGCAACAATACAGACAAAAAGACTGAGTATCACATGTACACCTAGTACAGGACTAAAAGGCCCCTGGTGCGTGAATATGGGGTAGTCCCAAAAAAAGGTTGTTACACCGAAATGCCTGTAACATAAAAATATATGAACAACTGGAAATTACTAACAACTATATACCTGAGGATTACCTAGAGTTTCAAAAATCTAACTAAAGTAATTTTACAGAAAACAGAAAACAAGTAACCTGGCAGGCCTGCGAGGCCCCAGGTATGCGTCCGCCAGCCTTAGCTGGGGTCACCAGGAGGTCAGATCCATTACAGAATCCCGTCCTGGTAGAACCCCAGCGCTAGCGGGAATGCATCCTTATGTTGCAATAAACTTTGAAAAGTATATTTTTTTTGAGTTATTCCATGATAATTGTAAACAGGCCTGAAAGGCCCCAGGTGCGTGAATATGGGGTAGTCTCAAAAAAAGGTTGTTATACCGAAATGTCTGTAACATAAAAATATATGAATAACTGTAAATTACTAACAACTATATACCTGAGGAATACCTAGAGTTTCAAAATTCAAACTAAAGTACTTTTACAGAAAATAGAAAACAAGTAACCTGGCAGGCCTGCGAGGCCCCAGGTATGCGTTCTAGGGTTAAAAAGTGGTTAGATAAGAAACCACACAGACCCCATAGACTATAATGGGGTCCGTGTATTTTCTGTGCGGTGTCTGAACGAATCATGTGGAGAGAAAAGTGGTGCTTGCAGTAGTTTTCTCTTCACATGATTTGTGTGGACATTGCACGGAAAACACATGGATCACATTATAGTCTATGGGATCCGTGTGGTTTCTTAGCTAACCGCTTTTTAATGTGTTCGGTATTCTGTTCGGGGAGTCCCCAAGCGGACTTCCTGGACGGAATACTGAATTCAGATGTGAACTGGCCTGACAGTGGCAGGTACTACCCAACAACTCAAGGGAAGTCAGTGTGACTTTTTCTTCCCCTGCATAGTAGATGGGGACTGGCCTTGATTTCCTTGCCAGAAGACACTTAGGCCTAATTTATTAATAATGTAATGTAGTTATTTTTTTATCCTTGTTTACAGTCATTAAAACTGAGTTAGCATGCGTACTGCTGTTTATCAATCTAAGTTATTACTTATTATTAACTACTAATTTGGACAATTATGTATGAACTTTGTTCCTTACATCAAATTAAAGATAGCAGATTGTCTTCCATCATGCAGATAAATATAAAGAATAGAGCTGAAGTTTTGCAAATGACAGCAATGCTTTATTAAAAACATATGCAACAAATTAACTTGTAGGGAGCTACAGAATGTTATGTAGCCTGTGATTCTAAGTTTGGCTAGAATCTTTCAGTGAGCACAGGAGCTGGTAAAGTATAGACATAGCATAGGTCAATATGTTCAGTAAGAGAAAACAAATGTACTTGCACCCTGCATGATATGTAAGTTTAACAAGTGCTCTCTGCCACCTGGCCAAGGACAGGATAATACTAGATATGCAGTTATTCTGCCTCACATAGCTTTCAGTGTTACTCATTACTACAGCACTGGCTTCAGTGGACAGCTCCGTCAGTAAGGGAATTACTACACCCTGTTACACCTCCAATCCACTACACATCAGGCCTGATGCAGCCATGCGTGCAGGAACTGCTAGAGCTCTGCATTTTCCCAACTGAATGTCTCACACCAACACAATACAAGTGACAGCCTGTTCCTATAATTGCAAAATGAATTTATTGTTCCCCTGAAGGCTAAATAAACCAGGAAGTCACTGGCTTGTTATTTAAAATGTGCCATGCTTTAGTAAGCTGCAAGGAGATTTTTTGACACACCATAGCAATAACCATTCACAAACAGATGAATTTTGATCATACGGTGTGTGTTATTTCAGTACTAAAGTCCTATTACTGATACAGTGTACCTGGTTGGAGAGTCACAAGATGGACTATTCTGTATATGAGAGAATGTAGGAATGAATTGTAAGAGGTGTTCATCTGAAGGGATTGTGTGATCATAAGTGATGTAATAATAGTTTATATTATGGTTGTAGCTGTGTGTTTGATTTTCAGCTACTTTTACCACCTTTTAATAGGTGCTCTTAGAAAAAAGACTATTTGGCACCATATTTAAACTTGTGCTGTTAAAATACCTCTGGTCTAGAGAGACTTGGGCTCAATAATCATGGATCTATACTATTCTTAAAGTTCTTAAAGACCCCTTCAATCTCATAAATAGAGATGAGCGAACAGTGTTCTATTGAACACATGTTCGATCGGATATCAGGGTGTTCGCCATGTTCGAATCGAATCGAACACCACGTGGTAAAGTGCGCCAAAATTCGATTCCCCTCCCACCTTCCCTGGCGCCTTTTTTGCACCAATAACAGCGCAGGGGAGGTGGGACAGGAACTACGACACTGGGGGCATTGAAAAAAATTGGAAAAAGTCATTGGCTGCCGAAATCAGGTGACCTCCATTTTAGACGAATAGTGGATTTCAAATCCGGGTCATATGAGAATGTGAACTTTGTGACTATGAGACAGGGATAGCTGTACAGGCAGGGATAGCTAGGGATAACCTTTATTTAGGGGGGAATGTTATTAAAAATAACTTTTTGGGGCTCTATCGGGTGTGTAATTGTGATTTTTGTGAGATAAACTTTTTCCCATAGGGATGCATTGGCCAGCGCTGATTGGCCGAATTCCGTACTCTGGCCAATCAGTGCTGGCCAATGCATTCTATTAGCTTGATGAAGCAGAGTGTGCACAAGGGTTCAAGCGCACCCTCGGCTCTGATGTAGCAGAGCCGAGGCTGCACAAGGGTTCAAGCGCACCCTCGGCTCTGATGTAGGAGAGCCGAGGGTGCACTTGAACCCTTGTGCACCCTCAGCTCTGCTACATCAGAGCCGAGGGTGCGCTTGAACCCTTGTGCACACTCTGCTTCATCAAGCTAATAGAATGCATTGGCCAGCGCTGATTGGCCAGAGTACGGAACTCGACCAATCAGCGCTGGCTCTGCTGGAGGAGGCGGAGTCTAAGATCGCTCCACACCAGTCTCCATTCAGGTCCGACCTTAGACTCCGCCTCCTCCGGCAGAGCCAGCGCTGATTGGCCGAAGGCTGGCCAATGCATTCCTATGCGAATGCAGAGACTTAGCAGTGCTGAGTCAGTTTTGCTCAACTACACATCTGATGCACACTCGGCACTGCTACATCAGATGTAGCAATCTGATGTAGCAGAGCCGAGGGTGCACTAGAACCCCTGTGCAAACTCAGTTCACGCTAATAGAATGCATTGGCCAGCGCTGATTGGCCAATGCATTCTATTAGCCCGATGAAGTAGAGCTGAATGTGTGTGCTAAGCACACACATTCAGCACTGCTTCATCACGCCAATACAATGCATTAGCCAGTGCTGATTGGCCAGAGTACGGAATTCGGCCAATCAGCGCTGGCTCTGCTGGAGGAGGCGGAGTCTAAGGTCGGACCTGAATGGAGACTGGTGTGGAGCGATCTTAGACTCCGCCTCCTCCAGCAGAGCCAGCGCTGATTGGTCGAGTTCCGTACTCTGGCCAATCAGCGCTGGCCAATGCATTCTATTAGCCCGATGAAGTAGAGCTGAATGTGTGTGCTTAGCACACACATTCAGCTCTACTTCATCAGGCTAATAGAATACATTGGCCAATCAGCGCTGGCCAATGCATTCTATTAGCTTGATGAAGCAGAGTGTGCACAAGGGTTCAAGCGCACCCTCGGCTCTGATGTAGCAGAGCTGAGGGTGCACAAGGGTTCAAGTGCACCCTCGGCTCTCCTACATCAGAGCCGAGGGTGCGCTTGAACCCTTGTGCAGCCTCGGCTCTGCTACATCAGAGCCGAGGGTGCGCTTGAACCCTTGTGCACACTCTGCTTCATCAAGCTAATAGAATGCATTGGCCAGCACTGATTGGCCAGAGTACGGAATTCGGCCAATCAGCGCTGGCCAATGCATTCTATTAGCCCGATGAAGTAGAGCTGAATGTGTGTGCTAAGCACACACATTCAGCACTGCTTCATCACGCCAATACAATGCATTAGCCAGTGCTGATTGGCCAGAGTACGGAATTCGGCCAATCAGCGCTGGCTCTGCTGGAGGAGGCGGAGTCTAAGATCGCTCCACACCAGTCTCCATTCAGGTCCGACCTTAGACTCCGCCTCCTCCAGCAGAGCCAGCGCTGATTGGCCGAATTCCGTACTCTGGCCAATCAGCACTGGCTAATGCATTGTATTGGCGTGATGAAGCAGTGCTGAATGTGTGTGCTTAGCACACACATTCAGCTCTACTTCATCGGGCTAATAGAATGCATTGGCCAGCGCTGATTGGCCGAATTCCGTACTCTGGCCAATCAGCACTGGCTAATGCATTGTATTGGCGTGATGAAGCAGTGCTGAATGAGTGTGCTTAGCACACACATTCAGCTCTACTTCATCGGGCTAATAGAATGCATTGGCCAATCAGCGCTGGCCAATGCATTCTATTAGCGTGAACTGAGTTTGCACAGGGGTTCTAGTGCACCCTCGGCTCCGCTACATCAGATTGCTACATCTGATGTAGCAGTGCCGAGTGTGCATCAGATGTGTAGTTGAGCAAAACTGACTCAGCACTGCTAAGTCTGCATTCACATAGGAATGCATTGGCCAGCCTTCGGCCAATCAGCGCTGGCTCTGCCGGAGGAGGCGGAGTCTAAGGTCGGACCTGAATGGAGACTGGTGTGGAGCGATCTTAGACTCCGCCTCCTCCAGCAGAGCCAGCGCTGATTGGCCGAATTCCGTACTCTGGCCAATCAGCACTGGCTAATGCATTGTATTGGCGTGATGAAGCAGTGCTGAATGTGTGTGCTTAGCACACACATTCAGCTCTACTTCATCGGGCTAATAGAATGCATTGGCCAGCGCTGATTGGCCGAATTCCGTACTCTGGCCAATCAGCACTGGCTAATGCATTGTATTGGCGTGATGAAGCAGTGCTGAATGTGTGTGCTTAGCACACACATTCAGCTCTACTTCATCGGGCTAATAGAATGCATTGGCCAATCAGCGCTGGCCAATGCATTCTATTAGCGTGAACTGAGTTTGCACAGGGGTTCTAGTGCACCCTCGGCTCTGCTACATCAGATTGCTACATCTGATGTAGCAGTGCCGAGTGTGCATCAGATGTGTAGTTGAGCAAAACTGACTCAGCACTGCTAAGTCTGCATTCGCATAGGAATGCATTGGCCAGCCTTCGGCCAATCAGCGCTGGCTCTGCCGGAGGAGGCGGAGTCTAAGGTCGGACCTGAATGGAGACTGGTGTGGAGCGATCTTAGACTCCGCCTCCTCCAGCAGAGCCAGCGCTGATTGGTCGAGTTCCGTACTCTGGCCAATCAGCACTGGCCAATGCATTTCTATGGGGAAAAGTTAGCTTGCGAAAATCGCAAACTGACAGGGATTTCCATGAAATAAAGTGACTTTTATGCCCCCAGACATGCTTCCCCTGCTGTCCCAGTGTCATTCCAGGGTGTTGGTATCATTTCCTGGGGTGTCATAGTGGACTTGGTGACCCTCCAGACACGAATTTGGGTTTCCCCCTTAACGAGTTTATGTTCCCCATAGACTATAATGGGGTTCGAAACCCATTTGAACACTCGAACAGTGAGCGGCTGTTCGAATCGAATTTCGAACCTCGAACATTTTAGTGTTCGCTCATCTCTACTCATAAAGTTAAGACATATTGCAAGGATATCTCATCACTTTATCACAGATCAGGGTCTAACTTCTGGAACCCCCACGGATGCTGAGAATGAATGTGATGCAGTTCTGGTCAGTGCTACACATCTGAACATTCAGCACAAAGCTGTGTAGGAAAGTGCATTGCCACTATATTAATGGTAAGGGGTTGACTGCAGTTTACTGACAGCTGAGATGTCCCATATCTACAGCCTCTTCATTCTCAGGATTGGTGGTCCTCTCAGAGGTCAGACCCCAACCAATCATAAGGTGATGGCATATTCTAGCAATACTTTCTCATTTTATAAGCTGGCAATATCCCTTTAATATACACTAGTTTAATGGCTAGATGTGGGGACATCCCAAAATTAGGTGAAGTAGCCATTTAGTACATCCTTAAGCTAATTTCACAGGCCATAGAATGCTGCTGTGATTGTAAAATTCTGTGCTAAAATCCCATGGTGATGTGCAGTAATTGGACTAAAAACACAATTTTCTCTCAAATTTTGTCATGGATTTCCCCTCTCTCATCGGCATATTTGAGAATGTTTGGAAGGTTTTAGTCAAACGTGGCAGTTGATAAAGAAAAAAAATGTACTGTGCAATTCATTGAAAAATAAACGTGATCGAAAGTCAGCTCAATGAGTTTATATAAACTTGCCCACATTGGTTATTTCAATTATTTTGCACCTATGCCAACCTGTCTCACACTACCGTTAGGTAAAGCATATGTTGCTAACAGTACACTATCCAATCAGGATTGCTGATATGTGAATAACCAAAACCAAAATTTAGTAGCATATAGATATGGGGTGTGACATGTAAAAAGTGGAGTGTCCTAAAATAATCATTCATTAATCATAATCGAGGTAAATAGATATCAATGTTCGCCCAGCACTACTGCACACTCAATATATTTTTCAGTGTGCACTCTTTGCATTATTTTTTTTTTGCATACTTTTTTCTTTAGTAAGTTAAGATCTCTCTGCATGCATAATAGAAAAATAAAAAATATTTTTAGAAATAATAATAAATAATATTAGAAATTAATAACATTATTTTATAAATAATATTATTATTATATTATAGCGAATCCCATGCAAACATAGTGCAAAAATACATGCAGCGGACATGCTGAGACTTCCAAAACCATTGCGATTTTGAAAATTGCAGCATGTCAATTATACCTAAGGAAACGCTGGCAGTTTCCCTATAGATATAATGGAAAAAAGAAGTCCAAAGAGGGACTTTCGGTGAAAAGCACTGTGAGAAAAACCATTATGCATTTCCGCAGCAGTTTTTCCTGTAGTGCTTTTTTGCTGTACCCTGTGGGGCCTTAGCCTTAAAGTTTCCTACCAATTCAATTTTAACGCCCAGCTGGACATGAGACATGAAGAGATACAAACACACCCTGCGCAGTACGTTCGCTCAAGACAATTTTACAATGCCTGGTGAAGAATGGGTCCTTTCAATTAGATTAGGACATGTTCACTATTTACTCTGGGCATTTAAAGTTATGCACTGGCATCTCACCATTGTCAGATCTGGCAAGTGAATGGGCATTGACATACACTTTACTACTGGGTGCACTTTACTTTTGACACCAATAGCTCCAAACCAAATGTCACTTTCTGCCATTTATAAATAGGTTTTATGTGTAAATATGCTGACTCTTGGTCATCCATGATAATGTTCAATTTTCTTGTATTTGCTGTCTGCACATACATCTCAAGAAACAGAAGGAGGTCCATTATGTCCCAACCCACTGAAAAACATCAGATGATTACACACATGCAATCCTTTCACAGACATAAGTAATGCAATATTCTAAAGACAAAAAAAATGAACATCTGAATACTACATTCATATATAAGCTGGGTTCACACTGTTTTCTACAAAATACTCATTGGAAACATCTGATGAGTGCTTTGCTTGTGGAAACCATGGCAAAAAAACCTGAAGCACTTGCACTATCTGGTCAGCCTCGTCAATATTTGCCCAAACACCACAATTTCACATAGAGAACCTGACCACAAAGCTACAGTAAAATAGGACATAATGCTTCTTTGTTTAGAATGCTGAAAAAAGGGGAGTTGGTCACTGACTCCCATTGCAAACAATGGGAGGTACATTATAGGGGTAGAATTTAATGTGGACAATGGTCCAAAATCAGCTGTAATAAAAGCAGTGTGAATTCACACACAAGATTCGGTGAGCCTGTGTTACCTTTGGAAGACATAGACAGCACGTGTACATAAACTACTGACATGTGAATTAAGTAAAAGAAAACTCCGCATTCAAATTTCTCATTATGGTTTTATTAAGAATGCAGACCAATATCTTAATAAGCACCATTAAATGTAGTGTGGACATCTTTTTTTTACTGCATTATCAGGTACCCTGGGACCCTACTACCTAATACCTCCTAAATACAGAGTGCCATTAAATCTGTTTTGGTGTATGAATGAGGCCTAATACTGAAAAACAAACATATTGTAACCCAATATTTAATGATTCTATTCTGTCCCACCCAAATGGAAAACATCTGTTTCATGGGACAGAATATTACAAGCATAGTAAGTATATTACATATTGTTTTCATTGACAATGAAATATTGAAATGGCATGGAGGGAGATGTAAATGTCTTAAAGGGGAACCTGTTTGCACTCCTGACATATCTGTTTAGGTAAATCTTTGAGTTACCAATACAATAAAAATGTTGGAGAAACTTCTTAGAACTCTTCAATGTCCTGTACCTTTATTATTTCTCTTGGACATTATGAAGACTGATCTAAATATGAAAAGGGACAACAGGGCGTTGCCATTGCCTTTGTCTATCGCATGTCTAACCCCTCGTGCACATCGTTTGGTAATCCGTTTGGGGAGTCTGCATGGTGACACTCCCCTCCCCCCAAAAAGAATACCAAATGCAATGTGAACAAGGGGTAACAGTGTCCAAACACTGCTGACAGGGTCAAACTATATAGGGACATACCCATTTACCTGAACTTCAGAAGTTTCCAGAAGAAATAATCAAGGAACAAAGTACTGCAAAGTTCTAACGATATATGTTCCAGGATTATTTGGGAATACGATTATTTACTCACATGACACCCATGTAATCCAAGCCAGGACATTTAAGGGACATTAATTATACTTGCCAACTCATGCAAATCATTCTGGAGGGTCCTAGAAAAAAAAGGATGACCTCCCAGAATGCAGGAAGAGTGGGCAATTCTTCCAGACCTAGTAGAATACTACTGCATCTGCGGGGCTCTGTGGCATTTTATATGTGATGTGGGAACATTATGTGCCCCTCATGCAAAAAGGTGGGCAAAAAAAAGATGCTACTTTGTCAAAAGTGGGTGTAGTACCTCAAAAAGTATTACTTCCCTCTTCACATTGAAACAGGACCCATCACAGGATGGACATCATGTAATGGGTACAATGCCTAACACCACCTTCCTCCACAGAGCCCACTTTCTTATAATGGGGTCTGTCACTTTGATGGGAACATATTGTGCACTGTTATACTCTTCCCATTAAATTTGACATTACTGCTGCAGGAGGCTCAAAATAAAATATAACTTTATTAACATTTGTAAAGTGCTTTGAAAGTACTTGGGTGGAACTTTGTCATTAGGGGGAACTTCCCTTCAAAAGACTGAGAAACACTAGTCTAGACAAATCATCTGCCACATTACAACTAACTTTAAAGGGATTTGTCCCAATAACACTTATTACTCAAGTACTGTACTAGTAAAACCTGCCCCATTAATTTGATGTCAGTCGTGTCCTAAATGGTGTATTGAGGCTTCTGTAAGTTGCATTTATTTCCAGGTAGAGTGACTGCGCACATACTGGCACTTGTCCCCTCATTGCAGGATAGATCAGGGTCACAGCAGCCAGACCAGCACTAATCACATTGTATGACATGTCTACTAGAGAAGTCATTGAAGTGTCTTGGAGACTATTCCCTGGCGTGTGATGTACACCAGTGACATCTGTTGGGTTCCATCATGGTGTCCAACATTTTACCAGAAAAAAAAACATGTCTGCGTAGAAAGTTACTTTCCCCATGAAATGTGATGAAATTTGCGATGGCACCTCCCACGCGGATGTGAAAAGAGCCTAAAACTGGGAAAAAACAGCTATTTCTCAATTTACAGCATTGTCTCTGGTTGAGTCTAATAATACAATAGATGTACCTGCAGTCCTATGTAAGACAACGTCACATTATCTGGGTGCTTTGGTAAAGATGACGCCATTATCTGTAATCAGAAACACTTGATACCTTGACTAAGCGTGCCTGATCGTGAGGGTATGTTTGTGTGCATGAATATGTGTGTGTGTATGAATATATATGTGTGTGTGTATATATATATATATATATATATATATATATATATATATATATATATATGTGTGTGTGTGTATTCCACATTCTAGCTAAAGCAGTAAAGGACTGTGAGGACAAGGCGCAGCCAGAAGGAAACTTCTCATCAGTCTCTGCTATGAAGAGAGAGATGAAAGGACTCCTTCACTTCATGTGTCCAAGACAACCAGAGAGTATGTGTATTAATAAAGAGGCAGAGAGACAGACAGCACCTCAGCAGCCTATTACACAATGCCGGAATGAGCTGCCCATTGACATACAATAGGCATCCATGGATTGTCCATTTGTCAGGCCGCATCATTAGCCCAGCATTAAGCAGTAGCAGCAGCCTGCATCCATGCAGTATAGAGGATGCAGTGCTGAGGTGATCCATCTGCCACTGAGGCTGGCACAGGTGATGTGTGAAGGTCCTGTCTGGAGAGTGGAATCCCAGGGCCAGGAAGGAAAGCCCCGCTTGTCCTGTTCTGTGGGAGGGGGTGACAGGTCACAGCTCGGGGGAGGAGGGGGGTAGACACTGCCGTGGAGGAAGGGGGGCAGGCGTGACGTCACAGTCTCAGCACAGGGAAAGTTGCGCTGAGCTCTGGCACTGTTTAAATAAGGAGGCAGCGGGCGCTGGGCACTGACACAATAAATAATCCACCTCTATTACCATCCAGCCCTGTACCCGCCGAGGGAGGGAGAGGAGGAAGGGAGGGCAGCGGCATCACACATTCCTGTCAGAGAACAGGAGGGAGAAGCAGCGCAGCCTCCGCAATCAGCAGCAACAGCAGCAGCAGCATCAGCTGCAGGAGGACTGTGCCCGCTGCCGTGTCTCCAGCTCTGCCCGCCTCACCATCGGAATGAAGCCATCCAGCCAGCTGGAGTAAGCCCACTGCCCGCTGCCAGGGTGGGGGAGCCTCTGCAGAGCAACACGTAAGGGAGCAGCTACTACACAACAGCCTGTTTCCTAGGACAAGTTGGCGCACACGGCAAGGAGGGAGGAATCTTCTCAGCACCCCGACCCGACTGGAAGGAGCAGGGGCAGCAGCAGCGCCCAGGGGGACATGGGCATGAATTGACCGGGGAGAAGGGATAATTGATGGCTCCCATCTATTGCGCAATCGTGCCCAGTCTCCTGGCCAACTCCGAGGAACAGAAAGCTGATTCATGGATGGTTGGGGGCTTCCAGAGCATGGTGCCTGAGACTTTACTGTGAGCTCCGGGAGCCCTTCATGCATCGCTGTGCTCGGGATTCACTGTGTTACTTTGTGGGGATTCGCTGACTTGGGAAGCGACATGCAGCTCCTGAAGGCTTTATGGGCACTAGCAGGAGCGGCCATCTGCTGTTTGCTTCTATTTCTTATCCACTCTCAGTTCCTTAAAGAAGGTAAATATGCTTCTGTTGGAGCGCTCTCCTTATTAGCCGGGGTGTAGTGCTGCTACTGGGGACTGGATGCGGTAAGATGCGCTGTGTTGGGCACAGCTCCCATTTAGCGGCAATTAACGGTGAAGTGCATGGAGCTGTGCATTGTGCAGGTGGAATGACTCGCTCAGAGCTGGGAAGGGAGAAAAAAAAAAATCCTGTTGAGTAATTGGCTTGTTTGGAATCCAGATCAATAGGTGCCCTGATCCCCTTTTATTCAGCAAGTTTTCAATAGATGGCACTAAAGTTCTATGGAAAGGGCAGCGGAGTGCACAGGATGCAGCGGATTCTGCAGCTCAGGCCCCAAGCCATTCACTAGTCTCTAGTCCCCACTCCAAACAAACTCCTCAACTGGATTTTGGGTGGTCACTGACTAGCAACCATCCCAATGGAAATCCACAGTGTGAAAGGTTAATGGAGTTAAGTGCTGTTCTCCTTACATAGCCATAGCATCTGCAGCTACATTTATTATCGTGTTCTCAGTGGAAAATCTTCCTGATCAGCTGCTGCCTGGTGATTATGTAGGCATGTAGTATTGTATACTATGCCAGTCCATGCCATCTGTGCAGCTTGCCCTTCCCATAGACGTCACCTGCACCTATAGACCATAGGCACCTACAGAACTTATGTTTCTTTTCCCCTTCTCTTGGTGTCAATGCAGACAAGTAGATGTCGGTTTATTCTTAGACAGGTTTTTTTTGCCCTGATTTTGCACCAATGTCGCATTGTGCACTTGAGAAAACATTAACTCTATAAAGATTACAAGTCATTGTGCTTAGCCCCTGGCCCATAGAGTTGTCCTTCTCTCTGTGGTGCCAATCTGCTTGTTACTTGTGGTGCAACATGGCTTTCTCTATAGATTGTTGTTACTGAGGAATGACAAAGATCACATCTGTTGCTATAGCGGCATTTATTACCAGGCAGATTGATGGAAGTGTGGATCTTCTGGTATGTTCTGAGCAAACATCACAGGAAATTGCTCGTTGGGTTATGATATGGAGAAGAAATCCTATTGTTGTATATGTAAGATGAGCTTGGCTGCTCGAGGGCACTGACCTGGTTCTGGAATGGTGGACACATATTGTTTATTCCCCTTTTTCACTATTTAGGATCTGATGTTTCCTATCAATAGGAAGCAGTTAATGTGCGTGGTTAGTTAACTGCCTGGATAGAGAGAGCTACTGTATGTGTGGCTTATGCTTGAACATTTCCATGCTACACTTGTTAATACAGGCGGCTCTTACTGCCATGAAATGTCTGGAGGTTGGCTGATCAGATATATATCCTTTTTCTATTTGCAGCCTAGTAATGTATTATACAAGGTAACATTTCCCTATTGCACTTGTGTTTTGCATCCCTCTGTCTTAATGAAGCACCAGTTTTTCTGTTTTATAAATGTCAAGGAGAACTTGCCAGGGGGATGTTTCCTGTGGTGCAGAAATTTTGATCCTTGAAAAACAAAAATATGGAAAGTTCATAAGAAGAATCCTCCTAATTGATCGCATAGCATTCTTATCCTGGCTCGCATCTCTGTTTTTGAAAGCTCAGTTTAGAGGACATTTTTTTTTTCTTGCAGCTTTAATGAGAAATGTACAGTGGACTTTATGATGTGTTTAATGATTGCAGTTGTGGCTTAACACATCATGCATATGAAATGATTTCCCCTTCAGAGTAGTTCTGTAGCCAAACTCTCCATATTAGACGTGATCAGGGCTTCCTGAATTATTAGCCTCAAAATGGAACGTCTTGTGGAATATGTATGGATTTGATTTACTGTGTGTAGTCCCCATGCAGCCATAGATGCCTTAAACTACCATTATGGGGATAGTGTCTGGTTATACAGCATATTGTTGGGGGAAAAACCATATGAACAGTAAATTAAATTATCCTTTTGATCATTCTAAAGATGTCTTTACACTCAGAACTTTGACCTTTATGACACCCAAAGACAGTAATAAGTGAAAATCCTACATGTCAGCCAATAAATTGCATAATATTATTGCCACTAACTGATAGAGATGTCATCTTCCAGCAATATACATGAACTAATTCTGCATTTCTACTATGGATTATTGGGTTTATATAAAAGTTTTGTTTAAGATTAATGGACACTTTTTACGTAACCATTTCCTGTCCTTGATTTGTCTTGAAGAAAGGCCTGTATCAGTATTGGTGATCTTATTCTGGCTAAGTAAAATTGCTTTGATATGTGCGGGGGAAACAATCACCACTTGTTCTGCCATGAGTGGGAAAGAGCTGTTTAAATGGCCATTTCCATGAATATGTTTTTTTCAGGAATGAAGAATGGGTGACACAGGGTGCCATTTTTCCACACTTAGGCTTTTATGTAGAAATACAGGTCGTCCTGTGGCTAATCCGTTCCCTGATGTCCAATCTGTCTCTCAATGTTTCAAAAAGATGAATAGAATTGTGAACTAAGGAAAGGGCATTGTAATTTATAATTGCAGTCCCATGCCTGTCTAGGCAGTATCCAAAGCTATCAGTCTATTACACATTTAGCCTTTCTCAGTCTACCCATAGAGGCTGAGTAAAGTAAATAAAGCTATATAGATATATGTATACTAATAATACTATTTATACATAATTTAACGGCCTATATAGATATATATAGTCTAGTGTATTATGTGCAGACATCCATCTTTTCTGCTCTTTATAGGAAATAATGGACGCTACATGATTCTGTAATAATGCAGCTTTTGTCTGTGATGATTACAGTTACCTAAAGTTACAGCAAGCTCCATTTCCTGGCTTTTGTGTATCACTCCAGAACAGAAAGCTATTGAAGATGTGTACCCAGCAACAAAATTTCCTGTGTAACCTACTGCTAGTCATCCTTTTCAACACGTCATTATCTTTGTAGACTATCATATTAGTAAAACTGAGGCTGTCCCAGAAAAAATGAGGGCAAGTGCTGCTATGAGAGGATGTATTTTAGCAATGCAGCATAAAATTAGAGTTCAGTTACAATTACACATGCTGTTTGATACAGAGTTGCTCATGCTGTCACCAAAATGGATGTCAATAGCCTGGATTATAGTCACATCAAAATGGATGTGAATAGCCAGGGTAATATTCGTATGTAAATGGCTGGGCATAGTGTGGATATCAATCTCAACTCATATTCTCAAGTAATCCCAGTGTGGACAACTCTCCTTTGCTCTTCTTTGAGTTATTACCTGGTAGCCAAGTAATAAAAATTTCATAGACATAACATGTACAGGATTAAAATTTTAGTGTTGGCAACCTTCAAATTTGTCTAGTAATGGTTTGCCCAAGGAAGGTGTTACATTTGAGTCATAAATCTCACTAGGAGTCTTTGTTTCAGCTTCCATCAAAAAAAGCCAGTAAAAGTAACACAGCACAGTGCGTTATTTTGACTAGTAAAATAATGGACACCATGGCAAAAATCTGACAAACCTTAGTATAGTCAGGAGGTCTGTTGGGTGCCATTGGTGTCCATCATGTGATGTATTCAACACAAAAATGGTTATTTTAGTTTTATTTTCATTTGATTAAACATAAAACCAGAAACACTGGCACAAATGTGAACACAGCCTAAATAGTATAGTGTGGGGCAATAACTGTGATTTTATAGTATTAGAGTAGAGGTGATTAGAAATCATACACAGTATCTATATGTATGGACATATTTCTATTTATTTAGGGTATAACATGTCAATTTCCAGTATCAGCAGGTAAGCATTCTGGCGTCACATGGAGATCTAGCATTTGTATATTTAATAGAAGACAAACTATTTTCTTGGTGTTGATATGTCTGTCATCTTCTCTTTTCTTATTTTAAAACAGTCATCTTTAATATCCTTCTCATACACAAGGAGAAGAGCTAAACTTCATGCAGATGATGCTTTTGGTTGCATTATGACTTAGGATGTCTGGGTTCCAGCAGTGCCAGCATGCTGAGCAGGATTCAGAGCATATACCTAGAATCATTTACAGACTGCATTTATTTGTTTTGTGAGTTCACTGTTTTAACCCTCTAGTGTTGGTAGTCAACATTGCTTAGTAAATATTCACATAGATTGTGCAAACAGTATACTGTATTCCTCCATAGCTGTCTTTATTGTACTATGAAGGGGTTACAAAGACAGTTGTTTGGCTAGGATTTGCACATTCTGTGCATCCATAGACAATTTTATGTGAAATGTATGGAGGAAAGATAATATTTTGTACTGTAATAAAGCAGACTTGGAAAATTCATTTTTATGGTCTATACCTTTAGCAGCAAGCAGAGATGTGTAATGTCTGAATAAACACATTGCTGTGGGACAGATTTCAGAAGGTATATAGTTCTCTTTCGAGATGTAGATGCTGGTGTTACCATTGATCTGGCCTTATTGAGGAGAATATGTTCTTGCAGTTGTTCTCTTCTGATTTGTTCATTTATCCTCCTCGTGCAATCACAACCTCATTAGTTAGTTTGTTGCTGTTGACTAGGGTCTAATGAGAGGGCATAGCCTTTGTTTAGTATCTGATGAGATTACATGACAGGTGTTTGATGTTCACATGCTACAGGGAAACAATTCTGTATTTACTCCAACCACCATTACCATAATTGGCCATCTGAATGGCTTTCTCAAGACTATTACAATTCTTCAAGATTCTAAATTACATCTCAGGTTGTACCATGAAGGGTCTGAGGGATGTGGATGTAATAACTAAAAGTATGTGTAGCCCGAGTTGCAGAAACTACCATCATCTATGTTTAATGTCCTTTTCTGAATTGTTTGATCACACAGTCAAAGTACATCTTGGTTTCTTTTTATTACTGAGTCTCATAAAATTCTGTTTAGTCTTAACCTGTGTTGTGTTGCCCTTTAACAAGTCATGACATGACCATGAGGTACACTTTAAAAATGTATGGTATCTCCCTGTATGGAATCAATAACGTGTGATATGTCTTTGTAGAACAATTACAGCATGGTACTTTCAACACTGTTGTGGTATCTTTTCTGGAGTAGATGCATTGCTATGACAGTGAACTCTGTATCTCCCTGTAACTATGTCATTGCAAGTTTTGATACATCTTGAAGGATTCAGGAAAGGTAATGTGTATTGACTGCCATTTTTTAAAATAAAGGGACACTCCAGTAATTTTTTTTCATTATATTGTCTGCAAGACTATTTCCTCAATAATAATTGCTGTCTACTCACAGTAAGTCACATAATGACGGAGCAACTTCTTTTTTCTACCATGGATTGCTGTGCAAATAGGCATTAGTAAAGGTATTAGATGTGTGTGATATCTTCAGCAATATCATATTTTGTATCTACCTCATGGCTATTTTACATAGTTGACAAAAATTGTTTTAAGGTTAAGTTCAAATCTTAGAGAAATCCTGATCATTAAATTATGGAAACAAATGAATTCCAAGAGGCCTCATTGCCTATAATGTTACCCTTGATTTTGTCACACAAAAAAAGTTTGTAATAATTTAACTTTTCATACACTTTATGGAAATCAATAGTATGAGTGAATATAAGAACCAACGTAATATATCAAGAGAAAAATGGAGTTTTCTTCACTTACTTCTCTTCCTCTTTTCTTTGAATTGATTGCTCACTTTCATTTTTCTTACTGAGAACCCAGCATGTATGCTCCCATAAAATCCTGTGGAAGTGGGAGAGTGTAGTTGCAGAGAGAGAGAGAGAAAGAGAGAGAGAGAGAGAGAGAGAGAGAGAGATACTTTTACTAACTTTCAGAAGTACTGGATTCACAGCCACACTGCTCAATACTGCTGTATAATGTCCTCAATGCTGCTGCTTCTGACGGTGTTGAATAGAATGGTAGTTGCGCATGATATCCATTTCTATGTATGAGAGACAACATATCTCCTATTGTCCACCCACTCCACAGCTCAGTTCAGTAACAGCTGACAGAGATACTGCATAGTCTGAAAAGAAGAAAAATGGTGAAAAATTCCAAAATAAATCACATAATGGTCTAAAATAGTGGTACTCTTCATAGATTATTCTGAAAAGACACCTGAAAAACATTTGTAAAAAATGACTGTAGAATAAATCTTGTTTATATGATTATGATCGGTTCACTGACATTTTACTTGTATATTCTGTCAGCACACAATGACTTTATTATTTTAAGGTCCAACATGGATTATTAATAAATGAAAAGTTCTGCTTGAGCTTGTCGCCTATCATAACTACTCCTTTTCTTTCAGGTGTAATGGGGTCATGTATATCAAGTGCAATATGAATGGTGATTTTGCCATCAGCAAGCAATCTGATGCTTGCCTTTCTTTTTCTACCTTTCACTCAGTGGCTTAAGGCTTCTCATAGGCTGGTAGAGGCAACAACACTTTCTTCCCTACATAATTTTGTTTTCATCAGGAAATCTAATATGCCAAATTAAGTGTGAAATTGCTTCTTGATACTTAGTACTGTAATTCTTAATGCATGTCAGAATGGGGTTTTACACACATATATGAAAATTTGTCTGCCTTTGGCCCATTGTTCTCCATGATAGAGCTGTATTTTTGCATCCGGAATATTAATTATACATTTTTTAAAATATCCAATGTTAGGTGAAATCTGTAATCACTAGAGACTAACGAGTAGCTCGTAGCACGCACCCATAGGAATGAATGGACGCAGCCGTCACGTAGGGGGTTAAGCGGCAGGATGCCGACCCCATCTGCGTGCCGGCTGGCTCAATTTATTGCTATGGGTGCGTGCTATTCAAAACTGCCATTTCGAATAGTACTCCTTCATCTCTAGTAATCACGTGTTGAGAGGCCTTAAGAGATAGGACTCATAAGGTAACATGATAGGAAGAGTCAGGTTGTTATAAAAACAATATGGAGGTTTATTAATGTCTTCAAGGAAAAACAGGAACACAGGGAAAACTTCCAGAATAACAGAAATATCAGTCAATGTCTCATTAGCTTACATCATCAGAGAAGCTCATAGTTGGGTTTCTTCATCTGGATATCTTGTAGAGTTCCAGCTTGGTTCATGGTTGATCTTCTGGTGGATGGAACTCTGGGATGGTCACGGCATCTTGTCAAGGATAACAGAGAGAGATAGTAGGCAGACGAGCATAGATCCCCCATGGATGACCACCACCACCCCCCACGACGATCCAGACGTGTGTGTCTGTCACTCATTTATATTCATGAGAGGGGGTGTTGCCCTCCATCTTGCTGCTTTATAAGGACAACTCTAAAATGGTGTACTCTAACCGCACCCATGTACCATGAAGTCAACAGACTAGAATGTTAACCCTATGTATGCCATGAATATTGTAATATCATTATTTTAACACATTTATATCTGGTTGTGGAGAAAGTCAATGGTAAGCTAATATGGTGAAACATGATGGAAGAAACTAAAATTAAGCACATGCATACATTTGTTGTAACTTACACTGGCACCTTTAACTTTTATCACTTCTGATATGAGTTAAAGGAGAAACATATTGCTGTTATGCCATTGCGAACACGATAACCTTTCCTTACAGTACACATTGGTGTTGGTCATGTGAATAAAATATGCAATGTGCATCCAGTATCACTGTTGGAGGTGAAACTATGCATAAGCATCAGTAAATAGCCTATGTCTTGCTATAGCCATTGCAAAGGTTAAATAAGGTCACTCTTTTGTTTTCATAATTGCATCTAATTAAAATCTGCTTTGTGAAGAAGTTATTCAAGGTCTTCTAGGGATAGATCAAGAGCCTGGTAGTTAGTATTGATCAAAGAGCTAGTAAGAGAAATAAAAGAGCTGTCGTGCCTATTCCTAGACACACTGTGGATTTGGAACAGTGGTCAGATTTACAAAAAAATGCCAATAGAGAGACGACAGTGAGATCCATAGTAGTTAGAGTTGTCACGATTCTAAATCAATTTGGAAAATAATAACATAACCTGATTCATTGTTATTAGAGATGAGTAGTGTTCAATCGAGTAGGTATTCGATAGAATACTACGGTATTCGAAATACTCATACTCGTTCGAATACTATCGCTATTCGCAGTAAAGATTCCATTCAGAACCAGTGTTGATTGGCCGAATGCTATACAGTGTATAGCATTCGGCCAATCAACGCTGGTTCTGCCGGAGGCTCGTCTGTGAGGAGGCGGAGACTAAGTCTCAGCAGTCTCCATTGTGGTCCAATCTTAGACTCCGCCTCATCACAGACAAGCCTCCGGCAGAACCAGCGTTGCTTGGTCGAATGCTGTACACTGTATAACATTCGGCCAATCAACGCTGGTCAATGCATTCCTATGAGAAAAAGTCAGCTCCCGCATAACCGCAAGCTGCCAGCTCTCCCGACTAGCAAGGACGAGCCTGCTGCAGAACCAGCGATGATTTGCCGAATGCTATACAGTGTATAGCATTCGGCCCATCAATGCTGGTTCTGCATGACGAGTAAGGGCCGGTTCACATTAGTGCTTGCCTCTTGTCTGGAAGGAGTACGCAGGAGGACCCCCCTCCCTGAACAGAATATCAGCGCAACTGCAAGCGCTGTGGAGTTAAAGTGCACGGACCCCATAGACTATAATGGAGTCCATGTGCTTGCCGCGCACTGCCCGCACAAATCATTCGTGCAGGCAGTGCGCTGCAAGCACACGGACCCGTTATAGTCTATGGGGTCTGTGCGCTTTAACTGCACAGTGCTCCTCCTATACACTTTCCTCCTGCTACTCGTGGACTTGGTGACTCTCCTTTAGTTGAATAGTGATTTCCCCTGAAACGAGCATTTTTTCCCATAATGGGATTCGATATTTGATCGAGTAGTCGAATATTGAGGCTCTACTCGATCGAATATCAAATCTCGAATATTTCACTACTCGTTAATCTCTAATTGTTATAGGTTGGTCCTATAAAACACCCTACACCTTCCTTTAATGTGTGTAACCCATTACATTAATACCTTGGCATCCCCAATGTTTATTTCTCAGTTGATACAGCTACATTGTAACATCTCTGCCTGTTCGAGTTGCTGCACCACCATCTCCTCGCATGCGCCGGCGCAGGAGGCGTGTGTAGTTTGATAATTTGCTTAGAGTTTTTAGTTGCACTGTGTGAACACGGCTCTAGTTCTGTAATTGAATTGCACAACACCCGCCTTCTGCCCTTGTTGCCTTTGTTTATTAAGTGGTTAAATTTGTCTTGCCCTGTGATTGCGAACCTGCCTTCCTGTCAGGTCCAGGGCAGGTTCATCTCTCCTATTTAATCTTGGCTCACATTCACACTGGTGCCTGTTATTGCCTCGTGCTTGCTGGCTTTCTTTTGCTGTTATTTTACTTGTATTCTTATCCTTGACCTCTGGCTTTCCCTACTGACTATTCTTTTGGACTTCGATTTGGCACTGCATTGCTCGACTGTTACCGAACCCTGGCTAGCTGACCTTCCTTTGTTGTTGTTTGTCTTGTCTGAGTTTTGTGTCTCACATATATAGGAAGGGATCGTCTTCGAGTTGCCGCCTATTACGTAGGATAGGGACTGGCAATAGGAAGGGACAGTGGGGGGCTTCAGCTTAGGGCTCACTGTCCCTTGTGCCCCTTCCTCCAAGGTTCTCCAGCAGCTTCTGGGGAATTGTCATTTAGCAATTCCCTAACATACAGTTTCTGTGTATTGTACAAAATAGTAAAGCAGAGTAAGCGGTTGATACCATAGCAATTGATTCCTGTCTGTCTTTGGTCTGAGGGAAGTGAAATCACATGTCTAAATGGGGAAAGGTCCATTATTTCAAAGTGACCCCCTAGGGTATATAGAATCTGTGGTTTGTATGCTTGGAAATACACAAGATTAATGGGAACAGATCGCTGTGTGTAACTGGCTGTATTGCCCTGGAATTTTAATGTGTTGTGAACAATCTGTGCTCTACTGTAAACCTTACATGACCTTCCCTAACCCACTGAAGTAGAGGTTCTTAGCCATCACAGGACCTGCTATGTAGATGAGGTTAACACAAATAGTATGTTTTTTATTATATATAATTATCTATCTAAATCTATACCTAAGTCTTACTGCAATAAAATAATGCAAACATACGCAGTATATGGTTTGCTTCTTACCCTTCTTAATCTGTATTTAGAGCTCCAACTACTTTCTTGACAGGCCTTAGACTTTAGTCATGATGTAAGATCTTCATTTACGCTGGACCCTCATCGATCTAGTACTGGTTATCTATCGCTAGGAAAGGTATACAATATTCAGTTTTGGGAACTCCTTTAACGTTTACACCCATTCTTCATAATTTTTCAGGTGTCAGAAATTAGCAAAATAGATGTTGCAAATTTTTTAGGCTTGTTTTGCATAAATTTTGTGTCTTTTTACATATTAATGATGTCCACCCCCCCACTTTTGTGGAAATTGAGGAGTGATCACAGTGCAACAAAGTTATTATAATTTACTGCACAACACTGGGATAAATTATAACTGAAAACTACGCCATCTCCCATGCCAGTTTATTGTACATTTGGCACATCTCTCCCCTGCATGAAAATGGACATGCTAGTGAACCATCACTAGCTTTCCTTTCAATTTGCACCTTACAAATTGCCCGAACGATCTTGTAGTAAAACCAGCACAAGCAACAAAGCAACTTAAATCTTCTTGATGCTGCATAATGAAGTGAAACTCATGATCATTTGTTAAAAAGAAGACACTACCCTCTATTAGGCTGGGAAATGGGGTATAAAAATTATTTTGGCACTTTTAACTTTGCAAGTGTTCCATTATACACAACCAAATGAGGTAAATTCATCTTATGGAACACACTGAATTGCCAACAATATTCTGGTCATTTGATAATTGCATATAATTTCTTAATGAATGAGAAAATGTATATGTTCTATTAGGGATGAAATGACTGTATACTGGTATGCTGCTGTAAATCTACTGGTGTATATGACATATCAGTTAACATTAGGTTTATGCTTCTAGAATTTGCATTTAAATATGTAACTCTATTTTTTTTTAATTAGTTCTCAATTTTAGATGTCTGTTACACGCAAAAGGCTTAAGAATAGTAAAGAATAATGAAAAGGTATTATATAATCACCTATCTATCTATCTATCTATCTATCTATCTATCTATTATCTATCTATCTATCTATCTATCTATCTATCTCATCAATACATACTGCAGGTTTGTAGCTAAAGTATAAGGTATTATTTCGAATATTTCCATTACTAAAAAAATGATAACATGGTAAACAACCAGGTTAGCACCATAATTGCATGCCTATATAGCACATATGTGTATTGAAATTTCACAGCTGGACCACTATACCTCCCAGCAGTACCTGTCATATCTGCTAACAAGGTACTATAATATATTCTTCAGAGGTTTGTGGCATAATGCAAGTTCTTATTTCTCACTACATAATACATAGGATCAGCTTTGACCTTAGAGTTTGTGTTAAAAACTGTTTGTTATACAGTTTACACATCAGTAACACAGCAATGGATAATAATATACAATACTGTTACACAGCATATTAGCCATACAGCCATTGGCACTGATTTTGAGTATAACAATATACTAAAGCAACTCTCAAGGCTTCCCTCTCCTAAGGCTTATTCACCTCAGTCTACGATATGTGCAGTAGACACCTAATAAGCATCTGTAACTTAAGGGTGGTTAAGTGATCTGTAATGTTGCAGTGTGAGGGAGTGCTGCAGTGGGAGGCAGAGAGCAGCTGAAGTTCTGTAGACCCCAACTACAAAAAATAGAGATAAAATAGAACAGGTGAAAAGGTGGGTACAAAAATAGTGGTCTAAACATGTAACCTATCAGGAGAGGCTCAATGAACTTTACCTATATAACCTTGGAGAAAGAAAGAAAATGGGAGACATGACGGAAACCTTCAATTAAGTTATAGGTATAAGAAGGGTTCAGGAGGATTAAAAACTAAACACAAAAACAAGGGAGCACAATCTGAAATTAGTTGTTGAAGGTCAGAAGCAATGTCAGGAAATATTATTTCACTTAAAGGGTAGTTGAGGCTTGGAACAGACTTCCAGAACATGAGAGTGGGAAATCTGCAGTAGGTGAATTTAAGCATGTCTGGGATAAACACATGTCTATCTTAAGGTAAAATGGTAAGTCCAGGTGGACAGAGGCTAAATGAACCATGTCTTTTTTTCTGCCATCAATCGTCTATGTTTCTACACAGTGGTAAGACAGGGAGTGTGTATTAGTCAAGGAGCAAGATTAGAAAAAGTAAATAGTACCTATAGCTACTGATCATATTAATAGTTTTTTGCGCATCCATCGACACATTTGTGTCATGATGCACAATCATAGTCCTCAGTGGACATCATTCATGATGTCTCTGTGACCAGAAGAGATCGGAATATCAGTGCTGAGGCCAGAAGAGGTGAGTACCACTGTTTATTATGTTTAATCACTTCCCCTGAGCCTCCGCTCATTATTCTGTGGGTCTGAAGAGACCCCAGAGTATATTAATGATTTGTGGGTGTCAAACTCTGCACATTTTGAGTTGTTCCAAACCCAAAACCCAAACCCAAAATATTTGGAAAATTTATAAAGTAAACAGTATGGGCCACTATAGGGCATTATAGTATGTGGAGGAGCTACTTTAGGGCATTGTAGTGTGTGGATGGGTTACAATGGGACATTATACTGTGTGGAGCGGCTACTGTGAGACATTATACTGTGTGCAGGGGTCACTACGGAACGTTATATTGTGTGGAGGGGTCACTATGGGACATTATACTATGTGGAGGGGCTACTGTGAGACATTATACTGTGTGGAGGCTACTGTGAAATATTATACTGTGTGGAGGGGCCACTATGGGACTACTATAGGGCATTATAGTGTGTGGAGAGGCCACTATGGGACATTATACTGTGTAGAGGCCACTATGGGAAATTATACTGTGTGAAAGCCATTATGGGACATTATAATGTATGGAGGTCACTATTTAACATTATACTGTAAGGGGGGAACTATGAGCCATCATACTGTGGGGCATTATACTGTTTGCACTATGGAACATTATTCCTAAAGAGGTTGCTCAAGAATTAGTTCAAAATATAGAACCTTTTGATTCTAAATATTTATTTTCCTAATTTCCTCCTCTAAAATCTATATGTGTCTGATAAAGCGAAATAAAAAATATTTATATATTTTATTTTATTTATATTTATGTATGATTGTATTAATGCAGATAATGAAACATCACTCTGTACACAGCACCAGGCCCACCCATATAAAATGCAATACTGTTATTATATGATATTATTTACCCATATAAATGTGAAGTTCTTAGTAGAACAAATTTGATCAAACTGCAAAAGCACATTTGCCCTGATAAGGCAACCTCATTCAGATGGGACCATACACTGAACATTCATACTTCTTCTGGGCCCAGAATATTCCTACAGTGTGAATACAGGGCAAGTAGGATACATTGCAGATGGGAGACTGAAGTTAAATCTATGGGATACTCTATTCCAATTTCCAATTAGATAGTCCAGTGCAGTCGGAAGGAGTGCAAGTCCAATAGAGGGGGCCACACCCCTCATGCAGTGAACACTGGAACGATTGCCTGAATTTTCTTTTGAGATATATATATATATATATATATATATATATATATATATATATATATATATTTATATTTATTTGATATTTCCTAAAGAAGTCCCATTACTGATGAATTATATGAATGAATTCCACATTGTCACAGGTATAAAATGGTTTTCTTTTAGTTTTGAAAAATAAATGCACATATTTCAGCCATATTTGCATTTCGTCTGTTGGACAGTGAAGATTCTAGAAGATATTTTGAAATGCTTTGCTTGTTCACCATTGTATTTCAAATCAAGAGTAGACAGAAGCAGACAGTTCTTAATGATGAAGGACGTCCCTCAAAGTAGAAATCGCTTTCCTCTCCAGTTTTGTTAGGTTAATTTAGGTTAGCCTTGATGACCTGAAGATGAAGGTTTCATTTTTTTTCCTAGAGAAAAGTAGAATGTAAATGCATAAACTCATTTAAAATTGTGGAGCTGTATTTCATTTCATCGTTCACTGGAGCTGATCCAAATCTCTCTGTATGGAAGGCTGCCATTTACCACTGTTACTGCTTATACAGATACTGTATATTTATATATAAGAGCCTTCATACTGGAGAGCTCACAAGGAAAAGTGAATGTTGGTTTTGACTTAAATAGGCATTACTCATAGAAAGACAGACTTATTGTTATAAGCACACCAATAAAATGAATGTTTTATGATTTCCCTTTACAAACCATATTATAACAATGGTATAGATTCATTGCTTTCCTACATTGTAATCTGTATTTAATAATAAACGTATTGATGTAAGGGTTTCAGGGGTGATACTTACTATTACTGAGAATCCTTTATGTTGGGTAGGTAATGATAATCTTGTTTTTTCTTTACTGATGAATTATTTGATAGTAATTTATTATTAAGTTTATCCTTGAAGAGATGAGAATAAACTGAATGTGGATCATGTGCTTACATAGAACAGCCAATCTGAACAAATGTAGCTGTTTTGTGAAGCACTTTCTCATGTTTTGTTAAATGAATATGAAGTGAGACTGTCCTTGGTCAATTACTTGTTATTGATTCTTTATTGGAATACAGAGTATTCAGGATTAGAAAAACATGACTGCTTCCTTCCCATAGCATTGCAGTATTACTGGTTGTGTTGAGAATCGTATCCGTATCGTATCCACCTCAAAATCATGACCAAAAAGATGGCTCCCATTGAAATCAATGGGAGCTGGTCAGTTCTTTTTTCCGGGAGCCGTTTGTTCCAGCTTCTGGAAAAAAGAACGGACATGATCATTCTTCAGGCGGAGTCACCTTACGAGTCCGGCTGAAGACACTTCCTCCTCCAGACTAGGCCCATTCATTTTGCCCTAGACCGAAGCAGAGTGTGCGACTGGATGCCTGTGCATTTCATCGGCATCCAGTCGCAGCTACCCGTATTTTGGACCGTAACTTCAGGTTCGGTCCAAAAAACCTGCATGAACTCAGCCTAATCCTAACAATATAGTGAAGATAATGGTCAAGCGAAGTGGGTGATGTTTGTAAATGCCTTCTTCTCTATCCATAAGTCAATGATCCTTCCAAAATGTAACTACTGGGCACAGGTCTGTTGTTTTGTTTGGAATATTGTATTTTATTTTAGCAGGAAACACGTTCTAAAATTCACCCTAGCAATTCTCTCTGTTTTCTTTGTGAGATCCATTCCTTATTCACCCTGCATTGCCAGTATATACAAATATAACAATTGTAGAAGGAGGTGTCACTTCAAATAGTTGTACCCCACCTATAAAAGTGCATATGCTGCAGCATATCAAAAATCACATTCCCAATAGAGATGAGTGAGTATATTCAATAGAATACCTCCCCTGCATAGTTGTTTAAAAAAAAAGCGCCAGGAAAGGTGGGAGTGGAATGAAATTTTTCCCGCGTGGTATTCGACCGAGTACACCAATAACTATGCAGGGATCGAATACTACTATTTGATCGAATACTAATCGCTCATCTCTAATTCCCAACTGTGTTTTTAACTAGTGATTTTGACATTTTTGTTATGGCTAGAATTATAGCAATACAACAATTACATAAACACTCTGTAAAAAGCACCAATACATGTATAAATAGAGCAAAAAACATTACTGCTATGATTACTATTTATACATATACATTTGAGATTGTTGGTATATAAATGTTATCAAACTGTAAAAGCCGATTTACCCTGACAAGGCGACCTCATTCAGATGGGATCCTATACTAAACAGACATACCACTCTTGGGCCCAGAAAAGTCCTACAATGTGGATACAGGGTGCGTGGGATCCAGAACCTTTCTATATTCAAATTAAATTAGCATGTGAAAGACGCAGGAAAATATTCAGCAAACGTGTTTTTGAAGAGAAAAGCGCTGTCTAAACCCAGCCTTAAAGGGGCTCTATCACTAGGAAAAGTCATTTTTAACTAATCACACCTTTGCATAGCCTTTAGAAAGTCTATTTCGTACCTACCTATAGTATGTAGATTGCCTCAGTGGTTTCTGAATAAGTCCGTTTTTATTCATATGCTAATTAGACTGGTGCACGATAGATCATGCACACCTCTCCTATTGTTTTCTATGGGAGACTGCTGCTGCTGCTGATGATGACTCAGCTTCCTTCACACACATAGAAGATAATAGGAGAGAGGAGGCTGCTGGGAACTTCTTGAGCTGGCTGGAGGCTCAATAGCATATGAATAAAAATGGACTTATTCAGAAACCACTGAGGCAATCTACATACTATAGGTAAGTGTGCAATAGACTTTCTAAAGCCTATGCAAGGATGTGTTTAGTTAAAATTACTTTTCCCAGTGATAGAGCCCCTTTAAACTAATTGTCCATGGAGTCCTTGGGTTAAAAAGCTGCTAAAAATATTATAAATATGTCACTGGAGTTATTATACAATAAGGAAATGTTGTCTAAAAGTGTAACATCTGCAATTTTATGTATGTCCGGGGATACATCAGTGGTGAAGATTATGGCTTTAAGTTGGAAATACACACTCAGTTTTTGGTGCAGTTTTTGATGCAGGTTTACAGAAGTATCAATTGTTAATCCAAGTGGCTGACATACTACACTATTGACACCAAGCTAGCAAGCTAGTAACATTGCTCAGTGCATTAATATCTTAGAGCTGTCATGGCTGTTAGCGTAATGATTAAAGGGGTTGTCCCACGTCGCATACTTACCAGTCTTCGTTTCTGTGAATTCTTCTGTCTTCCGGCTTTGGCTCGTCATTGGTGGGCGGGGTCACATATGCAAAGCCAAGCGGCGAGATGCCGCCGGCCCTGCGTGCGCGCTCATAGACCAGTCTACCCTGCACAGTGCAAATACAGACCCGACAGGGTGTCGGGTCTGTATTCGCATTGTGAAGGCTAGACTGGTCTATGAGCGCGCATGCAGGGCCAGCGGCATCTCGCCGCTTGGCTTTGCATATGTGACCCCGGAGCGGAATAACAGCATCGCTTCTGCCGCTGCTGGCTTCATGCAGGCTTCACCTGTGCCGGCGTCTAACTGTCCCTAACTCTCTATTACAGCGGATGCCGGGGAGTGTAGACGCCGGTACAGGTGCCTGCAATATCGCTATGCTTCTGCCCTGCATGAAGCGAGCAGCGGCAGAAGCGATGCTGTTATTCCGCTCCTCCGCCCCCCCCCCCCCCCGCCCCGGAATAGCAGCATCGCTTCTGCCACTACTTGCTTCATGCAGGGCAGAAGCATAGAGATGTTGCTGACTTCACTTGTGCCGGTGTCTAACCCTGTATTGGCGGCCCCTTCCCCCAAAGGGTAAACTTACCCCCCCCCCCCCCTCCAGGCTCGCTCCCGTGCACTTAGCCCCTCCTCCCTCCCCCTGAGAGCAGGCAGACACATCACTTGACTCAGGAGCAGCTAGGTCAGGGCTGTGGCCACAAAAAAATGAATAAAGTAATATGGTGGACAAACAAAGCAATTTTGCTGAAGCAATGTATTTAGGAAAAGTCTTACATTCACATTAACAAGCATTATAGATAGGATCCTTGTGACGGGACAACCCCTTTAAAGCATTAATCCTTTCTTAGATTTGGATCAACAAACTGCACCAAAAACTATCTTAAAACTTTATGTTATGGGGATAACGTCTATCCTTAGGGAGAGACCACCGTCTCAGGTGCGTGGAGACTTATACAGCCATAGTTGCTCCACTGCAAGGGAACATGGGAAGAATATGCAAATCTGTCTCCCAAGATGTAAACAGGGAGACAGTGCCTCTGTTTTGCTGCCCTCTATAGCAAGCACCCTGAACATCATACCTGCGCTGATGAAGTCCAACCAGACAGAAACGGTGCTGTCCGTAGCTGAGAAATTTATTTGGTTATAACCTCGCATTATGCAGTGAAGACTTCTGGGAGGTCGGGCATGATGTTCAGGGTGCTTGCTATAAAGGGCAGCAAAACAGAGGCACTGTCTCCCTGTTTACATCTTGGGAGACAGATTTGCAAAACTTTATGTGTAATTAACCCCCTAATAGTCACATTAAAATTGCAAAAACCCTCCCAAAAATGTAACTTTTATTTTTTTGCAGATTTTGAATTTAAGGCTCAAATAAAGATAGCTGTTAAATAACACCGGTGTCTTATGTGCTTTTTTGCCCTTCAGCAATCTGTCATGTTTTACCAGTAACATTTTATCCCTCTCTGCATCTTCGCTTTCATAATTTTTTACATTTTATTTCAATGTAGCTTTATGACACCTTGTTGTTAGGAACCTGATGCAACAAATAACTCAGCAAGTCCTGGACAACTAGAATCCCCAAGTGCTGAGGCAAAAACAGTTCTTGGTGTGCTACGCTCTCCTAACCGGAGCGGCACCAGGCCCGGAGGTCTTCACCAGAGCTCCTGATGGTGGAGTTGGACTTGGTAATAGTCCGAGGCCCGGATCCGCAACTGCCCAGAGAGCGGCGCACACCCAGCAAACACCAAGTAGGAGGACCTAGAAGGACCAAGGCACTAACCTTAGAGTGAAGTCCAATAAGGCAGGAAGGAATGGAGTAGCAGATGAGCAGGAGGGTAATCCAGGGAATACACACAGATACCCAAGGAGCAAATCTGTGGTCAAGCAAGCCAGGTTGATAACTGGAGGTCACATGGTAGCAGTAGGCAGAGGCAGAAGCGTAGTCAGGGAAGCCGGGTCATACACAGGAGGTCAACAGAGTAGTCAAATCAGGATCCAAAAGGGAGGTCAGGAGGAAGCCAAAAGTCATATACAGGAGGTCAGGAAGGTGCCAAAGAAGGATCATGGAGGAGAGGTCAGTAAAACAAGCCAGGTCAAATAATCCAGAAATCCAAGAGCAGAGACAGGTGACAGGGAAGCAGGAGAGGCTCATTGTTAGGGAGTTGATACCATGGGGAAAACAAATAATCAGCCACTGCTGATCCCCCTGACCTGGAAGTGCTAACTCCGGCTTCATGGGAAAACTGGAACCTCCGCAAACTGCAGTGGAGGCCTCCGGCCTATTCTGCGCCAGAACCAGCAGCCATCCCGATGCTGCACACAGAACAGGCCGGGAGCCTCCGCGCAGCGCAGAGGCCCTGACCCATCCCAACACTTGTGTTTTGTGAGTACATAAGACTTTTTGATCAGTTTTTATCACTATTTATTTTTGAGAGGTAAGATGAACAGAAAGCATCAATTCTGGCATATGAAGTTTAAGATTTATGGCATCTATCATGTACAATAAATAACACACAATTTTATTTTAGGGGTTGTTACGGATGTGGCTTTACCATTTGTATGTTTTTTTAATATTTTTTCACTATCAAGGGGTAAAAAGTCTGTTTTTACTTTATTCTGCAGAACAACTTTGTTGCTGTGATCAGCATTGACCTCAGCAAATAAAGGGTCAAAAGGCAAGTATGATTGATAATGGGGCGGGTGATATCATGAACAACAGTCCATGGTACCCCCTCCTCTGAGGTTAACTTAAAGGAGTTGGCCACTTTCTGACCAATATTGAGAGACAAATGTTATGGTTTGTATAATAAAAAGATATACAATTTTCCAATATACTTTCTGTACCAATTTCTCACGGTTTTCTAGATCTCTGCTTGCTGTCATTCATTCTGTTAGTTCTAGTGGATAAAACTCTGGCCATGGTCATGTGATTTACGGTCCATGGTCATGTGATGAGCACACAGGTGTACAGCTTGTTATAGTCACAGCACAGTGATCAGACATCTGCATGGTAATCAGCTGTGCACCTGTGTGCTCATCACATGACCATGGACTGTAAATCACATGACCATGGTCAGACTTTTATCCACTAGAAGTAACAGAATGAATGACAGCAAGCTGAGATCTAGAAAACTGTAAGGAATAAATACAGAAAGTATATTGGAAAATTGTATATCTTTTTATTGTTCAAGCAATAACATTTGTTTCTCAATATTGGTCTGAAAGTGGCCAACCCTTTTAAGTGACAGGGACAGGAGAATAATTAAAATGTATTCCTCCCTGCAGACAGTAGCATGTGTTTTCCTGCTCGCTGGTTAAAGTGAAACTACAAGTATATGAATGTCCACTTTAACCAGTGATATCTCTAAATCTACGAGGGTTACAGACATGACCTTGGTTATATTTTAAAGCTAAGATTCTTGTAGCCTTAGCGGCTCTGAAGTTAGAGCCATGTAAAGCGACTGTGTCCCTGGACGCATCAGCTCGGGCTGAACTGTAATGCACATTGCTCAATCCCCCAGCAGGATTCGTCCAGAACTGTAGGGTGATTAAAGCATAATACCTACTTTTAGCATGACTTACTGTCACACAAACTGCATTAAAGCAAAATACCTAATTTTTTTGCATGATTTACTGTATCTCATCCATTGTCAATGAATTAGGAAGATATCAACTGCAGACTTAAGTTTAGATTTTCTGCAATTATATATAGATGTTTGCAAACCTGCTAATTAGCTATAACCTATGCATACTATTAAATTGCTATCTGAAAGTCTAACATATGTCATATAATGAACTACTTAAAATAGGGAGAAATATTTTTAAATACATTAAGGAGATCACTATCATTACTGGTGCTTGTAATAATTTATGTGCTTTAATCCTATTGCTTTATAAAGCAGTAAGTGAATATATGAATTTTTATTTCTCTCTTCTTATTTGAGTATATGATTTATAAATTGAGTAATCACTTTATTATTCTTTTGTTACAATTTAAGAGCGCATATTATGAACTACTGAGTATAAGGGATTATTATCTTCATGGATTAATTAATTTCTTAAGGATCAAAGTATTTTATATCTTGCCTCTATTGGATATTTCAAGGATGTTCTTTGTTCTCATGCATTCATAGTCTGTAAGCTTTTTTATTTTTCTATTTTAAATGCTCTTACAAAAGATGTAAAGTGATTTCGAGTGTTTACTTAATGTGATTTCTATAGATGTGCAATGCATACTATCCCTTGCATGAAAGGATGGTAGAAAACCTGTTAAGGATTATTCACACTTCAAGTTTTCATGGAAGTGTACTGTTTTTCATGGACTCTAGGTATTAAAATGTATAGCAATTAGGTTGAAACATGGTTTAGCCTCTCTTCACTAATATGTATAATGGATAAACAAGGGACATAGCATGTCCATGATATTAATTAGACTGAGTGCTGGCCATGAAAAACACAGACAACACACGGTCGTGAAAAATGGAAGTAGAATCCCAATCACACATTGCAGAAAAATATCCACAGCAGAAATGCTGCAATTTCTAAAACAGAAATCTCAGCATTTTCGCTAGCAGAGGAAAACTCTGCGGACTTTCTATGAAAAGTGCTGCGAGAAAAACCCTGATGCATTTCCGCTGCGGTTTTCTCGCATCACTTTTTTGTGCTGCGGCCCGCTTCTAGGGCCTTAGCCTAATGCTGTTTTTTTCTTTTGTTATTTACTTGAACATGTCTAAATTTAAATATTACCAATAATATACATTTTAGGACATTGATTGTTACTGTAGCTATTTCACATATAAAGCTTCTTATGCTCTGTCCACCTACTGCATGCCTATTGGCATTTAGCCAGGATTTCATGAAGACATAATAATACATAACAGCCATAGGGAATATCTGATAATATGTTAATGTATAATGATTTTAATAATTTAATTTCCTTAGCGTGTTCCCCTGTGCTAGGACCTGTTTTAGATATGGCACATGATTTTCCACTTAGTTTAACTATAAGTCTGTGCCTGCTTCTGCTTCTACCACATGTGACATAGCTGCTTTTTATAAGGTTTGTATCATAAAGAAGTTAGGGGACCAAATGTTGTTTTAAAACCTAGGTACATGAGTTATTTATTAACTGTATATACACACCATATATGATGCGTACACTCACTCAATGCAGTGTCATCTGATGTATTATTTAAATATTATTGCTAAAATTACTGTGAACTCTTCAGTTCAAGTGAAGCTCTAAGGGTCGATTCACACGGAGGTAAATGGTGAGGAATTTGGTGTGGAATTTCAGCGCTGAAAAAAAAAGCCTCCTATTGACTTCAATGGGTTCCTTTTTCTACTAGCACTGAAGTCAATGGGAGGCTTTTTTCAGCGCTGAAATTCCACGCCAAATTCCTCACCATTTTCCTCCATGTGAATGGACCCTAACAAACGTAGAAAATGCCACAAAATATTTCAGCACCTCTTCCTTTAATTTCTACATTTTATGTAATCCTATTTTGCATTGCAATAAAACATGAGGAATATATTAAGAAAATGTCTGCACCTGTCAGACATGCCTCTCCTCTCTCTATTTTTCACTGAACTGTGACAGGCTATAGGACAACTGGCTAGAGCAGGAGCCTCCCTACTGCGCTCTGTCTACAGAAGAACAAAAATATTGAACACAGAAATTTGTTTGAGTGAATAAAAAATCAGAATTCAACCATTTGTTTCCAGACAAGTCTTCAGTAATCTATACTGCAAATCCAGTTTTCCTGTTTCCATTTTGGCAATGCTTGACCAAGAAGGGAATACTAAGATATTTAACACTCTATAGTAAATATTAAAGGAGCTACTGTGAACAGAGCAGCAAAAAAGTGCTCAAACAAAAATAGCTCAGGGATGCTCAATAGGCGAACTGCGGTTGTGCAGGCATAGCACTTGTGCAGGCAACAGGGGCGATTGTTGATACCGGCTGCCGCTATGGTAAGATATATGGGTATAGGGACAGCATTCGGGAGATGAGTGTTTCTTCCAACCGCTGACACTCACGAGCATTATACTCTGAGGGGCAATAAAATAATGTGGTGGCAATTAATGAGGTACTATACTGTGTGGAGGCACTAGTGTCTCATACAATATAATGCTTAGTAATTCTCCTCACACATTATAGATCTTTTCACATAGCATAAAGCTCCTTATGCAGTATAATGCTACATTAATGCCCCCACACAATGTATAATGCCACATTAGTGTCTTCTCACACAGTATAATGCCACATTAGTGTCTTCTCACACAGTATAATGCCACATTAGTGTCATCACAGTATAATGGCCCGCTAGTTCCTCCCCACACAGTATAATGCCACATTAGTGTCTTCTCACACAGTATAATGCCACATTAGTGTCATCACAGTATAATGGCCCGCTAGTTCCTCCCCACACAGTATAATGCCACATTAGTGTCTTCTCATACAATATAATGCCACATTAGTGTCATCACAGTATAATGGCCCGCTAGTTCCTCCCCACACAGTATAATGCCACATTAGTGTCTTCTCACACAATATAATGCCACATTAGTGTCATCACAGTATAATGGCACGCTAGTTCCTCCCCACACAGTATAATGCTACATTGATGCCTCCCCATATAGTATAATGCCACGTCAGTGCCCCACACAGTATAAATCCATATTAATGCCCCTTCATTAGTTAGTAATATTGACCCTTCTACTCCATATCATTTCAAAGGTATTTTCATATGTCAAAATTTATAGAATATGAAAAATTCAGCTTTAGGAATTCAGAAGCAGAATTTTTCTGCTTGAGGGTGCTTTCACACGGAGGAAAATGGTGAGAAATTTGATGTGGAATTTCAGCGCTGAAAAAAAGTCTCCCATTGACTTCAATGGGTTCTTTGAAGCTAGCAGAAAAAGGAACCCATTGAAGTCAATAGGAGGCTTTTTTTCAGCGCTGAAATTCCACACCAAATTCCTGACAATTATCCTCTGTGTGAATGGACCCTTAGAAATACACTGTATAATCTGCTGCAGATTTTGCAAATTCCATATTAAATTCTGTGCTGGCCAGGTGTTATTTTTCTGTCTCCTATTTATTCAATTGGTGTTCTCAGGCGCAGTCCACCTAAAAATTGATAATGAGAATCAAAGGGAAAAAATCTGCATCTTCCCCGCATTGAAAAGAAGCAGATTTCACTATAAAATCATCCCCAAATTCCTCTGTGTGAGCATAACCTAAAGCAGAACTCTGACAACATTAGCCACCTTTCCATGCATATTGCTCACTGCTTTCTGTACTTATTTCATGGAGCTGTAACATGCCAAAATTATCTTTATAGTACATTTTAGAAATGCTTTTCTGCATTTTCCCTTTACTTAAAATTATAATCTAAGCAACTTTGCTCCAGTTTTCGCACTGTTTTTGCTCAATGTACTTCATTAGCTTCAAGTATTTACAAAAAATGTATCACAGGACAAAGAAAGCAAAAAAAAAACAAAAACTGCAACTGGGCCATTTTCCGCTGTTGCTTGATGGTAGCATTGAATAAACTTCTTGCCAACTAGGTCAGCCAAATGTCGGATTCCTCTGGCAGAAATTATTGCAAGTTTCTATTCTGTGACATTTAAAAAAAAGATAAAATGCATGTTTCCTATAAAAGACAAATTTTACAGAAAACAACATTTCTTATAGATCTAAATGATCAAATAATTTCCATAGAATACAAATTAAAACACATAAAGAGAAATAAAAATATAGCTGTGAGAAATATAAGACAAAACTTCTTGACTATTATCTGTGCTTGCAAAACCAATAGGTGTACTTGAGGTATATTGTGGATTTTGTATACCTTGTTATTTTATGCTAATAATGTGCTGGAGGTGGTGTTTGACACTCAAACAATGTCATTTTTGTAAAAAGCCTCTTACTTTGGAATTGCAGCTAAATACTTTATGTAGATTCCATAATGATTTGCGTTTTCTAGCGCTCTGATTAACTTTGATTGCTGCTATTAAGAATTGTGATTATCTACGGTATTTAGCATATATTGGCACCTGCTCCTTCACATGTAAATGGATTTGTTTCATCGATGCTGGAAATGTTATGATTAGCGTTTATTAACACAGCAATACTATGTTCAGGCATATTTCAGATATTGGACAGCATGTTAGTTTGGAGATAGAAAAGTCATTATAGGATCTAACAGTTGGTTTGTTAAATGTTTGCCATTTGTTAAAGGATCTCAGAATGTTACTTTGGCAATAATATACCAAACACATACATAACATTACAGTAGTATATTTTTAGGTAGTATTGTCTTATGGTTTACGTGACTGCATGAGCTATTTTGAAAGCGCAAGAATAATCTAATAACATTTATTAATATTCTGGTAAATATTTAATTTAGTATTTAGAGTCTGTCCATATGGATGTACTGAGTGACATTTACCAACTGGGCACTCATGTTTTTAAGGATATATTCACACTGAGTTTTTTGCAGGTGGATTTTGACGCGGAATCCACCTCAAAATCCGCCTGAAGAAACACCTCCCATTCATTTCAAATGGGAGTTACTCAGTTTTTTCTGCTAGTGATTTTTTTCAAGACTCCCTCCTGATTTGGCCCATTCATCCAGGTCTAATCAGGAGTGGGATGCCGCACGAAAAAAAACAGTGGAGGAAAGTGAAAGAGATAATTCCTCTTCACTTTCTGCCGTGTGAACTTACCCTAAAAGACTCACAAACTGCACCCTAAGAGCTGGGGTTTTAGATGCCAGCTTAATGTCTTAAGTAAACATTTGCAGCAAACTTAAATGCCTCAATGGCTTTTTAATGATTTTGTTGTACGTTATCACTCTGTAGCAAGTTATCAGATTCAGGTTAACATTTATTACATCTGTATGTGGATTTACATAGTAGTGGGTATTTCTAGAAAATTTTGGGGGTGTTTCTGAATGGGATGGGTGGGGCATAAATGCAGCCTTTTTTGTACAACGTGCCGATTTAAATTAAGAAATCAAAGATGAGGTACTCAGAGTGTCATGTATTGTAAGGCGTCTGAAAATGCTGCAGTGGACAGGGAACACTTGCAGACTGTTCCTATTTAAAGAGGACCTTTCATCAGATTGGGCACAGGCAGTTCTACATACTGCTGGAAAGCCGACAGTGCACAGTGCAGTGAATTCAGCGCACTATCAGCTTTCCCGATCTGTGCCCCGGGTAAAGCGCTATCGGTCCCGGAACCGTAGCTCTTTACAGTCAGAAGGGCGTTTCTAACAGTCAGTCAGGTACGTCCTTCTCCACAGCAGCGCCCATCGCGCTGCACAGTGTGAGCGGGGAGGAACGCCCCCCTCCCCTCCTGATAATACTCATCCATGGACGTTCCTCTAGCGTTCCTCCCCGCTCACACTGTACAGCACGATAGGCGCTGCTGTGAAGAAGGACGTTCCTGACAGAATGTCAGGAACTCCCTTCTGACTGTAAAGAGCTACGGTACCGGGACCGATAGCGCTTTACCTGGGGCACAGTGCTGGCTTTCCAGCAGTATATGAAACTGCCTGTGCCCAATCTGATGAAAGGTCCTCTTTAAGTGCATGGGATTACAGATCTTCTCCTACTACTTGAATAGTGGACAGGAAGTCCACCATAGCACCATTCAGCGCCCCAGGCGCTCAACCGGCAGAGATTACATACTGATGACCTATCTATAATATAGGTCATCAGTGTAAAACAAAACTTTAAAAAAACTTCAGTATTCATGAGAATATAATTAATATCTTATTTTTTTTCCTGTTACTCTTCTTCATTTACTAGTAATAATAATTATAATGTTCTACATAAATATTCAAACTATAGAGAAATTGAGAAATAACCTTGAGGGAGGATCCATACTTCCACAGCACCCGCAACACCTCCATTTCCTCTTTAAAGTGATGCTAAAAGGCATGTCATTCAATTAACAAACGAAAACGTGACTGTCAATTTATTCACTGTAAATTGAGTGAAGACGTATTTTACAATGTATTTCATAACTTCATAACAATACAAATGCATTGATTGTGTGAGTAATTCTAGCATATGTAATAGAATAGTTCCTGTCTTGGTAATGTGATATAAGAGCACAAGTGGAGTATTTGCATTTATGTAAATTCTTCACTACAACCTTGTGATGTTTTCATCCATGCTCTATATTTTGCCCTTAGTCATAAGCTGTAAGCAGGAATTGCTTTATTTCAGGAAGTGGTGAATAAAATCAATATTTTAAGAATAACTCATTAAAGCTTAGTGGGAATCCATCAGTGACAGCAGGGCAGATCTTCAGAAAAGCTCAGACCCTGCAATAAGCCTGCCTTCTCTATGCAACCGTGTTTGCTGCTGCTACCCTTGCCTAATGTCTCTCTTCCTTTTCCCCTGTACATACAGTAATAAGCTGTCATGGGCAGGGTGTTCTATACTGTTCTGTTACATAGTAAAGTCTCGTTTGTTGTTCATATTGTTTATTCATTGTATGTGTTTTAACTCTACTATATTTCATGTGTACTGTAGCCTGAAACTTAAATAGGATATTTTATGTCGTCATCAATGTGCAGTATTATATACCGCTAGAAAACCAACAGCGCCCTGAATTCCCAGTATGTGTCCTGGTGTTGGAGATATTGGTGCTGTTAGTTTCTGAACTGATATCTCCCAATTGTCAGAAGGGAGGGCCTTGCAGTCTAGGGTCATCGCTGGGCAGTAAGGAATGCCCCCTCTAACAGTACAAGACTATGTTAGAGTGCAATTAGAGGAGACGTTTCTTACAGCCCAGCAATGACTCTAGGCTGTAAGGCCCGCCCTTCTGACAGTGGGGAGATATTGGTGCCTGAAGAGTGCACTGAATTTAGCACATTTTCGGCTTTCTGATGCTATATAATACCCCACATTGATGAGGACGTGAAAGGTCCTCTATAACTGCCCTATAAATGAAATAACATAAATAATAATAACGACTCCTTCGGCATCATTCCCATTCCAAGTGGCAAGAATTTTGTTCACAGGCTAATGGAAATGTTTTATGTGATTGGAAGAGAAATGACAAAATAATCATCATTCACTTTTTTAAATGATGACAGACGAGTATGTACCCTTCTAGGAAGATAGGAACAATATAATTTAGTACTTGATATATTATTATCAATAATTGAGGCAAATACAATATTCCGTTCTATGTTAGACTTGTCTAAGCTTTTCTAAAAGTGACATTTGGCCCAGCGTTGCTATGTGCACAACATTTGATGGACAATATAATAAAAAGTATAATACTGAAAAAATAGTGTGCTCTAGAGTGGGGAAGGGAAATGGGGTGTTAGAAAAATTGTTGTGCACCACTCTATCCCATCTGCATCACATACTATACTTTTCAACATGACACACACTCCGCTGAAGAATAGGGCAGTAGCTGAAATTCACATTTAAAAATTGGCAATGAAAGCACAATGTGTATTTAAATTACATGTGCTGTCCTTTTTTAATGTCACTAAGGCACTTTCTTTGATTCCCAGTCCCCAGTTGCCACCAGCTTCTCAGGGTACCTTGTGCACACTGTGCTTTCATAGTCTCAGACATTCATCCCCTCTTAACCAGTCTGTCCTAGAGCATGAGGGTGTATTTCAAAGGACTCTATGCACACTGTACACAGGGTCGTCTGAGAAGCTGGTGGCCATTTTACAGCAATGAAAAGGGGACTGAGAATCAGAGGAATTACAACTAAACTATGATTTATGGATTTATTGTAAAACCTTTACAGAGAATCAGATGGAAGCTTTAATGAAAGCATAAAGCTAAGGCCCCATAGTGCCACAATGCAACATTTTAGGCTGCTGCGGAAATACAGCGCAGCAGAAACCATTGCATTCTACAGTACCAGATTCTGGTTAATCTCATCCACACATTGCAGAAAAAAAGGAAGTGGAAAAATGTTTTCATTTTAGCTGCAGAATCACAGCTTTTTCCCCTATACATTTAAAAGGGGAAGAAAAAACTTGAGAAACAACAAAAAGACTGAAAAACGCTGCAAAACAAATGCAATGCCTTTTTACTTAATTTTTTTTCCCCACAATTGTTTTTAGCTACATTTTGCTGTGTGGGGCATTAGCCTAAATAGGCATTTTTCATCTAAAACCCTAAGGGCTTGTTTACATAGGGCAAGAAGGGGCGGATTTTGCGCTGAATCCTCCTCAAAATCGGCCCCCTCACAATAGAGGTCTGTGCAGACCGTTAGCGTTCTTTTTTCCACTAGTGGTTTGTCCCGGTAGCAGAAAAAAGAAATGAGCTGCCCTATCTTCAGACAAATTCCGCGGCTGATTCAGCTGTGGCGTCCGCCTCTCGACAGCACCCTCCGGACTAGGCCCATTCATTTGGGCATACTCCGGAGCAAGAAGCTGCGACTGTCAGAAGCCGCGAAAGTTGCGGCAGGCGCATTTTGGTCCTATCCTATTCTGATGCGGCTTCCAGCGTCAAAATCAGGACCAAAATACTTGGTCCTGTGCCCCGTGTGAACGGGGCCTTAAATGTATCATGGAGCTATATTTCAGAAAACTGTTATTACATTTTTAAATCTTTAGCGTTTTGTAAATTTACCGACGTGTTATTGTGTTAGTTTGAGATGAAGCACAGATGAATAAAAAACTGATTAATGAATGAAATTGTTATGTGGTGCACATGGATTCCTTTCAGCTATCAAGCATCCCACAATAGAATTCCCTTTTCATTCTAATCTATTTATAAGTCATTCCTGGTAGCATCCATCTCATATTTACCTGCTAACACCTGATAATTATACATAGCTTGCTGCAAGCCTCACAATTAATCACATTCTGCCAAGCATGGGACCGTTAATCATCTAGCAGATTAAGTCAGTCAACACTATTGAGATCATTGACTCTTGTTACAAAAAAATGCTTGTTTTTTCCTGGTAAGGAATAAGTAATATGTCCTTCACCATCTCAAGTAGCTTAATAACAAATGCCATCGTGACTTTCAAACTTCAAAATTGGAATAAATGGACATGTATATTAAATATATGCAGCTTCAGGAAATGAGTGTTTTCTTGATGATTAATATCCCCCCTCCCCCACCCGGCAGGCCGTGTGATAATTAATTTAGTCTAGTTCACCGATCAGTTGTATGACTGATCTGTGTACTTCTTAGGGTAAAGACAAATGATGCAGGCTACCATGGTTAGGTAGGGCCTCAAATGTGGCAAATCATGTGTGCTCACCCTGAAAGATTTTATACTTTTCACACTATTTCACTATTTTCTGTTAAACCCTTTTTAGACTAAGGCCCCACATAGCGGGCAGCAGCCAAAAGCACTGTGGGAAAAAATTTGGCGGAAACACATTGCATTTTTTCTACAGTATGTGAATGGGATTTGTTACAATCCCACCCACTTTGCAGGGATGCCATGTGGGGCTTCATCCTTAGGGTATGTTCACATGGCGGAAAATGGATTTCGCGTGTGAACATACCGCACGGCTAGCTGAGACGGAATGTCGATGCAGTGCATCGCCATCCCGTCATGGCATTCCACTTCGGATTAGGCCTGAATGAATGTGGCTAATCGGGAGGGAGTCTCATGCTGCAGCTGATTCAAGCTCAGAATCCACGGCAAGATAGGGCGTCTCGCGTCTTTTTTCCACTGCTAGATAGCAGAAAAAAGAGGCAAGCGTCAAAATCCGCTGCCAAAAACTCTGTGTGAAATAGCCCTTACAATGTTTTTTCACAAACTGTTTTGAAGCAATTTTTAAAGCCAATGCCAGACGTAAACCATCTAGTTAGGGGAAATATATAGGAAAATTTCTACTTTTTAAAATCCTTAAAGGGTTGCCCATTTTCAGGTAAATATTAAGAGACACATGCTACTGTTTGTGCAATGAAAAGTTCTGCAATTTTGCAATATACTTTCTGAATCAATTCTTTATGCGTTTTCTAGATATAGTTGATGTTATTAATTTTTTACTTTCATTGGATAAAAATCATTCCTTAGTCATGTGATATACAGTCCATGGTCATGTGATGGACCCATTGGTGCACAAGTTGTTACCAGGCAGATATTTAATTACAGCGCAGTGACAAGCTGTGTGTCCATCACATGACATGGCATCATGGATTGCCCATTGCATGACCATGGACTGTGATAATATATCACACCATAAAACACAATGAAAAGTCATTGCAAAAACATTTTTGTGGTCTTTTGTGATATCACTGCCGTTCAGCTTAACTCTGCTAAATCTATAGAGAGAGAGAGAGAGAGATTTTTTTCATATAGTTAGATCGATAGATATTTTAGTACAATATATGTAACTAAATTGCATTGCACATCTTGTACTGATCCAGAGCTACAGTTTACTTGCAGGGATCAGCAAGCTCCACCGGTCTATCATTCCAGCTGCTATGAAACTTTAACTTCTAGTGACTTCTGTGGGAGTTTCGAGAGCAACCAAGCAAGTGGAAAGTGTAGTTTAACATTAGCTATGATTCTGCCAAGTTGGAATACTGGATATCAGGATAAATTAGTAAAAAGATCTATCATGGATCCTATAAAAAATGGTTCCTATGTTGGCAGTGGGAACAGAACCTTAAGTCGAACTGCTTGAGCTTTTGAATTTGACAGAAGAAATGAGGATGATTTCCATTTGCCTGTTATCTTGGCAAACCAAGGAATGGTTAACTGAATCAGGGTTCTATACTGTAAATGTAATCTCTGGAGGGCATTTAGGAAAAAAAGGGAATCTTACTAACAGCAATCCAGTTTTTATAGGGCATTCACTTTGGACTTTGAGACTTGCAAAAATATGTTAACATATCATCAAAAAAAAAAAAAAAAGCAAAAATAACCCTTCCCATCCTATCCAAATGAGATATGAAGCAAAACTGCCTCCAACTATCGCTAAATTACATTTTGTGCATATTAAAATGTATGGACATGATATCATTGTTAAAGCGTAATAAGTGTCGAGATTATGCCGAGAATATATAAGTTTGCTAATAGATTTTTTTGTCCAATTTGTTATAGGACAGCAGTTATCCGACAGTGTTCTTTGAGACAAGTCACGCTTTCACTTAGTGGCATTACAGAAGAAATCCATTTTTACCTATCTTTTTCTCCATTCGTAACAGGGCATTCATTAACTTGCATAATGCATCTTCAAAGCCTATTTGATGTTAAAGTAGCCCAACAAGAAAAAAAAAATAATAATAGTATCTGAACGGCTTCAAAGTGCAGTCATTCCCAGTACCTATAACATAATGCAGCAGAATAAAGCAGAATGCTGATTACATGACATTTATATCTAAGGCCCAGAATTTCTGCTGCCTACTGCAAGTTACTTTTTATTTCATTTTCTGTTTAAAGGCACGTGATCAGATGTACAATAATCTTCTTGCATTATTGATTTGTTTTAGTATCTGCAATTCTGACTTTTCTCCCATAGAGTATTGATTTTCACTGCTTATTCCCAGGGGCCAGCCTCTCAAGGATACTATTAAAGACCTCTTAAAGCAAAGATTTCATGTGTTTCAAAGTAAATGCATGTAGTGCTCCTTGTAAGAAAGTGTTCTAAGTGCTCTAATGACGCAGGATGTATTTTCAGTGTCAATGATCTTTGACAAACATTTTTGGTGAATGATGACTCTTGTAAGGGGAATGAAGTGTGTGGCGATGGTACAGCTTATAAAGAAGTCAGAAGTAATTTATGTACTATAAATCTCAGCAGAATGGCTCTTCTTCTAATATGACATATCATCCCACTATTTCATGCTGTCTGAGTTAACTGTTGCGTTGTAAAAGAGATTACTGAAGTACCCAAAAAAATAAACTCTTCAGATATCATTTTTGGAATTAACAAGAAAGGAAACCGCAGAAAAGAAAGTTGAATTATTGGACAGATTAGAAGAGTAAAGGCTTTAGAGCTGATACCTAGTATAAAGCTTTAATGTATATGTGGGGGTATATCATAAGAAAAATCACCGACAGATTAAATCTAGTTTCTATGTTAAATATATATATATATATATATATATATATATATATATATATATTTTAAAATTGTGGTTTTTTTTCTTAATTTAATTCGCCAAGTCATGATCTACATAAAAAAAAAAATACTTAAGGCACCTTCTCCCAAGTATATGCAACTGCTACCACCATGTCGTAGAGCACATTACATTGGTAAATAACATACTTTTTCCATGGATGTCACTTTTGTAGAATTGAAAAAAGCAACTTTTAGGTCTTAAGTAAATAAGTCAGTTGGTGCACTGTGGGCAGATCTTCAGCTCTGGGTGCACTGCTTCTGCTGCTTAGGTAGGATGGGCAATGTCATGTGGGAGGATCAACTCGCAATGTGCAAACTGTGATTCTATGCCTGTTTCATGAAGTATAGAGAAAGATTGTGTAGTACAGTGTTAACCAAGAAAAATCATGCAAGATGTTCTAAGATGACGTCTTGAGGAAAATTGCTGATGACCTTCAACCAATATTTCACAGGGACAATGAATAAAATAAAGTACTCCTCACTTATAGACAACTACCAAACTTAAGGAATCTCCTGGTTAGAAATGCCCTTATGTCACCATAAGAAACTGGAACATCTCCATGCAACAGAAAAAACTGCAAGATGCACCCCACATCTTGTGATCATTCATGGTCCACATACCAAACACACAGCAGGGCTATAACATTTCTGAAACATTTTCATGTACATCCTCCAATGTGGTATACATGATGTTGTGTACAAGGTGCCCCAATGAGGGAACTTACATAGGATGAATTTACAATAAAGTTTCAGCTGGACACTTCCTTGGGAAAACACTTCTCTGGACCAGACTACAGCTTATCAGAAGTAGAAGTCCTGATCCTAAAATGTCTCTTTAAGAATGATAGAAGAATTTGGGAATTCAAGTTGATGATGAAATTCAGATCATTGACAAAAGGACTCATTCTTACACTTGGATTTATGAGCCCTTGCATGGACACAATTTATCCCTTCCATCAGAATGACTCTGGATGACCCCAAATCCTTACCTTCATAACCTCAGTTTTATTACCCTACCTCATCTCACTAACATATCATCTCATGAACTAATTGCCTTTGTGTATCATCTTACCAGTGTTGTGCTGTGCTCTCAGTAATTCATTAGGTAATGCCTGGAGAAGCCTCTGTTTTTTTTTTTTGTTTTTATGTAATTCTCACAACGTACATTTTTCCCTATCAGTATGTCTTTGGAGTATGGGAGGAAATCCATGCAAAGACGGGAGAACATACAAACTCCATGCAGATGTTCTTCCTGGCAGGATTCAAACCCAGGACTCCAGCGCTGCAAGGCTATGGTGCTAATCACTGAGCCACCGTGTTGCCCCCAAGGAGCCTCTGCTCTTTGCAAACTTGCAAATGAATTTTTTTCTGGCTAGCCAATGAAGATTTCATACATACAACCATAAAAGTATGAAATATTGTATGCCTTTTTCAGGAAGTAGTGTGTTTAGGAAGGTTTCTGTCTAATGAATGTTCCACCACTCTGGCTGTTCTTTGTTTCATGTCCAAGTGTGTCATTACATGCTGACCAACTAGTATGCCATAGATTATAATCATTTATAGATTCATCAGTCATAAATCTAGGGATAGACCACTTGTTCTAGAATCGTGTCATGATATACCGAGGTACTTAATTCTCTTGGGAGACAATTAAATGGTTACTAAATATCAAAGATCACTAAGGTAATGAAACTGTGCAAAGTCATTGCACATGGAAAGTCATTTTCAAATATTTATTACGACAAATGCTCTAATGTCAGATGCTTTACTCCTAACCCAGTTTTATTTGAGTGCCCTAGAAGACCACTGTAGTACACTCACCGGCCACTTTATTAGGTACACCATGCTAGTAACGGGTTGGACCCCCTTTTGCCTTCAGAACTGCCACAATTCTTCGTGGCATAGATTCAACAAGGTGCTGGAAGTATTCCTCAGAGATTTTGGTCCATATTGACATGATGGCATCACACAGTTGCCGCAGATTTGTCGGCTGCACATCCATGATGCGAATCTCCCGTTCCACCACATCCCAAAGATGCTCTATTGGATTGAGATCTGGTGACTGTGGAGGCCATTGGAGTACAGTGAACTCATTGTCATGTTCAAGAAACCAGTCTGAGATGATTCCAGCTTTATGACATGGCGCATTATCCTGCTGAAAGTAGCCATCAGATGTTGGGTACATTGTGGTCATAGAGGGATGGACATGGTCAGCAACAATACTCAGGTAGGCTTTGGCGTTGCAACGATGCTCAATTGGTACCAAGGGGCCCAAAGAGTGCCAAGAAAATATTCCCCACACCATGACACCACCACCACCAGCCTGAACCGTTGATACAAGGCAGGATGGATCCATGCTTTCATGTTGTTGACGCCAAATTCTGACCCTACCATCCGAATGTCGCAGCAGAAATCGAGACTCATCAGACCAGGCAACGTTTTTCCAATCTTCAATTGTCCAATTTCGATGAGCTTGTGCAAATTGTAGCCTCATTTTCCTGTTCTTAGCTGAAAGGAGTGGCACCCGGTGTGGTCTTCTGCTGCTGTAGCCCATCTGCCTCAAAGTTCGACGTACTGTGCGTTCAGAGATGCTCTTCTGTCTACCTTGGTTGTAACGGGTGGCTATTTGAGTCACTGCTGCCTTTCTATCAGCTCGAACCAGTCTGGCCATTCTCCTCTGACCTCTGGCATCAACAACGCATTTCCGCCCACAGAACTGCCGCTCACTGGATGTTTTTTCTTTTTCGGACCATTCTCTGTAAACCCTAGAGATGGTTGTGCGTGAAAATCCCAGTAGATCAGCAGTTTCTGAAATACTCAGACCAGCCCTTCTGGCACCAACAACCATGCCACGTTCAAAGGCACTCAAATCACCTTTCTTCCCCATACTGATGCTCGGTTTGAACTGCAGGAGATTGTCTTGACCATGTCTACATGCCTAAATGCACTGAGTTGCCGCCATGTGATTGGCTGATTAGAAATTAAGTGTTAACGAGCAGTTGGACAGGTGTACCTAATAAAGTGGCCGGTGAGTGTATGTTAGGGTAAAATAGTCTCCTTAAAAAAAAAGTTAAAACATTTAAAGGACATGCAATGTCAGATATAGATGTTCAGCTTTTAAAGGGTTTTCCACACTTAATAACTAATAACCTATCGTTATCAATTGAAGATAGGCAGGGGTCTGACACTCAGGACCCCTGCTGATCAGTCGTTTGAAAAGATCACAGCATTGAGGTCTATTTCTTTTCTTTCAGAAAACTAAGCACAGTGCTGTACATATTATTGCGCTGTCCTTGGTATTGCAGCAGGGACACATCATGCACATGTGCCGAAACACAACTATTTCATTTACTTTTTTGTATTCTGTAATAATATATTACACTGCAGCAAGTTACCAGTGTCATAGTAAAGTCTGGTGCATCTGTAGCTCGAATTTTGTTAAGGGCTCCAATTTCTTATGGAACCAATTCAATACAATATTATGATAACGTTAGTAAACCCCTTGAAAAGCTAACAATGTGTAGGTATGTATATACACACATAAAAAAACAATATTATCTTGAAAAGCTAACCATCTTATCAAACATATCTTGACATGTCCAGCCAAGAAATAAGGAAGGGAACAGCATGTATCTAAAATTTGTTTAATTTGTCTCCATATAGCCCTGTACAGTTTTATGAGAAGATTACTGAAATATTGGTTGTACTACCAAAAATAGCATTATACAGATGCCAATAATTACACCTGTATACACATCAAAGTGTATTGAATCAGCAAGGATGTCAGTTTATAGTAATAACATAGAACATAACTTTTAATAAATCAAGGTTAAAAATGTCATGTTCAAAACTCAATCCCATAACAGGAGGTGTGGTTACATTTATATTGAAATTTGAACATGCCATTTTTAACCTTGATTTATTAAAAGTTGTGTTTTATGTTATTACGATAAGCTGACATCTTATAGTAATAACAAACCCCCTTTTCCTGTGTATGTGCTTGTGCAGTATAATGGATAATAGAACAGTGAAGTACATACAGATGTACCAGCTCCCACATGAAGCTCCCAATTTCACTAGCCAATTTCTTTTTCACACCTTTAATGTAGCATGGCCTTTTCCCATCCAAAGTGAATGTTGGCTATGCTATGCAGATTGCTTAACCACGATATGAATGCTTGTTAGCTCTATACAGGTATTCTTTTGGCAGCTGGAAGTGGTTTTCACCAGTGATTATGCAAAGTTACGGCCATTTATAATATTCAGGAACGCCTTCTGTAGCATCACATGTTCAAAATTACAGATATGATTTTCCAATTGCTTTTTCAGTTTGTAAAATATCTGGGAATTAGTTTCATAAAACTTATCCTTTAGGTGACTTTGAAAACCACAAGCCTTTGCTCACCCTTCACTGTTTTGTGAATGCTGTTTGAACCCACATCAATGACACATGTAACAAGATTTTTGGATGTTAAATTGGCTGTTGGGGGAACTTGTGAGAATTTTCTGTTTTCCAGTACCTATTGGTATTGCATTTTTTTGAGGCAAAGTCAACAGTGAATTTAACAGTGCTTTCTTCATATTTCCCATTCCTTTTCAAGCCACTACAGAGTTTGGTTATAAAAAAAAGCATCATAATCTGCAACAACAAAAAAATGCTGCATTTTCACAACATGGGGCCGAAGTCTAACACTTACATAACTGACACTTGTTAAGGCTTCAGGTGAAGAAATCTATGAACATGTGTTGACCTGCTGAGATCATTTTCATGTCAATTTATTTGGCATAGACCAAGGATCCTGTTCTACAACACTTGTGGACCAAACCACGTTTACCATGGACTTGGAAATGGACAGAAATTGATCATCAAAACATTCCTGTGTTGTTTTTTTTTAATGAGCCTCAACCATCACAATTCTATATTGTATCCAATATGGCATATTGGACACATTCACACACCGCATGACTGTCTTCCACAAAGATGGAATTTTATTTATTTATTTACCTTCTTTGGTGATTGGTTTTGACATAGGCCATTTAAGGCTGAGGGCCCACGGGACGGAACTGCCGTGGGAAAAATCACAGCATTTTACAATAAGGACAAAGTGGATGTGATTCTCATGCCCACTTGGCGGTAAGAACCATGGTGTAGACACGCCACAATTTCCAAAACCGGCTTAGTTTTGGAAATCGTAGCATGTCAGTTATACGTACGGGAACACCGGCCGTTTCCCCATAGGTTTAATTGTAACAGAAAGTCTGCGGAGGAAAACTCTGCAAACCTTCTGTCTGATGTGTTGCTGACACGTTTTTTCCTGCAGCGCTTTTTTGCTGAAGGACGTCCCGTGGGGCCTTAGCCTTACAGTAGTAAAACAGTTTTAATGAATGAGGCCTTAGTTTTTACCCCTCCCTAAAGTAGATAGTATACATTTTCTTAGCCAAATGTTAAGAGTTTTAAAGTCTGTTTAAACCTGTTGAAATGGACCCATTTGAATGAATGTATTAAATGAATAGTATTCTCACATACTTGTTTATTTGTCTGAAACTAATCTTAGTATTGATATAAAGTTGATTTATTTTTATGTACAAATTTACACCAGTAAACAGTCCATATAGAAGTCTCAGATTTCTGTCACTGACAAGATGTTCTATGACTGTTCACACTTTCTCAAGTGTGCCATCAAGAATGTGTCAAACTCGAAACACCTTGTACATTCACAAAGCTGAGAAGGAAAGGTATATGGGATATTGGCGTGATTTTTAAAAATAGCTACCAAATCTAATAGCGAGAAAAGTAAAGGGGAAATTAAGCTCAAGAAGTGACAGGATGCAAAAAAAAAGAAGCTGTCATTGGGTGGGATTTGGCTTTTTTCCTGACTAAAAGAGAGTGTATTGCATGTCTGAAGTGTTAAATGAAAGGTGTACATAATATAGCAGAAGACTATGCAGGTGAAGAGAAGATTGCAGCTAGTGAAAAGAAGTACCAGGCCTCCTTGCCAGATCCTGGCCACATGAATTTTATTCCCGAAAAATTATATCATATATCAATCTCCTCAGCTCTTTCTACCCCACAACTACATGTTCAACATGACTGGTTGTCTTTTATGGTACTGCCACAAAGGCAAACCTATGTGTGATTTCTATATATTTCTAACTGTGGACTAAAGCAGTTGTGTGGTTGTTTTACAACTTTTGTCATCTGTATCTGTTGCAGGGAATTACATCACTTGTCAAATCTTGTCATGTGCTTAAAGGGGTTTTATCCTTGGCTCTAGTGATTTTTAACTATGCATATATTTGCATAGTCTTTAGAAAGGCTATTATAGACATATCTTTTATTTAGTAATCTTCCCAGCCATTTTTGAAATAGCCTGCTTTTATAGATATACTTGTTATCCAACACGGAGCATCGGAAACTCTGTGATGTTCCCTGAGCACTGGTTGTGGCATATGTGTAAAGAAGGGGGAGGTGAGAGCAAGGAAGGCTGATGAGTCAACCAGTGCTAAGGGAACATCACAGAGACTTCCGGGTGCACCATGGTGGCTAATTAGCATATTGATAAAAGTGGGCTAATTCAGAAACAGCTGTGAGGATTACTGGATAAAAAGTGTGTCTGGAATAGCCTTTCTAAAGGGTTATGCAAATATTTGCTTAGTTAAAAATCACTAGAGCCAATGATAGATTCCCTTTAAAGCAATATACATGAAAGATGTCCCTGCTTATTCTCATATAAAATGTCTAATAATTTATACTGATGTTACTGCATGTTTTTCTTTATTTGTAGATTAAATCACCCCATTTTCCAGGTTGTCTGTATGTGTGAAACTTGCAATTGTCTGAAATGAAATACTGCATTTGGTTTATGTAGATGCATTAGTCATGATGTATAAGATGCTCAGCACTTACATGACAATTAGGGAGTGTTTTGTATATTGAGAATCCTTGCAAGTCGCACAGGTTCATATCTAAAGGCAATGTAAGGTGAGGGAGTTAGTTGTTTTTTTTTTATAACAAAAACTTTTCATAGCTTAGTCGCATAAAAAGCTTGTAATGACCCTTCAAGAGCCTTGACTCTGCCTCTGGCTAAAGAATAAAGAGCAGTAAGAATAAAACAGTGGGAGATCTACTATGGTTACTGTGATGCAATATCACTTTAACAAAATTGATAGAGAAATAATATAAAGATTTATCCGTATATAAAAAAGTTTATTTACTTACCTGGTCTTTCATTTGGTGTCTTGGTTAAAGGGTTTAGTATTTTCATATTAAGTGAACACTAAACCCTGAAAACCAAGAAAAAAAACTTACCTTCAGTTATGTTTGTAGGAATAACTGCTAAACTTCAACTCTTGGCAGTTTAGCAGAAATGAGTGAGACACGGAGTACACAGATACTGGTTCCTGCCACTGACACTGGTTCCTGTCGTTATGTAGTAACATTACTGACTGGAGAACGATCAAGCACTAGCATGAAATCACAGCAAGTTCTGGGGACGGGCTTAACTCTCATTCAGTCTAATGATGTGATGAAGAGGGTAACAGAGGGAGTGCAGCTCCAGAGCATGGATTACACCAGGAAGAGGGGTGGATAACATTTGTGTTATTTTCATCTACTTTGTGCAAAGCACCAAGCTTTCTCAGATTCATGAAAGGCAAAACTAGCTTGCTGTGTCATAAGTTAGGTAGATAGGTAGATTTTGCTTCATCAGTGGTCTGTATTACGGCACAGACTGTTATGTTACCCAGCTTTCTTGTGGGACACATAAAAGATAAATCTGTCAAATTAAGGAACAATTATGCAGCAAGGAGGAGGGTTACATAAATGTAGTATTCAGTGTTCCCTGTCACAGGTCCACATGCCATGCTACTCATCTTTCCCAGAACCCTGAAAGGCAAATTGGGCAAACTATAGCATGATTTTGGAGCAAGGGTGATTTATTTAGGTATCTTTAGTATTCAGCTGTCCCTATTACTGCATTAATTGGTATATTACCCAATATATTCATTTTTAGAGATGAGCGAACACTAAAATGTTCGAGGTTCGAAATTCGATTCGAACAGCCGCTCACTGTTCGAGTGTTCGAATGGGTTTCGAACCCCATTATAGTCTATGGGGAACATAAACTCGTTAAGGGGGAAACCCAAATTCGTGTCTGGAGGGTCACCAAGTCCACTATGACACCCCAGGAAATGATACCAACACCCTGGAATGACACTGGGACAGCAGGGGAAGCATGTCTGGGGGCATAAAAGTCACTTTATTTCATGGAAATCCCTGTCAGTTTGCGATTTTCGCAAGCTAACTTTTCCCCATAGAAATGCATTGGCCAGTGCTGATTGGCCAGAGTACGGAACTCGACCAATCAGCGCTGGCTCTGCTGGAGGAGGCGGAGTCTAAGATAGCTCCACACCAGTCTCCATTCAGGTCCGACCTTAGACTCCGCCTCCTCCGGCAGAGCCAGCGCTGATTGGCCGAAGGCTGGCCAATGCATTCCTATGCGAATGCAGACTTAGCAGTGCTGAGTCAGTTTTGCTCAACTACACATCTGATGCACACTCGGCACTGCTACATCAGATGTAGCAATCTGATGTAGCAGAGCCGAGGGTGCACTAGAACCCCTGTGCAAACTCAGTTCACGCTAATAGAATGCATTGGCCAGCGCTGATTGGCCAATGCATTCTATTAGCCCGATGAAGTAGAGCTGAATGTGTGTGCTAAGCACACACATTCAACACTGCTTCATCAAGCCAATACAATGCATTAGCCAGTGCTGATTGGCCAGAGTACGGAATTCGGCCAATCAGCGCTGGCCAATGCATTCTATTAGCCCGATGAAGTAGAGCTGAATGTGTGTGCTAAGCACACACATTCAGCACTGCTTCATCAAGCCAATACAATGCATTAGCCAGTGCTGATTGGCCAGAGTACGGAATTCGGCCAATCAGCGCTGGCTCTGCTGGAGGAGGCGGAGTCTAAGGTCGCTCCACACCAGTCTCCATTCAGGTCCGACCTTAGACTCCGCCTCCTCCGGCAGAGCCAGCGCTGATTGGCCGAAGGCTGGCCAATGCATTCCTATGCGAATGCAGACTTAGCAGTGCTGAGTCAGTTTTGCTCAACTACACATCTGATGCACACTCGGCACTGCTACATCAGATGTAGCAATCTGATGTAGCAGAGCCGAGGGTGCACTAGAACCCCTGTGCAAACTCAGTTCACGCTAATAGAATGCATTGGCCAGCGCTGATTGGCCAATGCATTCTATTAGCCCGATGAAGTAGAGCTGAATGTGTGTGCTAAGCACACACATTCAGCACTGCTTCATCAAGCCAATACAATGCATTAGCCAGTGCTGATTGGCCAGAGTACGGAATTCGGCCAATCAGCGCTGGCCAATGCATTCTATTAGCCCGATGAAGTAGAGCTGAATGTGTGTGCTAAGCACACACATTCAGCACTGCTTCATCAAGCCAATACAATGCATTAGCCAGTGCTGATTGGCCAGAGTACGGAATTCGGCCAATCAGCGCTGGCTCTGCTGGAGGAGGCGGAGTCTAAGATAGCTCCACACCAGTCTCCATTCAGGTCCGACCTTAGACTCCGCCTCCTCCGGCAGAGCCAGCGCTGATTGGCCGAAGGCTGGCCAATGCATTCCTATGCGAATGCAGACTTAGCAGTGCTGAGTCAGTTTTGCTCAACTACACATCTGATGCACACTCGGCACTGCTACATCAGATGTAGCAATCTGATGTAGCAGAGCCGAGGGTGCACTAGAACCCCTGTGCAAACTCAGTTCACGCTAATAGAATGCATTGGCCAGCGCTGATTGGCCAATGCATTCTATTAGCCCGATGAAGTAGAGCTGAATGTGTGTGCTAAGCACACACATTCAGCACTGCTTCATCAAGCCAATACAATGCATTAGCCAGTGCTGATTGGCCAGAGTACGGAATTCGGCCAATCAGCGCTGGCTCTGCTGGAGGAGGCGGAGTCTAAGGTCGGACCTGAATGGAGACTGGTGTGGAGCGATCTTAGACTCCGCCTCCTCCAGCAGAGCCAGCGCTGATTGGCCGAATTCCGTACTCTGGCCAATCAGCACTGGCTAATGCATTGTATTGGCGTGATGAAGCAGTGCTGAATGTGTGTGCTTAGCACACACATTCAGCTCTACTTCATCGGGCTAATAGAATGCATTGGCCAGCGCTGATTGGCCGAATTCCGTACTCTGGCCAATCAGTGCTGGCCAATGCATTCTATTAGCTTGATGAAGCAGAGTGTGCACAAGGGTTCAAGCGCACCCTCGGCTCTGATGTAGCAGAGCCGAGGCTGCACAAGGGTTCAAGCGCACCCTCGGCTCTGATGTAGGAGAGCCGAGGGTGCACTTGAACCCTTGTGCAGCCTCGGCTCTGCTACATCAGAGCCGAGGGTGCGCTTGAACCCTTGTGCACACTCTGCTTCATCAAGCTAATAGAATGCATTGGCCAGCGCTGATTGGCCAATGTATTCTATTAGCCTGATGAAGTAGAGCTGAATGTGTGTGCTAAGCACACACATTCAGCTCTACTTCATCGGGCTAATAGAATGCATTGGCCAGCGCTGATTGGCCAGAGTACGGAACTCGACCAATCAGCGCTGGCTCTGCTGGAGGAGGCGGAGTCTAAGATCGCTCCACACCAGTCTCCATTCAGGTCCGACCTTAGACTCCGCCTCCTCCAGCAGAGCCAGCGCTGATTGGCCGAATTCCGTACTCTGGCCAATCAGCACTGGCTAATGCATTGTATTGGCTTGATGAAGCAGTGCTGAATGTGTGTGCTTAGCACACACATTCAGCTCTACTTCATCGGGCTAATAGAATGCATTGGCCAATCAGCGCTGGCCAATGCATTCTATTAGTGTGAACTGAGTTTGCACAGGGGTTCTAGTGCACCCTCGGCTCTGCTACATCAGATTGCTACATCTGATGTAGCAGTGCCGAGTGTGCATCAGATGTGTAGTTGAGCAAAACTGACTCAGCACTGCTAAGTCTCTGCATTCGCATAGGAATGCATTGGCCAGCCTTCGGCCAATCAGCGCTGGCTCTGCCGGAGGAGGCGGAGTCTAAGGTCGGACCTGAATGGAGACTGGTGTGGAGCGATCTTAGACTCCGCCTCCTCCAGCAGAGCCAGCGCTGATTGGTCGAGTTCCGTACTCTGGCCAATCAGCGCTGGCCAATGCATTCTATTAGCCCGATGAAGTAGAGCTGAATGTGTGTGCTTAGCACACACATTCAGCTCTACTTCATCAGGCTAATAGAATACATTGGCCAATCAGCGCTGGCCAATGCATTCTATTAGCTTGATGAAGCAGAGTGTGCACAAGGGTTCAAGCGCACCCTCGGCTCTGATGTAGCAGAGCTGAGGGTGCACAAGGGTTCAAGTGCACCCTCGGCTCTCCTACATCAGAGCCGAGGGTGCGCTTGAACCCTTGTGCAGCCTCGGCTCTGCTACATCAGAGCCGAGGGTGCGCTTGAACCCTTGTGCACACTCTGCTTCATCAAGCTAATAGAATGCATTGGCCAGCGCTGATTGGCCAGAGTACGGAATTCGGCCAATCAGCGCTGGCCAATGCATCCCTATGGGAAAAAGTTTATCTCACAAAAATCACAATTACACACCCGATAGAGCCCCAAAAAGTTATTTTTAATAACATTCCCCCCTAAATAAAGGTTATCCCTAGCTATCCCTGCCTGTACAGCTATCCCTGTCTCATAGTCACAAAGTTCACATTCTCATATGACCCGGATTTGAAATCCACTATTCGTCTAAAATGGAGGTCACCTGATTTCGGCAGCCAATGACTTTTTCCAATTTTTTTCAATGCCCCCAGTGTCGTAGTTCCTGTCCCACCTCCCCTGCGCTGTTATTGGTGCAAAAAAGGCGCCAGGGAAGGTGGGAGGGGAATCGAATTTTGGCGCACTTTACCACGTGGTGTTCGATTCGATTCGAACATGGCGAACACCCTGATATCCGATCGAACATGTGTTCGATAGAACACTGTTCGCTCATCTCTATTCATTTTATATTACATAATTTATTAGTCAGTCATCCCTATTACCATTACCAGCTTTCTTTGGATCCTGAAAAGTAAATATGGCATTGAATGTCATACTATGTAGTACAAATACATATTGTATCGGGGTAATAGTGAGATCTAGTATTCAGAATACCTAACCATTGGTTGTTTATCAGCTTTTTAAAGCTCTTGAAAGAGCAACATCTATAATATTGCAGTAATATAGGAAAAGGGGTGATTTTCAAGGCTTAACTACTCATATATTCCATTCAGCAGTTGCATCACTTTCCTTGCGGAGTTGTATTATATCACTGTGTGTACGCTACTGCTGGCAGAGTTACTGTTGGTACTAGTGGTTATTATTATTATTATTATTATTATTAATTTATATAGCACCATTAATTTCATGGTGCTTTACATTTGGGGGTTTACATACAGTACACAAAAAATACAGGCAGATATAATACAAAACAGTGACCAACTGGCAGGGTTGGGTAGTTGAGTCTTCAGGGCCTTCTATTTCAGAATTTCATACTTTCAGTTACATGAGGGACTCCTTTCAACAAAATACCCACCTTCACTGTATAGACAAAATGTGTACGGCCAAAACCCTGCCCTCTAAATTCCTGGCTCACGTGGACTAGCATATGAGGGAGGGAGGGGTGAAAAACATGACTCCTACTATAGAGAATAATATATTATTTTTCTAATCTATTTTTCATGCTTTGCAATTATGTTATAAGAGAAAAGAAGAACAAAAACAAAATCAGGAGATTATTGGAGGCATCATATAGGGAACCATTTATTTTCTTTGGATTCTGGGTCTTGTGGTCCTTTAATAAAGGAGATATATATTCAGACATGTTACATTTTTATAGCCATATAATTATAACATATGTTGGAACTGATGATCATTAAATTCAAGGCATTTCTACACTCTTAACAATAACTGGAAGTGAAACTCCATGTAATTTGTCGCAGGTTGCTTTATTTCAGCACTGATATAGAGTCTGTATTCCCAATTGGTTTAATAGGTATCAAAATAAAGAATCTGTTCTAGTTATTTCACACATAAAATCCGAAAAGTAAATATGTAAAGCATGGAAAATGGAATTGGAAAATAGAGTATTTAGGAGACTAGAATACATGCATAGTTATTAAAGGTATTGTCTGTAATGGACAAACTGCTTACTAGGATTCCTGGTAATAAACTGATCTCAGTGTGTGCCTTAGTTATCAGCTCCAATCCGTAGGAGAACCTAGCAGCAACTATTTATTTTCCCACAGCGCCGCCACAGGGTAAATGAAGCATCACACAGTGTCCATTGAAATCCACAAGATGTCAGTGAGATCCATAGCTAATCCAAGTGCTGAACAATGATAAATGTTCTTTGCAACTACGTACATTTTTTCGCACATATCACTCTTTTTCTGCTGCCCCACATTAAAGCTACTAGAAATTTTGTTTGCTTTTGCCACCTCTAGAATCTTTTAAGAAACAGACTTATTTATGTCACTCAGAGTGCCCTACAATAGTATACAATTTAGCCCTCAAGCAGTAACAGCAGACAGATGTTTACTTATAGTATATTTGTACTTGAGGAACAGAGATGGAACCCGTACGAAAGAAAGAAAGCTCTGGCTGTGTACTTTATATGAGAACAAAGCCCAAAATCAATGATGTTTCTAGTGTCTCAGACATATTGGAAGGAGAAGCAAAGTATGTTGTGCGATGTTTGACTAAAAATACAGTAAATGGAAGTAACGCGACTTGTGCATTAATAAAACATATTTATATTTGTGTAGTCAGTTCTTTTTGGTCCTGATAAAAATCACCAATATCCAGGTGGTACGCAGCTCTAATGCACAGATAATGACCAATTTTGTTTTCTAATTCCCCATTGGAGATTTCACTCCAATAATAACATAAATTAACAAGCACAATAACCAAATTAACTAGCCTTCATCTTTCAAGAGGTTTGCTTACAGAATTCTAATATTTTTTAAAGCATTTGGAAGTTATCCAAAGTGTAATAGCACAGATATGGAGACTGTCAACTGTAAAAAGAGTCTGTGAATCTGAATGCTTTCAGAAGACTTCACGTCTATTGGCTGCTTCATTTTAACAGCTCTTTAAACTTTATAGAGTGATTATTTACATTTACACCTTTGTAGTTCTGGGATACATTCTGCTTACATTTATTGGACATTTTACAGAAATGAAATAGGATTGGTTGTATTCTTGAATCATAGAAAGTCTAATATAAGAATCGGCAAGAAAACATTCAAGATTTATATGTTTCTTTTAGTTTCTATTTATGTTGTTTCTTGTAATCTTATAATTCTTAAGCATCTGAGAAAACTGAAATATTTAGAGTATACATGGTAGTTCATTTTGCATTGAGATGACTTGTCATTTGTCAACAGCAATGATGAGTGACACAGATCACTTATAATGATTAATGTATATCATCTTTGAACTAGATTAAAATTGATATTTCACTAAATAAAGCTTTGTATAGATGTTACTTTTGAGATTCAAAATTGATCCAATTGTAATTGTCTTGTAAATGAAATCATTGCTTTCACAGTGCAAAGATAAAGATACATGATCAACATCAGTGAGGTGACAAATGACAGCAGTCCTGTTAAACTATTCTGGTGCAGTTGGAATTTTTTCTCTAGTCCCTACCATTATTGAGTAATTGGTGCTGTTAGTTTTGGCACCCATCATGCTAATTAGGCTCTCTACTGTCATGTGGGCGGTCCTGGGCTGGAGCAAGAGACTACTCACCTGACTATAGAGAGTATAATAGTGCTGAAATGGAAATGATTGCTCGGGAATGGTGGGGGCAGGAAAAAGAATTACAACTGTACCAGAATTGGGGGATTAGCACCTACTGAAGGATGCAGTCTGGTGAAGATGGTGGAGCTGGCGCAAAGTACTCTTTAAGCACTACTAATTGTTACTGTACAGTACTTTATGTATGGTATTAACAAATAGGGAAAACTCTGTATGTGAAGTAACTGTCAAACCCTACATCTCTAATTGGGACATGCCCATGACTGTTGGTCAAGCAGATGAATTTGTACTTTAATGCACAGTGATAAAGGTTTACAGATATATGCCAGTATGTAATAGTTAAAAATAAAGAGGAAGTAAATAAGTACACATCTTTGTTAATTAAAAATAGAGGTTATGAGAAATTTGTATCAGAAAAATTATAAAGCCGTAAACACAATAAAAATGTTATTGAAATAATTCATGTAAGAGTAATCAGAACACAGTAATTAGTATCCTTGTTAACCTTTTAGGTCGAGGCCTCACAGGCTGTAAAAGTTGCAGGAAAAATCGCAGCGTTTTACAGTACTTGCGAACTGGATGGGATGCATGCAAATCCCAAGCCCACTTTGCAGAAAAAAAATCGCACCGCGCACACGCTGCGATTTCCAAAACCGTTGTGGTTTTGAAAATCACAGCATGTCAATAATATCTACGGAAACACCAGCAGCTTCTCCGTATATAGAATTGTAACAGAAAGTCCATGGAGGAAAACTCCTTGAACCTTCTGTTTAAAGCGCTGCGGGAAGAACCGCGATGCATTCACGCTGCAGTTGTTCCCGCAGAGCTTTAGCGTGGGTTTTTTTTTTTTTTTATTTATTCTTTATTTATATTTATACACAAGAAAGTACAGTGACATTAGGTGTAATCAGTCAAAGATACAAACACCAATGATTCCTTTGAAAATTCAAATAAAACAAGTAAACGAAATCCAACAAATAAGTTGAGTATAATAAAACACATTATGTCAAAAGAACATACAGTTGTGTAGGTCATTCTGTATAAGTATTAAGTAACTACCTGAAAAAACTTCAAATGCGAGCATAAGAAGGCAAGCGGGGGGGGGGGGGGGCAACAAAGAAAGGAGTGAAGAAGCAAGAAAAGAGGACCTGATTCCCAAAAGGAAGAAATCCCAGAAGGAATCACGATACCAAGTTCCACCACTTCTTCCAAACCTTGACATAGCGATCGTGAGATCTATCTTTCCAACTCACTAACTCCTCGAAACGAGCAATTTGGTGTGATTTCTCCAGCCATGCCTGAAAGGTTGGGGGGGAAGAACTTAACCAGTGTAAGGGAATCAGCGACTTTGCTGCGCCAATCAAGTGGAACCACAGCTCTCGTTTATGTGGGCTCAAAGAACCTGCAGGGCCGGTGAGAAAGACTTGATCCGGGAAAAGCACCTGTGATGTTTTGAAAAGTCTGTTAATAAAGTCTGATATCTCTCTCCAAAATGGTTCAATTAGATCACACGACCACCAGATGTGTAACATCGTGCCTACTTCAGAATTACAGCGCCAACACTTATTAGAATCTTTAAGGCCATGTCTAAAGAGCCAATCCGGCGTGCGATACCACCTAGTTAAAACTTTATAGTGGAGTTCCTGTAAGCGCACACACCTAGATTGTCCAAAACTACGTTTCAAGATAAAATCTACATCTTCCTCAGAAAAGGTCAAGGCCAATTCTTTCTCCCAAGCAGAGACATAAGGGGGTTTGTCAATGTCAGCATAATCCGCAAGCATTCGTTTACAGCATGAGACTTTTCGTTGGGACGGTAATTTTGCAAGTAGACCCTTCTCAAAAGCTGTAAGCTTACGACATGGGTTGGCAATTGATAGCAGTTTCTTAATAACACTATAAAATTGCGCGTAATGGAGGAAGTGAGGCTTGACAGAAGGAGCTAATGCATGAAGCTGTGTTTGAGAAATAGGTAAGCCGTCCTCAATTAAATCCTTAAGTCTAACTTCTTTCAAAACATTCCAGATGGAACCACTGAGTAACGGCGCGTTATGGGTTAACAGCGGAAGGAACGGAATGAGGTCTGCAGGCAAAATTGGGGAGGGTGTTGGAGCCAAACGTTCTTTATGTTTAAGCCAAACCTCGCACGGGCCCTTTAATAACAAATTTAGGTCTCCACGACAGTAAGAAGGTGTGGGGAACCAAAGAGGTTTGAAATAAAAGTCATCAAAGAGGCTTTGTGCCAAGACCGTGACTAAAGAAATCTTATGAGGGAGAGCATAGTACATCCAGCGGGAGAGCTGAATAGCCTCATAACAGGCTTGTAGGTCTGGTAGAGCAATTCCACTGTTTTGTCTTCGTTTAACAAGAAGTCTATATGGTAACCTAGGAGGTCTGTGGTTCCAGAGAAAGGCCGAGAAAAGCCGTCGAGTTTGGTGAAAATAAGATCGAGGTACAAAAATGGGTAACATCTGCAATACATATAACATTTTTGGGACAATATAAACTTGCAAGAGATTTTTCCTGCCTAACCAGGACAAATATGGAAGATTATAATCCTTCAGCAGTGACTTGAGTTCAGAGAGCAAGGGAACATAGTTTAGCGAGAAAACATCCTCAATATCAGAGGGCAAATGTACACCAAGATATTTCAAGGACTTAGTTTTCCACTGGTAGGGTGTTGAGCTTTGCAAAACTTTAATCTGGGAAGGTGGTATAGACACATTGAGAATTTCCGATTTCGTGTCATTAATTTTATAATTGGAAAGGGAGCCATAAGTAACTATAAGAGATTGAAGTTCCGGCAGAGACGTTACGGGGTCAGACAGCAGGAACAACACGTCGTCTGCATAAGCCATCGTGTGTATTGATTTATCCGCAAATTGGAAACCTGAAATATTTGGATTTTGTCTCACTGCCTGGAGGAAAGTCTCCAGGGAGAGGACAAATAGGGTAGGGGAGAGAGGGCACCCCTGTCTGGTCCCGTTGGATATATCAAAGCAGCCTGAAAAGGAACCATTAATCTTAATCCGAGCATTAGGTTGGGCATAGAGAGAGAGAACAGCTCTAACAAAAGGAGGAGGAATACCAAAAGCTAGTAAAGTTTCCGACATATAGTTCCAACTTACACGGTCGAATGCCTTCTCGGCGTCTACACTAAATAGAAGTAATGGGCTATTCAATTTTTTTGCCAATGCAATAACATGTAGCAATTTATGCGTGTTTTCTTTACCCTCTCTGCCTTTCACAAAACCGACCTGCTCCTCATGTACTAAAGAGGGAACTATATCTCTCAGTCTCATAGCGAGAACCTTAGCCCAGACTTTCAAATCACAATTCAGCAATGATATAGGTCTATAATTGCAGCATTGCGTCGGGTCTTCGCCCTCTTTGTGAATCAAAGTAATATGTGCCTCCTGCGACTGCCGCACCATAGATGAGCCTTTCAACAAAGCATCACAAAAAGAAGTAAGATGAGGAACTAGCTGAGACTGAAAAGTTTTGTAGTAAAGGGAGGGCAGCCCGTCAGGGCCAGGGCTCTTACCACTAGGAAAACTAGATAAAACCTCTTGTATTTCAGATTCTGTGATTGGTCGAAGCAAAGAGTCACTCATCTCTTCTGTAACAGAAGGCAGTTTAAGAGAGTGAAGGAACTCTCGAATTCGTAACGTATCCTCCGTAGTCCTAACTGGACCATGAGGGTTAGTATCCTGTTGCTTTAGGTTATAGAGAGAGGAGTAATAATCTCTAAACTCTTTTGCAATTTCAGAAGTGTCATAAGTCAGAGAGCCATCTGTTTTCTTAATTGCTGCTATATGTGCTCTTGCTCTCTCCTTTCTCAGCATTGCGGTCATAATTTTACCCCCCTTATTTCCATGAGCGTAAATACGGGCTTTAGAGTGTAAGAAAGCCTTAGCTGAGGAAGCGTTCAACAAATTTTTCAACTTTTCTCTAAGTAGCAACAGATCCGAGTGGGCAGATAAAAGGGCATTACGTTTCTGCAGTCGCTCAAGGGTGGCAATCTGAGCCATCAGGGAGTCAATCATTTTTTGTTTCTCCTTCTTCAGGGCTGAAGCTTTTGAAATAAAGAGGCCTCGTATAACAGGCTTGTGAGCCTCCCAAACTAATGCCGGAGATACTTCCGGTGACACATTCAACAGGAAATAAGCAGACAATTCCTTACCTATATGCTTTCTAAACTCAAGACTATCAAGTAATTATTCATTAAGGCGCCAGGTCCACTCTCTAGGGGTCAGGTCTGAAAGAGCAAAGGTGGTAGAGACTGGCGCATGGTCCGAAACACTAATAACGCCAATTTGGGACTTGGTAATATTATTAGCCAACGACTTGGAGCATAAAATATAATCCAAGCGTTGGTGTGAATTATGTGGCATTGAAAAAAAAGTATAATCTTTCACAGTTGGATTTACCAGTCTCCAGGAGTCTATTAGATTCAATTCCTGCAAAGCAAGGTGTAGTCTTCTAATAGCCTTCTGGGAAAGCGCAGATTTTTGTGAGGAGGAGTCTAAGAGGGGATCTAACAAGACATTAAGATCCCCGCCGATCAAAATTTCGCCCTCTGCAAACTGAGCCAGAGATTTCAGGATCTGTATTAACCAAGAGAGCTGACCATGGTTAGGGGCATAGAGTGAGGCTATAGTTAGTGGTCGGTTAGAAATGCGACCTTTAACAAAAATGGCTCTCCCTTCTACATCAGCATACTGTTGGGTGATAATAAACGGGAGCGTCCTTTTAATGGCGATGGCAACGCCTTTGGAAGAGGACGTCGGGTGAGTTGAGTAGTACCATCGATCATATATAGTTTTATAAGGCTTAGGAATCCTGTCTGTTCTAAAATGGGTTTCTTGGAGTAACAAAATATCCACATTAAACTTTTTTGAAAGGGACATTACCCAATGGCGCTTATTTGGAGAGTTTAACCCCTTTACATTAAAGGATGAGATCGTAAGAGAGGGGGGGGTTACAGAAGCCATAATGGTAAGGTAGGCTAGATGTAAGAGGATATCTATAAAGAGTATAAACAAGACACGTACCAAATAGGGTGTGGATGCCTTCTACACAAAGAACCCTAGAGGGTATCTCGTAACTATCAGGTAGTAAAAGAATATAAGAGTATGCAGTACCTACACAACTAGAACTAGTCAAGAAGTAACCAAATACTAAACTAGTAGACTGATGGAACGGGGTTTTTCCTGATCGGAATGGGACCCTAAGGGTCGTCGTATAAAGAAAAAAAATTAGCAAGTAAAATACCTGTAGGAGGAACATAGACAGTTGACAACTGAACGAAGTTCGGGAAATCTAAAGAGCACTGGCAGAGTATTGTTGTACCGGTCACACTAAACATCATGGTGCGATAAAGGATGAGTCCAAAGCCAACACGAGGTAATTATGGTATAAAAGGAAATGTCCCAGCGTCCAACTAAAAAGATACACAACTAGATAAGGCTAAAAGAGAAAAAACGAAACAGGGGCCAGACTCTTGCTCAAGAGATAGGCAGTGAGCACAATGTAAAGTTACCGGTAGGTCCATGAACAGATAACAACCAGGGAAGTCCAGGGCATATTCAGGTAAATTCTTTAGTCTCTGAGAAGGCTCTTCCAAGATTTGGGTGACTTGAATTTATTAGCACCAGGCCCATGCGAGAGAGGTGGCAGTAGTGGTATCGGATCCAAATTCTGAGAGGGTAGCCAAGAGGGGATTTCCAGGGGTGATATATCCAAATATGACCATACAGCTGGTAAGTCCCGTGGAGTATGGACAACAATACGTCGTCCGCCACATAAAATAGCCAGTCCAAAAGGGTATAACCATGCATACTGTATATTCCTTGCTCTCAGTTCATCTAGTAAAGGCTTAAGCAATCTCCTCTTTGCCAATATGGAGGGGGCAATGTCTTGGTACAGAAAAATTTCAACACCCTCAAGCAAAATTTGGTCTTTAGCTTTAGCCGCAGTAAGGATGGCGTGTGTGTCTCTGAAGGAGAGGAGACCGCATATTATGTCACGGGGAGGGTCCCCTTGTCTGGGCTTAGGCCGAAGCGATCTATGTATGCGTTCTATGGTCAACTGAGCTGCACGTTCCTGGCCCAACAGATCTGTGAAAATGCTGTTCGCCATTTTGGGCAAGTCCTCTGGGGATTAAGATTCAGGGACCCCTTTCAAACGGAGATTGCGCCTGCGGTTTCTATTCTCCTGATCTTCTATTAGTAGCAAGGAGCGATCAAGTAGCTCTTCCTGTTGTTGGAGATGGTCTGACACCGCCCCAGCATGCTCTCTAATGGACGAGTAAGATTCCTCAAGAGCCTGAACTCTATGAGAAGTAGCTTTAATCTCAGAGGAAATATCCGCCAGTTCAGCTAAAACTGGTGACATCGCATTAGTAATTGCTTTTTCCAAAGTTTTAAGAAAAAATTTCCGTGTGAGTTGCGTGGTATTTGCATCAGAAAGCTCACCTCCCGTTATGCTTCCAACTTCAGAGTCGTCCTCTGAGTCCACTTCCGGTTTAGACTCCGGCGCCATCTTAGGGAGAGTGTGAGGAGAAGTCCCGGCCTTCTTTCTAATAAAACGCTGCAAGTCCACCTGATGTTTGGGCATCCTAGGGGTGCTCGGAGCTTCCCCCTGCTTATCCCTGCCAGATTTGCCCATGTTCACCTCCAGGTAAGGCAAGACGACCGCTCAAAGTCCCCGGTATCACGGAGCTCTAGTGACTCGCGTCTACCATGTTGCGCGGTCAGGCCCCGCCCCCCCTTTAGCGTGGGGTTTGTGGCCTATGGGGCCTTAGCCTAAAGGATGTGGAGTAGTTTTTCTATATTTTCCTTCTTTTTAATTTTTTTGTAAACATCGCTATTATTCATAGCTTCTTCTTTGTGTGACACGATGTATGCTTACTTGGCACTATTTTGGGGTGCATAAAATATTTTGATTAACTTTTATTAACATTTTTGTGATGTCCATGAGAAAAAAAACACAATTCTATCCTTATCGCGCTATCATTTTTTGTATTTTGTTTTTATGGTGTTGACTGCATTAAAACCGACATGGCAACTTTGTCAGGTGGGTCATTATGATTACGATGATACAATATTATATTAGTTTTATTCTTTTTCAACGCATTTACTAATAAAAGGTAAAATTGTCAAAATTAACACTTTTCCTGTGGTTCTCTTACTCTGACACCTATAACTTTTTTACTGTTTTGTTGGTGGGGATATGTAAAGGCGCTATATTTTTGGAGCAAGTTGTAGTATTTTCTGATACCAGTTTTTGATATGTATGATTTTTTCATCACTTTTTTTTGCTATTTTTTGGAGGAAGTGAGGTGACTAAAATATGTTAATTTGCACATTGCATTATGATTTGTCATTGTTTGGCTCCTCAATGCTGTGGCGGGATGGTCGATCTTGTCCCTGAACCATCCAGATACTGTGATTGCTCCTGTACCTTCTGTATTACAGCCAGCCAGTACTATTAGGGCACTGAGCATTAACTATACGCTTAGTATGGCCATGAGTTGGAAAGGGTTAACAAATTGCCTGATACTGCAATGGTGTAACATTAATATTTATGCTGTTTACTAAACTGCATAAAATCAAATATAAAAAAATTACAAAAGCTAGTCAACTAAAACAAAAAAAAAATAAAAATCAGAATCTTAAAAATAAAAAGGCTATCCCCACAACTGGTCCAAATGCATGTAATAACTACAATAAAATATTGTAATACATCTTCAATCAAAATTTGTATGTGTCATAAAATGTACAATGTTCATTTCAAATACAATTGCCAATATCTATTATTGCTAAAGAGGGTGTTGGTCACGGACAAGCCATATGACATACAGATTGAAACAAAGCAGGGAGCAACTTAAAGCAGCTCCCTTTCGTGAGAATTCAGCATAACTATGTATGATATTATCACAACATCCAGTGGATGAAAGAGTGTCCCTTCAGTAACTACAGTAATGACAGTCAGGAGTGTCTTCAGTGTCTGACAGTGGGTTATTCTTACAGAAGGCTTCTCCAGATGGAACGACCCTTTTAAAATAGGCCAAGTTCATAGCTGCATAGGGCTGTCATACATACGGAGTGCGACAGACTCCACCGACTACAGCGAAAGCAGTGAGTTAAAAAGTTGTGTATGCAGGATTTTTTCTTCTGTCGTTTTCAAAAAAAACCCTCTTAACGGAGCCACCTACTCTGATGTAAAGGTCGATGTAGCTTAAATCTAACAATCCAGCAAACCAAGTATATCTTAAGTTACCCTTGTTTTTTAGCTCATAAAAATTAACCACTGAATTGATTGCAGAGAATGATCAAGAAACCTTAAAGTGTCAATATGGAGAGTAGGGTGGCACTACTAGATGCATGCGTGCAATATAATAAAGGATAATAGGACAAGCTTCATACAACTCATCAAACCTTAAAGTGTACCTACAGTTATAAACATCTTTCATAATTGAACAGTTCAGAAAATATATGAAATGTAATATTTCTTTTCAGCCAATGTTATTTTCTACATTTTAGTGGTAATTCCAGTATTTTAGCTCCTGTTTGCAAAGCAGCTTTAAGGTTTCCATGACTACCAAACAAATTCTGCTTTGGTCTGCAAGGCCTATCAGAACTTTAAGACACACACATAATTAGAGAGTTGCCTCGTCTTCCAATTAAGAGCGAAGGTGGGGCACCGAAACCTTGCTGAAGATCAGTCATCGGCCTGTGATTGTCTTGTGCAGTTGGGCTCTACTACTGATTCCCGATTTTGATTTCTGTCTTTGTTCTCCTTGTTATTCCTTTTGGTCTCTGCTTTGGATTTGAATGTGATTTCTTGGATTCAACTTACTGTATGCTTGGTTCACACATCAGTATGCCATCCATCCGTTTGAATTCAGTTTGAGACTAAAAACGGACTGATGCACATACTGATTGCTATCAGCATAAAAAGGTGTCAGTATACAAACGCTGTTCGTCCCCTAGAGGACAGATAAGGGGATTAAAAGTAGTCAATTTTTAGTCTCAAACTGAATTCAAACGGATGGATGGCATATTGATGTGTGAACCAAGCCTAAGAGAGGTTGTGCAGGCACTTTTTTTTAATATTCCGGGGAGGTGAAAACATTAAACAACAGTCATACTCACCTGTCCCTGGTGTTCTGGTGTCCTCCGAGCAAAGTCCGTTACTTCTGCTTAGGCATCTTCTGATTGGTCTCTTCCTGAGTTCCGCTGAAGCTGCTGACTGATCTCAGTGGTCATGTGACCAGTAAAGCCAATCACCAGCCTTAGCAGACCTTAGAAAGAGACCCGTGATGTCATAGGTACTGACATCGCATGCCCTTTGCTGAGGCTGTTGATTGGCCTTTGCTGTTACATGTGGCTAGGACTTCTGCCACACATCAACATTGGATCGAGAAGACTAGACCATATTGGTAGACACTGGAAAACCATAGAAAGGTGCATTTTTAATTTTTTTCACTGCCCCCGTTTTATATAAAAAGTAAACGGGTTATTCATTTTTGCCTGGACACCCCTTTCAGCTTGGACTCTCCACTGATACTCATTTTGACATCTATTTACACTCCTGGTACAACTTCAGCTTGTTGATTACTTTCTTAGTCCTCCTAAGGCATTTTAGGAAGTACCACAACCTGGGAATTGCATGTATTGTGATTTCGTAACAATTAGTCTATGATGAAGATATAGTATAAAGTTTTTTATATTTAAATGCAATATTCATTTGTACTACACATTCTTTAAGTGTATACATTGTGATATTCAGTGTTAAAGTAGCTGTATTTTTATGAAGAGCATTGTCTACAAAAGATTCTAAATTTTAAACACATTTGTCTTAGACAATTTATTTATTTCTGTATTATCCACAATAGTAACATAATGAATTATTTTATTGATGAATACTCTGTAAGAGGAGATTATTAAAGAAATACTTTCTTTAGACAAGTAAAAAAATCACTATTCTAAATTCTGTAGAGTATTTTCAAAATCTGACAAATATTCAGTAATCCATGCAGTGAACAACAAAAGATGTAGATATGTTTTTCACTGGGTTTAAATAACTTTTAAATTATTTACATCAATTCTTGTACCACTGCTTCTCTGAGGGCTAAGAGAGAATAAGATGTTGGCTAAAGACCTCCATCTAAAGCTATCCCTTAGAGTATACTGCTTTTAGCTTGCCATTGGATGAATCAGGAAAATTACATTGAACCTGAGCTAGAAATAGTATAGCAATTTTAAAGAAATTAAATGAGTTCAAAGCCAAAACACATCCTGCCGCTGGCTACAAGGAAAGAGGAAAATGTATCTAGTGTTGTGCAAAAAATGGCACACAGAAGAAGACAATGAGCTGTCATCAGAACAGCAATGCACAGTTTTTCCATGGATTATACACCCACTGCCTGCACAGGAAAAACTAATATGATTTAGGTCTGTTTTTTCAGTATCTTCTACTCAAGAACTTTGGTGATCCCTATGATATTATAGTTGTGTGGATAACATCCAATTGTAAAATACAAAGATATCTAGATAGATAGTTGTAGAGAATATATTGTAGTACATCTTTACACTCCTACATTAATGTCTATTAAAGAGGACCTTTCATCAGATTGGGCACAGGCAGTTCCATATACTGCTGGAAAGCCGACAGTGCGCTGAATTCAGCGCACTGTTGGCTTTCCCGATCTGTGCCCCAGTTAAAGCGCTATCGGTCCTGGTACCGTAGCACTTTACAGTCAGAAGGGCGTTTCTGACAGTCAGTCAGGAACGTCCTTCTCCACAGCAGTGCCTGTAGCGCTATAAAGTGTGTGCGGGGAGGAACGCCCCCTCCCTCTGCTCACAGTGCTCGTCTATAGACGAGTATTATCAGGAGGGGAGGGGGCGTTCCTCCCCGCTCACACTGTGCAGCACGATAGGCGCTGCTGTGGAGAAGGATGTTCCTGACTGTCAGAAACGCCCTCCTGACTGTAAAGCACTACGGTACCAGGACCGATAGCGCTTTACCCGGGGAACAGATCAGAAAAGCCAATAGTGCACTGAATTCAGCGCACTGTCAGCTTTCCAGCAGTATAAAGAACTGTCTGTGCTCAATTTGATGAAAGGTCCTCTTTAACTGGTATACGGATCACATGTCTCTCCATATATCTCTCTATGTGTTCTAGTGACATGATATGATGTCTTAAGAGGACCATGATAAGACGACAGATATATAAGAAGAACACATATATAAAAGAGCAGAAACCTCAATCTTTCCTTTATACCTTTCTTTCTTTTTGCATCCATGTGTTTGGTGCACCAAAAATGCATCAGATGCATCAAAAATTGCTGCAAATAAACAATGGCTTGTTTGGTGATATTGTTACATGTAATATTTCTATAAAATATATTGTTAAAAAAAATATAATCATTTTAAATTCATATGATGACATAAAGTGTATGTAATTATGATAGGCTGATAGATCTTCTTCACCAAAGTGTAAATTGTGATGATGGTAACATGAAACTAGATAGTAAAACATAGGAAATGCTAGCTACTGTACTACAGTACATGGCCAGGTTTCTTTTGGTCATGTCTGCTGATAACCACATCACACTGATTTATTACATTGTGACATCACAAGTGATCTTAAAAAGATAAGGCCCGGTACACATCTGCATTCGGTACTCCGTTCGGGGGGGTCCCCAATACTGAACGCATTGACAGCACTGAAAGCACACAGACCCCACAGACTATAATGAGGTCCATGTGTTTTCTGCGTAATCTCCGTATGAGTCATGCAGAGAGGAAAGTAGTTCATGAAGTACTTTTCTCTCCGCATGACTTGTGCGGACAGTGCACGGACCCCATTATCGTCTATGGGGTCCGTATGCTTTCATAAGCTCACTGTTTGTCAATGCATTCGGTATTCCATTCAAGGGTCCCCAAGCGGGCTCCCCGAATGGAATACCGAACGTAGATGTGAACCAGGCCTAAGAGAGAGTAGCTGGAAAATTAACCATCTCATAGCCAATTTGACCAATTAGCTACAAAATAGCATTTTGCAGCTTGTATTATCATACATTTATATGTGAGCTGCAGTAGCCAAAGCTAAATTTGTAATTTAACTTACGTATATATTTTTTTCAACACAGAATACATTCAATTTAATAATAATTTAATGGTTAAAAAAATCAAAGCAAATGTGTGCATAGCCTTTAAATATGCACCATATTACACAGGTACCCTGTTCCAGTAGTCATCAGCATGGTCAAGGTCATGGTCCATTAGTACAAATTCTCTCACACATTGGCCCCTGTCATATTCTGTGGTTATGGTGTTATGGATCTTGTTAGACTGGTTAAAAGCCACATGCCTGCAAAGTTCAACCAGACGTACAAGGAGTCCTAATTAACCTTGGCTGACCTAGATAAAGGAATGATCCAATTTACCTTAACATGGGAAAAATCCCTTGTCCATTACTCTGCCTCTATGAGCCATAATCTATACTGTATCTATAGAAACGGCTCTTGTTCAGGTGAATCCAGCCTAACTATTCATTACATGAATGGCCATTGATTTGAATGACTACCATGTAATACTTTATTTCCCCTGCTTTACTAAACCTCATCTCTAGGTGTTAGTGACGCAAGTTGGTGGACACTTTGGAACTCCATTTTGAAAAAAAGAGATTGGCACAGATTTATCCTATCTTGTACAAGGCATGAAAAAGTCTAGGTTTTGTTACACATGTGCCTCAGCCTAAGAAATTTATTATAACTTACACCAGAACACTGGCACAAACACAGGTCGCATCAATGACTCTACAAACACCAGAAATGCCTGTGAAGACGAATTTGCTCCATAAAGATACTTTGTACATATTACTATTTATGAAATATTTCCATATACTTGCTGACATCTGACATATGGTATCACTTGAATTAGCTGTATTTTTATACAAGTCAGGAATGAAACATATGAGAATCACTTTTCTGGCTGTGTTTTTAACTAGTAATGTATCTGTTTCTGCTTCCAAATGACACCCAAAGAACTTTTGTGCGTAGTATACAACCATAGTATACAGCTATTTGAAGTAACACTTCTCCTTTGACATGTACTCTATATGTATGTACTAGCAATAGAGGACAAATACAGGACAGATCTCCCTAACAATGTTTAGTGCTTATACTCAGGCTCCTAGGAAACATAAATAATATTTTTCATAGATTTTTCAGAAAAGGAGATTAATGGAAGAGTTACTGGGTTGTTTTTACAAATTTTGGCATCTATTATGTTTAGTGATCCTTTAATATATTTTATACTCTTGTATCATAACAGCATTTTTTTTTTGTTTTTTTTTTTATGTAGATTGTGAGCCCCATATAGGGATCACAATGTACTTTTTTTTCCTTTTTTTTCATTTAAGTATGTCTTTGTAGAATGGAAGGAAATCCACGCAAACACGGGGAGAACATACAAACTCCTTGCAGATGTTGTTCTTGGTGGGATTCAAACCCAGGACTCCAGCTCTGCAATACTGCAGTGCTAAACACTGAGCCGCCATGTTCCCCCTGTTACAGCAGTTTTGTGCCTCCAAGTATTTTAATGAATATCTTATTTATTCATTAAAACTCAATGTAAATAATATTCATAAAATCGGAATCTGGAAACGCTGAACTACTTTCCTTTTTTTGTTTTTGGCTTTAATCTGGTTATCTACTCATATGTATTGGGGTTCAGTTTAAATTTTTATAAAACAAAGAATTTTGCCGCTCTCTCATACCATACTCTTTTCATTATCTGGCGTATCAAAGTCAATAATCAATGTCGGTCAGGAGGTAAATGAATGGTCCAAGTGTGTATTATGGTCAGCTTTGTTTGCATAACTCTTAGAACAGCAGCAACATATCCTGTAACAAAGCACAAGGTCATATTAACATTGCCACTTGCTATCCACACAGTTTTGAAATATTGAGCTTTCAGGAGCTCATTTCTCATAATTTTCGTTGTAAAGCATTCAGGGACTTGATTTTTCTTCTGCTGATAATGCATTACTGAAAAAAAATAAGAAATATTAAAATCCTGCTGAGACAAAACATATTTTATGACTCAGTAGCTATTGCAATCAATGTGTGCTTTATGATGATAAATATATTATACAAATGTTAAAGGGGACACATTTTATATCAACTTTAAAAGTCTTGTCGCTTAATAAAATTCGAACATATCATGTTTAGACGGCACTCAATTTAAGAATATTGCTTGGCCAATAATAACTACTTGAATGGTGCTCATTTATGATGTTATCACATCGGTTTTCAGCTCACTATATGTGAAAGAACACAAGTATTCATGTGCCCCTATACATATAATGAGTCTCTTTAGGTCTGTGGCACTTAGATTTAGAATATTTGGCTTGACTTTACTGTGTTATAACATCAAAGAATAACTATGTTTTGTACTTCCCCCTGCAACTCTACTGTATATTACAAATGACACAATCTGTCTAATATGCTGTGAGTCATATTTATCAAGTGTTTTAGACACTTTTATGACTTATCCGATAAAGGGTATAACCTCATTAGAACGGAGTGTGGCCTAAGTTGTGACACATGTGCCAAAAATCTGCCTACAATTTCTAAGCCAACCAATTTTGTTGTCACCTGAAGATGTTGACCATACGTTCAGTGAATGATTCAGGGCTGCAACTCTGACCGTGTAAGGTGGACGAAAAAGACCCATATAGCTACAGATTCTCTATAAATAGGTGGGGT